>NC_047048.1:20586692-20887464 GCF_011762595.2 Tursiops truncatus
GTATTTGGCATTACAGGTGCACGAGGTTGGGTGCTGGGCAGGAGGGAGATGGCTGAGCCGTGGCGTGTGCGCTGTACGCGGGGGGAGATATGGGCGACTGTTGCCTCAGATGCTTTTGGCCTCAGTTTTGACGAACATCAAAAGCTGAGCCTCGCTGCAAATGTTCCTGCCTGTGATGTCATGCTGAGGCGGGTCAATTCCATGAACGTGAGGGCCTGGCCCCCACCCCTCCTGCTTTGGGGAGGAGGAAGCTCTCTCCGGGCAACGCCCAGGCAGGCATCCATTGCAGGTTCCCTGGCAGCACTGGCTGCGGCCACCCCAGCCCAGCATGGACAGGAGCCAGGCTCTTGCCTTCGGCAACCTGATGCTTGCCTGCGTCAGCCCTGGCTTGAGCCCACTCCTCAGGGGAGCCAGGGGTCACGGTGACCGTCTCCCTGCTGGCTGCCATGCCTCCTAGCAGCGCCCCACCCATGAGGGCCAGAGGAACCACCGCAGGGGGCAGAGACGGCTCTGGCAGCCACAGGTCTGAGGTTGGGTTGGACCAGGCAGGGTCCCCCAATCCCTGCTCTTTCACCAAGACTTCTGCCTCTGCTTGAGCGGGAAGCAGTCCTGAATGCAGGCCTCTCCACACCCACGGATGTGAGACTCCCTTCTGTCCTACAGCCAGGTGGGGAGCCTACCCCTCTTCCCACCTGCACTGACGTGAGCCTCACACATATAAGGCACAGACACTGACTGGATGCAAAATGATGGAGTGATAAAGTGCACAGGGTCGGGGGCGTGGTCTGGAGTCACAGTGCCTGGGTTAGAATCCCAGCTCTGCAACTTCCTAGCTGTGTCACCCAACATTTCTGAGCGAGTAACTCAACATTTCTATGCCTCAGTTTCTTCATCCATACAGTGGGATACCTACTTACTGTGCTAGTCCAGGGGTTGGCAGGTATTTTCTTCTGTAAAGGGCCAGAGAATAAATACTTTTGGTTTTGGGGGCTGCAGAGTTTCTGTTGCAGCTACTCACCTCTGCCAGCCATGGTAGCACAAACACAGCCAAAGACAATTAGGGAATGAATGGGCGTGACAGTGTTCCAATAAAATTTTATTACGGACACTGATATTTGAATTGCATATAATTTTCAGGTCACAAACTGTCCTTCTTTTGATATTTTTAATAATAGTGAAAAAACCCCACCAAAAACCATCCAACTCACTCTTAGGTCACAAGCAAAAATGGGATTTGGCCTGTGTGTTGTCATTTGCAGTCTCCTATGCCCATCTCTGTGAGCGCTTAGCACGGGAGCCAGAACACGGCCCTCGAGCTGACGTTGAGCACCTACTACGCGCTTAATACATGTTAGCTATTATCTCCCTGGGAGGTGTGAATACGCCAGGAGGCGGCTGTCCCCGTGGTTGGCTTGCTGGTGAGGCTCAGGCCGTTGGTGGGGGTACGGGGTCTGCCTTGGAGGGGGAGCAGCTGAGCGGGTTATCAGGAGATAATCCGTTATGGCTCAGGCTACCACTGGACAGCAGTGTCCAACAGTGTTCTTTCCCTGGTCCTTCTCTGCTTGGGGAAAGGGCCCAGAGCACTGGCTTAGCTGCCCAGAATAGGCCCCACACCCCCCCTGGAGTGAGGACCTCCTGTCACGCCCCCCAGGCCTCCCTCCAGTGTACCCTTCCCCTCCACACACTCCGAGCATTGTGGGCCAGCTCCTGCCTCAGGGTACAGAGCAGACCTCGCCCCAATGTCAGTGACTAAGCAGTTTATTCACAAACGGCTCCAGCTCCAGGCCTGAAGCTTCCTCCTTCCTATCTTTGGCACCAGGCAGTGATTGTCAGGCCTCAACACCTAAGGTCACATCCTTGGGTCCCAGCCCAGGCTGGGGGAGTGGCTGGAACCCCCAGCTCAGGGCTTTGGAGGAGTCTTTCTCTCCGAAGAACTCTGTCAGGCTTCTCTCCTGGCCTTTGTCCAGGCCGGCCGCGTTTCCTCGGTCCCATCTGTCTCGGTAGCAGATGTCCTAAGGGTTTGGGCTGCAGGAACTAGCTCATCCTGGGCGGCTGTGAGCATTGCTGGGTGGGGTCCAACAGTCCCTTGCGCATGCCCAGGCCCCACCTTGTTCAAAGTAGACTTGTAGTCAATGTCTCTGAAAAGCCCAGAGGGGGTGCAGAGGATCCGCTCTGTGTGCAGGAGACAGGGTCTACGTTCTCAGACCATGGCTGGTGGTCCTGGCTCGGTCTCTCTTCCCCAGCCTACCTCAGGACTCAGCTGACACCTCAGTGCCTGTGAGCTGTCTGGAGAAGGCCCTCTCCAAGCGCAAGGTGTTGTATCTGGGGGGCGGCGTGCCCGGCACCTGGGCTGCTGGGGCTGGAGGTAGGCACAAGGCAGAGGTGAAAGTGGGCAGGTCATCGTCTATATTGAGGCCCAGGTTGTCCTGACCCTGAGGGCTGGGCGGAGCCTCGGGGCAGGGGGACGCCTGTCTCCGGGCCCACCACTGCTTGGCTTTGTGCCACTGGTGGCGTGCGACGATGGACAGGGAGTCGATGAAGAAGACCTCGATGATCTCAATGATGCAGACGATGGAGCAGCTCATCCACAGGCCCAGCTGGCCACCGATGTTGGACAGAAGCATCTCGATCTGCAAGGGAGGCCAAGCCAGACTATCAGGAGGGGCCCCCGCCAAGTTGGCTTCATGCAAAGACCCCAGTTCCCAAGGGAGTCACTGGCTAGCCCTGGCCCCGAACAGGTTTGGGGGGAAATGGGGGCAGCCTTCCTGTCCCCTCTTACTCTGCCTGATCTGACGCTTGGTTGGCCTTTGGTGACCCTACGAGCTCAGGCTGGACCCCCACCATCTGACTCTGCTCCCCAAGGCCAGGCAGATGCGTACACTCGCAGACCCGGGACATGTCCCAGGAGGAAGCCACTCACGCTGTTGGCAGGGCTCTCCACGATGGATCTCTGGTTCAGGTCTTTGTAGAATATCAAAAGTTTGGCCAAGTCTGTCCTGTAAAGATTCCAATAGGCGGGGCCGAGGTGAGTTGGAGGCCTTTGCACTCTACCAGATGGACAGCCTCTCAGCGTGGCTCTCTCTCTCCTGCCCAGCCCCCAGCACAGACCAGGCTCTGAGCTCCACAGGGTCTTAGAACCTGGTTTCTGGGTTTCCTTCTGCACCACAGAGCACATCTCTGGCCTGGGGCTGGTTCATTCATTCACTCAAAAACCATTTCCCCACCTGTAGACTAAGTTCCCTCAGCTGCATTCCCACAGCACAATGTTCTCCATTAAACCTTGACATTGTAGTTGTTTGATTGCAGTCTAAAACATGTACGGGAGACAGGCGAGTGATGTAAATGAGCGAGGCAGCTTGGGTGTAAGGTCATAATGATAACAACCATAATAACAGCTAGCATTTACTGACCATTTCCTGTGTTGCCAAGCACTGTAAGAACCTTATGTGTTCCAAGAACCTTATGTGAGTCAACTTATTTAATTCTCACAACAACTCTATGAGGCAGGTATGTTTTAATTGTACCCATTTTACAGATACGGCAACTGAGACACAGATCGGATAAGTAACTTGCCCAAGACTACACAGCTCATGATTGGCAGAGCTGGTATTCAAACCTAGAAAGATCTGGCCCAGGGCTGGGCACTGTGGAGACAGTAGTGGCCCAGAGAGATGTGGGTTCACACGGCAATCCCCCCACCCTCTCCCATCTTTGTCTCCACCTGCTGAGGTCCCTGAACTCTGCCCTGGCTGATTTTTGCTAAAGGTCCCTTGGAAGTGAATTTCGATGTGGAAAATTCAAGTGGAATTAGAAGCTGCATGGCTCAAAGGAGTATTTTTCCAAGTGGGTCAAGATACATCAGGAAGCCATGAAATAAACTTACTGGGTCATGACCAGTACCTTTTACAAAATGAAATAGAAAAGATCAGATTGCATCCACAGAGAGATTCGAAATTTTTATCAACTGATATGGGCACTAATCATTCAGAACTGTGCTGTGACCAACTGGGATGGATGTAAACAATTGGTTTGGTACACGAGTGTGCAACATTTGAGAAGCAGCCGAATGCATTGTACATCATAAGGGAGTACTGTTTCATGACAATTTTATTTCAGTTATGTATTCAATGGGCCACAATGGAAAAAGTATTTTCATACTGTGGGTCATGGTCAAAAAGTTTGAGAGCCCCAGGCCTCGAGCAGGGCCTGGCTCATGATAAGAACTCAGTAAATATTTGTTGCATAAAGAAATAATGAATGAATGAATGAATGAATGAAAAGGAGAGCGTTTGGCACTGAGGAGTCAAGTGAGGAGGCTGGGGCGGAGGCTGGCAGAAGCAGAGGAAGCAGGGTGGAGGTCAACTTACTTGTTGAGTTTTTTCTTTATTTGGCCTTGGTCCCAAGTGAGAACAGACAGCAACCATTTCTGTGGTGGAGAAAGAAGTGGCCTGGGGATGCCTGGAGAGACCAGAGCCAGCCTGTCTGCTCTCCCCTCTCAGCCCCAGCCCCTGACCCAGGCCTCCCCTGTGGATCACCCCTGAGGCCAGAGGACACAATCAGGACATGAGGCTCCAGGCTGAGGACTCTAGGGGGAAGAGAGGACAGAGAACTCACCTCGGAAACCTCAGATGGCCACTGCGCCAGACTGGTGGTCAGCGTCCACTCCTTAAAGCTACGTGGAGAAGGGCATGGAGTGAGGGTGGGTGGCCTGGCCCAGCCCAGCCCTGCTCATCCCACTGCTTTGGGTCCACTCACCTGCAGGCTTCCTTGCACATCGACTGGCAGCCCAGCTCTCCCCAGACAAAGGCCTGGTGCAGTTCGTAGTAGCAGTACACTGAGGGACAGAGTGCAGGGTGGCATGAGCTTTGGGGTCACAGGACCCTTCCTAGGGTTTTCCAGTGGTACCCCCATAGTCTCCTTTTAATGATTTCACCTTCCACTTTCTACAAACACTAGTTCTCTGGAAACAATTTCTGGCTTGTGATTTTGAGAGACAGAATACTGCCACAGCTAAGAACTTGAGTTGGGGTCGGGGGCAGGTTAGCAGCCCTTGCTTTGGGTCTAGCTTTGTTGCTCCCTGGCTGTGTGACCTTGGGCAAGTTGCTTAACCTTTCTGAGCCTCAGTTACCTGTTCTGTCAGAGGATACTATCAATAGTTCCTACCTCCTGGAGTTGACAGAGGTGCTCAAGGTTTTAGCACAAGCTGGGGTGTAGCATTTGATCCTTAATCAGAAAGTAGAATTCAAGCCAGGCTTCACAACAGGAGTGAAACTGGTCGGTGTCTCTCTATCAGTATCTCCCTCAGGCCAAAGGCCATAGGGGCAGGGTCCCGGGAGCGCCTTAGCTATTGCCAGGGCTGGGCTGACCCCGCTCCTGGTGTGTGCAAGGCGGGGGTGGGTCTCACTCACTCCAGTTGGGGTGCTGACGGTAGTTGCAGTAGTTGGCTCCCTGAGGTAGAGGCTGGCTGAACTGGGCACACCCACATTTCTCCACCATCTTTGCCTGGAAGCACGAGTGAAGGCAGATCTGAAAGACAAGACCCAGGAATTCCCTTAACCTCCTTGCACGTGGATGCCAGAGATCCCCTCCCTACATCCCTCAGTCGGAGAGGGTCAGCTTCCCACAGCCTTGGCAGACAGCATAGTGTACCCCTCATGTCACAGCCAACTGGGCCACAGGGACAAAGCTAGAAAATTTATTGGGAATTTAAACAGATGTGGATGCCAGGTTGAGCTAGAGCTGCGGTGGTCATTTTCCATCATGTAAGTGCTGACCCAGATATAAGTGGGAAACTTGGAGCAGGTGCTAAGAAACAGAGAAACAAACCCAGCCCCCAACTTTCCGATTCTCAGGTCCAAGCCCTCCAGGCTGGATCCCTGGGGATCATAATATCCACGAAGCTTACAGCATAAAAGCTAACGGTGTGGGCTCGGAAGGCAGGCTGCTTGAGTTCAAATATCAGCTGTGCTACCTCCCAGCTGTGTGACCTCAGGCAAGTTACTTAATCTCTCTGATGCTTTGATTTCTTCATTTTTGAAATAAGTATAACAAGGCCTACTTCATGAAGTTGTTGTGAGTATGAATTGAAAGATGTAAAGTGTTTGTAAATGGTAGCCTCTCACTAAATATTATCCAGAGTATCTTTCCAACGAGCTGACCCCCCACCCCCCACTTTTTTTTTTGGTCTTGAAGTCAGTGTGAATGTGTTTCTATTTCTTACAAGCAGACATTGTCTGACTACTGGTCTCTTTTCACTCAGTGTCTCCACCACCCCTCAGCTCAGCTCTGGTGGAAGCTAGTGGACTCAGTGCACTCAGGGCACGTGGTCCTTTTGTTCTGCTGGGATGATTCTCATTGGCTCTCTTAGTGTCCTGGTGGGAGGCGAAGGGCAGACTGCCAGAACAGGAGGCAGTGTAACAGGTGATCTCACTCAAGGGTTGACATAGTTAGTACACTAGCGGGTGGTGGAGATCATGGGGAACCAGAGAACATGTCTCCTTTGATAAGGCCACTCCACCCACTGTTTATCCTGTAGGAATATGGGCCCAATGTTGCCAGACCTTGTATTTCAGGAGAAGCTAGAAATCTGGGTTTTCTTGTGAAATTCCCTGACTTTTAAACACCATCCAGGAAAACCAGGTGAGCAGGGTGGAAGGGACCTGGGAGCTGCCACTTAGCAGCCCCGGATCCAATCCAAACTGCCCTGGCGACTGCTGAAGAGCACACAAGTTGCCCAAAGCCATCAGTGGGTGAAGGGCACCCCTCACCCAGTGCCTCTCCCAGACTGCTTCCCCCTCCTGTCCCTCGCTCGCCAAGGCCCATTTAGGAAGTGGATCTCAGCTGTACATTCTGTTCCATGCAAACCTCGATGAATCAATTAAGCTCTGGTTACAGATGGATTGAAGAGGACCAGAACCAGCTGGCACCATGTGCTCTTGAGGTCCTTGGATGAACCCCAGGATTCTAACCACAGTTCCCAGTCCCAGACACGCCCCAGCCTATATATAACTTTGTTTCCTGGGTCCAGACCACAACCCGGGGCTGGGTGCTGCCTCCAGCCTGTACCTGGAGGGAATACGTAGCATTGTAGATGTTCGTGATCAGCACGCCATTCCAGTCCTCCGTGCACCGGCTGTAGGGCTCACTCAGCTTGAAGGACTCCGTCTGTAATCACAGCAGCACACATTCAGCCCTGACCTCCCCCAGGACCCAGACGAGGGGCATTTCTAGCAGCTTCGAGGAGCTGAGCAGCTACCCAGTCATTCATTTAACAGATATTTATTGAGCACCTACTAGGAGCTTGATGCTATTCTAGGCACTATGGAACCCACAGTGATCAAAACAGACGAGTTTCATGCTCTTGTGGAGCTCACATTCTAGTGGGGTAGACAGATGGTCAAAAAGCCAATAAATCATTCTGGATCTTTTTTGATAGTGATCGATGAAACTGGGTAGAGACTAGAGGGGTTGGGAGGAGGGGGCAGTCTTTCCAAAAGTGATTAGGGAAGACGTCTTTGAGAAAAAGACAGGTTGGCTCGACATGGAATGGCAACAAAGAGCTGGACTTGCCAAGAAAGGTAGGAAGAGGATTAAGCAGAGGCAGCAGCAAGGCTGAAGGCAGGAGAGGGCCAGGGCGGCCGGAACGTGCTCCAAGGGAGAGCCGTCGCTGGAGATGAGGTCAGAGAGGGTTGCCAAGGCCAAATCATGGTGGCCTCCTATGCTGTGCTGAGAAATTTGGGTTTGGATTTGGTTTTCAGAAGGTAGTGAGCCACTGGAGAATCCACGGGGAGGGGCTGGAGGGATTAGAAAGATGAGCAGTGACTGTGCTGCGCGGGGTCCTTGTCTCAATGGACTCATTTCCTACCCTCTTGTCTTCTGGTCCCAGAAGTTGACTTGAAAAAATGGACTTTCTTAGAGAGGACCAAAGAATACCCAGCAGGGCAGAATGATACCCTGACCAGAGGAGGTAAGAGCATCGTAACTCACTGTTCGAAAGCCTTATTAAATTATGTATTATTATGGCTTACTACGTTTGGTTCTAGCTTAATATTTGTCACTGCAAAGGAACAATCCAGACAAGCCAATTAAGAAAAAAAAAAAAGGGGTAATGTCTCCCAAGGGGGAAAACAACTGAATATATTGTGACCATATCATAGCTAGGATTTGGGGGGTGTGTGTGTGTGTGTACAAAGAGTTTTGTTTTGTCTTTTATGAAATGGGGAGGGTAAAGGGCAACTGGATGGCAGATTTATGGGAGGGAAGAAAATTCTTTTTCCTTTGAAGAGTGGATGCACAGAAGAAAAGGTGATTCGGTTGGGGGAAGGAATCAAGAAGTTTGGCACAGGTAGAAACTACAGACATCTCAAGTGGCTATAATCTCTTTCTGTCTGTATTATAATTCATCTGTTGACCCATTAGTCTCCCTCAATTAATTGCAAATTAATTTGCCCTCCGGGGCAAAAGTGCTCATTTGAAAACGTTTAAACGAAGAAGCAGAGAGGAAAGTAGCTGTCTGGTTTCCTCTCTTCCCCCGGGGTACCCACTCCAACAGGTCAGATCTCGATCCTGAGATCCAGACACACATCACACGTTCCCTTTGCCCTGCAATGTCCTCTTCTCACTAATAATAAAGAGTGAGTGTCTTTCCACGTCAGTACAGAATAAACAGACTCACTTCATTCCTCTAATAGCTGGGTAGCAAACTGATTTAGAGCCTCTAGTGCATGCCAGGGCTGGGCTGGGATCTGGGCACGAAGATGCCAAGCAGTGGCTTCCCTCGAGGACACCTCCATTCAGTGCTACCCTCTAAGCTTCTCCAAGCAGCAATCTCCCTGATCGGATGTCCCTTGGAGCCCCCAGGCCCAGGATGTCCACAGAGCCTAGAGAGTCAGCTACTAGGTACAGGGCTCTACCTGCCTGTGGGGAGAGTGCAACAGCCTGGCATCTAGGGGAGAGGGTCCGTCCACGCAGGTAAGCCCTGTGCAGCTGGAAAAGGTGGCTGAGGCTCTTTCTACGTTGAGAACCGGGCCATGGACCACTTCCAGAGAACCGACTGTGAGAAGCCATATTGTGATTTTTACGCTTTTTGAGTACTCGATGGCCCTTTACTTTGCAACGATGCTTATCAAACTCAGAGCTCCTGGGTTATTCAGGCTACTTCCTGAAACACCTGGGGCTGGGGCAGATGGGGCCAATGGCCTTTTGAAAGGGGAAGAGAGGTCTTTAGCTTCTCAAAGCCTCAGCTAGATGTACTTGGACAGAGCCCCGGCTTGCTCTCACTCTCTCTCCCCCGCCGCCTTTCACTCCCCCACTTCACTGTCAGTTTACCAGAAGTGCTGATCTGGGCAGCGTGGGGAAACATTTCGGCTTCTGTCCTGACCCCTAGGGACCCAAAAATGAGAATGGGTATATATGTATGTGTGTGTGAGAGTGTGTGCAAGTTTAGATGGATAGATAGATAGGTAGATAGATATGTGTGTGGCAAGCACAGGTATGTGTAGGTGTGATTAGGCGCCTGTGTGCACACGTGTTGTATGTGGGTGCATGTGGGAACAGGACTCATTTTTATCAAAATGAGGTCCTATCTGCTTCCTTCTGAGAATCCTGGAGGGGGAGGGCAGTTGCACAGAGTCCTTAGCTCACCTCTTTAAAGGTATGAACTGTGCCAGGGAAAAGCCCAGGTGGCAGCAGGAGGCTCTAGGTGGAATTATGGGTGTTTTAACTCTTTTTTCTTTTGTCCTGTTTTTAAATTGTAATAAATTATAAAAGCTATTTGTAATGTTATAAAATAATTTATAGATATAAATAATTATAAAAGTTATTTTTATGTTTCTAATCAATGGAGGAAAAAAGAATTATGCAACATATGAAGTTACGACTACTTGTTAAGAATTTGGAGGAATTCCGCATTTCACATCCTGCAGAAATAAAATTCTAGTGGGTTAAACTATTAAATGAGATAATAAAATAACTGGAAGGAAAATCAGCTCAGTATCTGATCTCAGGAGGGAAAATCCTCAATAAACATAATGACTAAAGAAGAAAACAAAGATTTTGACTATGTAAACATCTGATGTTTTTGCATGTGAAAAAGTAGCATAATGAAAACCAAGATGAAAGCACACACTGGGAAAGATATTTGCAACACATATGGCAAATAATTAGTACTTTCTATATACTATATGGAACAGGTCAGTATCTTACTCAATATCTCACTTTCTTGTCATGAGGATAAGAAAAATCTTCCCTAACCCCTCTTTTTGGTTCAAATATTCTTCCTTCCCTTCACATCTCTTTTCTTAAAAAAAATGTATAGTAAATAGCCAATATTTTTGGAGCACCCAATACATGCCAAGCACTGTTTTCAATTTTCACATGAATCAACTCATTGAATTCTCACCAGACTATGCAGTAACATTATTATCATCCCCATTTTACAGATGAGGTAACTGAGACACAGAGATCACACAATCAAAATGCAAAGCTGGGGTTTGGACCCCAGTTGTCTGGCTCCAAAGTCTGAGCCCTTAATCCCTGTTATACATATGCTTGTGAAGAGAAGTGTGTGCACGCTTTAAGATAAAAATGTACAGTGGGAGGATTTCCCTGGTGGCTCACTGGTTAAGAATCTGCCTGCCAATGCAGGGGACACGGGTTCGAGACCTGGTCCAGGAAGATCTCACGTGCCGCGGAGCAACTAAGCCCGTGCACCACAACTACTGAGCCTGTGCTCTAGAGCCTGCGAGCCACAACTGCTGAGCCCGCATGCCACAACTACTGAAGCCCACGCACCTAGAACCCATGCTCTGCAACAAGAGAAGCCACCGCTATGAGAAGCCCGTGCACCTCAACGAAGAGTAGCCCCCGCTCGCCGCAACTAGAGAAAGCCGCGCGCAGCAACGAAGACCCAACGCAGCCAAAAATAAATAAATAGATCTTAAAAAAAAAATGTACAGTAAGGTTTGCAATGACAGTGAAGTCTCGCCCCTCTCCGGGGCCTGGCTCCACACTCCCCTGGGTGGATTTGCCCTTGCCTGCTTCTTCATCTCTCATTCGTGATCCAACCCATTGTACTTTGGTTTCTGTTCCACTCCGTCCACTGAAAACTGCTCTGGCAGAGAACCGATGACCTCTTGGCTGCCCAACCCAACAGCTTTTGCCCTTTACCTTGCTTGACCTCTCAACTGCGTTTGGCACCCTAGCTAACACCTTCCTGGAAACCCTCTTTGTTTCTCTCACACCAACCCTTTCCAGCTTCTGCTGCTACTTTGGTCCCTCTATTTCTCCATTTTCTTTCTGCTCAGCCCTTAAACATTTGCATTCTGTCTCAGGTCTTGGGTGATGGCATTCCTTTCCAAGTCTAGAATTATGCTAGATGTAACCCCACCCTCAACCCCGCCGTGGCCCCCGGATTTTTCTCCTGAGCTCCAGGTTCACAGCATCTACTGGCAGGATGTTTTCACCTTGATTTCCCAAAGGCACAACAACTTGGGTATGTCCCAGACTGAAGTGGTTCTTTTCTCCCCCAAACCTACCCTTCTTGTATTTCCCTAATTTAGAACCTGGCGCTTCCATCCACCCCACTACCCAAGCCAGAACCCAACTATCAATCTAACTCCCCCTGGCCTTTCCTCAGTGACCTCGGTTGTCAAACCCTGTTGCTTGTAATACCTCTCAAGTCCATTCACTTCCGCTCATCCCCACAGCCATTGCCTCAGCTAGGGCCTCATCATTTCCTTCTAGCGTTACTGTAAATACTGCGCTGTCTCCAGTATCTTTTTTTTTTTTTTTAAATAAATTTATTTATTTATTTTTGGCTGTGTTGGGTCTTCGTTTCTGTGCGAGGGCTTTCTCTAGTTGCGGCGAGCGGGGTCCACTCTTCATCGCAGTGCGCGGGCCTCTCACTATCGCGGCCTCTCTTTTTGCGGAGCACAGGCTCCAGATGCACAGGCTCAGTGGCCATGGCTCATGGGCCCAGTTGCTCCATGGCATGTGGGATCTTCCCAGACCAGGGCTCGAACCCATGACCCCTGCATTGGCAGGCAGATTCTCAACCACTGCGCCACCAGGGAAACCCTCCAGTATCTTGATTGCACTTCAGCCAAAGCGGTTTTTCAGAATGCCTCACTACCTGGCTTCAAATCCTTTCTGCGACCCCTTTGTAATTGCTATGCCCTTTGTCTGGACTAGCCTTTCCTGATACTATTTGCCTGACAATTGTCCTTTAAGAATCCATCACCTAGAAAGCCTTCACCAAAAGCTTCTGTCCCGGCTCCCAGCCACCCATCCATCTATCCAACAATATTTACTGAGGATCTACTACGTTCTAAGAACTGAGCCTGGGAACAAGACGGAGAAGGTCCCTGTTCTCACAGAGCTTGGACTTGCGTTGCAAAGGTATGTTATCTTCTCTTAAAGGTGAATCTTTGAAGGTAGGTGCTCTGTTGTATCCATCTCTGAATATCCAGTGCTTTGGACACACATGCCTCAGTGAATGAAGGAAGAGTAGTTAACCAACTGCCTAACAAACTGAGTCTACCAGTTTAACATGCCTATCGAAAGGAAATAAATAACTAAATAAAAAATAAATAAGAACGGAAGTCTAGTTTGTTTGGACTTATTCTAGTGGCTCTCTGGTGACCTCTCAGTAATCCCTAGTTTTTTGTCGTTTCAAACGCTCATAAGTCAGAACTAGAGCTTCCTGACCCTGCTCTGTGGCTTTGATTTTGTATATCTCAAATTAAGTGTAGCAGAAAAGCGACCCATGCCTTTGTTTACCATCATTGCTAAAGAGAGCATTTGCTTAACAGTGTGATGGATAGTTCTCTAAGCTCAGGGAAGAAAACCAGAGGGCAATTCCTTAGTTTTTGTACTTTCCCAAGCTCTAAGTGCGCAGACACTGTGAGAGGCAGAAGGTAAGAATGTGCTGCAAATCCCAGGTGCTTCTTCAAGGTATAAAGCTGCCTGAGAAATGCTGGATCAAAATGTTCGCTCTTCTGATCTGGGAGTTTTGTAATCTGCCAGTGAACAGAGATAGAGACCTCGCTCCTTAAGTAGTAAGCTAAAGGGACTTCCCTGGTGGCCCAGTGGTTGTCTCTGCTCTCCCAATTCAGGGGGCATGGGTTGGATCCCTGTTTGGGGAACTAAGATCCCGCATGCCACACGGTGAGGCCAAAAAAAAAAAAAAATGATAGTAACTTAAAGTCTTTTCAAACCACAGTTCGAGCAGGTTGTGGCTCAAGATTTTTCCTTGGGCAATCAGCATTCACACAGCCCAAGCTGGTACACAACACTTCTCATGTTGGAACAAATTTCCCACATTGAACAAAGCCACTAAATGACACGGCTTCACAGATGGTACCATCCTGCTGTTTTCTCTTGTCCAGGGTTGCCTTTGGATGGGACATGGTGAGGCACCGAAGCCACAGATGCCAGTTTATCTTCTCTGCTGTCTCAACTTAAATACCACTTCCTCAGGAAAGCACCCCCTGAACTTCCCCTCTTCTCCCTATTAAAAAGCCCTAAATCAGGCATCTCTGTGATGTGCTCTCATGCATCCTGTATTTCTCCTTCTTAGCACCTATGATGATTAGAGTTAATCACCTGTGCAATTTTTTGTTTGTTATGGATTCTCTCTGCTAGACCCTAAGTTCTAAAAGGACAGCGACAGTCCCGGGGACACGGACGTAGCCCCAGCATCTAGCACACAGGATGCGCTCAGAAAATGCTTGTTGAATGAATAGATGATGGAGGAATATACAATCCCCAATGCCCACCATATCACTTTATAACTCACTCCGAAGCCATCATTTATGGCTGTGCTAAAGCTTTGGTGTCATCCTAGCTTTACTTTCTCTTAGGAAGACACACTTTTCTTCTCTCATTCTGAACTACTCAGGTTTCTAAAGCTGAGGTTCCTGAGTTTGTGGCCTCTTGAAATGACCACTGGAGTTTGGTAAAAATACAGATCCTTGGGCTCATCTCTCAGAGACATTGATTCAGTAGATCTGAATCTGCTGATCAACAAGTTTGGAAACGACTGCGCTGGAGGAAAAATTTGTGAGGGATGAGGGCTAATATGTTTAATTTGGGATACTGAGGTTGGATATAAACAAAGGCATGAACAAAGAGTCCACAAGGAGATTGTTTTCCTCCATAAATAGGTGAAAAAATGCCACTAAGAATGACTGTCAAAAATTATAATAGGGTTTCCCTGGTGGCGCAGTGGTTGAGAGTCCGCCTGCCGATGCAGGGGACACGGGTTCGTGCCCTGGTCCGGGAAAATCCCACATGCCGCGGAGCGGCTGGGCCCGTGAGCCGTGGCCGCTGAGCCTGCGTGTCCAGAGCCTGTGCTCCACAACGGGAGAGGCCACAACAGTGAGAGGCCCGCGTACCATAAAAACAAACAAACAAACAACAAACAAACAAACAAACCAAAAAAATTATAATAGATACCATTTTTTTCTTGACAGATTAGCAAAGATTAAAAATTGGTTAATACCCGCGTGGATACAACCTTATTGGAGGACAACTTGGCTAATATGCATATACTGATTGATATACTTCTAGGAAGCAATCGATGACTACACCTCACATTGCACCATTGCTTTTAGCTGTACCTGGAAACAGTCTCAAGTCTATCAACAGGGAATTGCTTCAATAACTCACCCACACAATGGACTATTATGGGTCTTTAAGAAGAATGAGGCAGAATCTGTATGTGTACTCATATGGAACTATTTCCAAGCCATAGTATCAAGTGAAAAATGGGGCACAGAGATGGAAACAACCTAAGTGTCCATCATCGGATGAATGGATAAAGAAGATGTGGCACATATATACAATGGAATATTACTTAGTCATAAAAAGAAATGAAATTGAGCTATTTGTAATGAGGTGGATAGACCTAGAGTCCGTCATACAGAGTGAAGTAAGTCAGAAAGAGAGAGACAAATACCGTATGCTAACACATATATATGGAATTTAAGAAAAAAAATGTCATGAAAAACCTAGGGGTGAAACAGGAATAAAGACACAGACTTACTAGAGAATGGACTTGAGGCTATGGGGAGGGGGAAGGGTAAACTGGGACAAAGCGGGAGAGTGGCATGGACATATATGCACTACCAAACGTAAGGTAGATAGCTAGTGGGAAGCAGCCGCATAGCACAGGGAGATCAGCTCGGTGCTTTGTGACCGCCTGGAGGGGTGGGATGGGGAGGGTGGGAGGGAGGGAGACACAAGCAGGAAGAGATATGGGAACATATGTATATATATAACTGATTCATTTTGTTGTGAAGCTGAAACTAACATACCATTGTAAAGCAATTATACTCCAATAAAGATGTTAAAATGAAAAAAAAAAAAAGAAAAATGGGGCAGAACAGTATTTTGTATTTGCATGAAAGGAGAAATGCCTATACCCACACACACATGCTTGAAGCAGACTATCACATCCCTGGCGGAACACAGAAGCAGCAGCAATAGTCTCCGTGAAGAGGAAGGAGGGAACCAGAGGTCAGGGATAGAAGGGAGATACACCTGCATGGTAGGCTCCTTGTACTGTTTGGGTTTTTTACTTTGTGCATATACTCCCTTTAAATAAGTACTTAATAGTTATTCTATTAAATAGAGCAAGAGACAGAGACAGTGAGAGAGTGAGACAGAGTGAGACAGAGACTGGCATAAAAAGACCCCAGGCCTGCAAACAAGAGACTGTACAAGCATGGCCAGGGGCGTCTGAGCACACTCCTCGCCTTGCCCTTGTGCTTCCATTGGGCGTGACTGACTCAGGGATTGGAGTCTGCAGCCCAGATGTGCTTTCGT
This sequence comes from Tursiops truncatus, assembly GCF_011762595.2. Taxonomy (NCBI): domain Eukaryota; kingdom Metazoa; phylum Chordata; class Mammalia; order Artiodactyla; family Delphinidae; genus Tursiops; species Tursiops truncatus. The sequence continues at coordinate 20,602,518 of NC_047048.1, forward strand.
TGACAGGTGTGAGTGTTCTCAGCACCTATTGAGGTCAGAAAAGGTCAAAGACTTGAGGGGAGTGGCTCTCGGTAAATGAGGTGAAACTGATGGAAGTAGGATGGTCCAAATAGACCTTTGATGGCCCAATGACTTTCCAATCGTGGTTTACATGCCCCAGTGGCCTCTAGGTGTCCCAGAAAGGTGTTAATCTGCTCTATTTATATTAGTGACAAATACATAGTTAGTGTCTGACCAGCACAGGTTCCATAAATGCTGACATTTGTCTCTGGAACAAGGAAGGTTCCTTCAATTCTTATCCAAAATGGCATCCTGTCCTTGTTCATCCATACAAAAGATACGAAGACAGCCTTTAGTATAACTACTAGAATGACCACTGGGGTAACCATTGGAAAATACTAGACCATGCTTCCTTTTGAAACCAACAGTCTTTTCCATAAGCTGCACCTCACTGGTTATCCTTCAACAAAATCTGTCCTCCTCACCAAGCCGACGGGAATCAGAAAATTCTCTTACCAGGTGCATCCCTATGGAGGTGGCCATGGCCGTCTCAATCTCTGTTCCCACATCCTCGATGAAGGGGTACTCAAACTGCCGATGGACAATCACCTTAGCCCCAGTGGAGGACACCAGGAAGGGGTTGTACTCCTCTTCGTTTAGGTACAAGATGACCTGCAGCCCTGGGAGGATAAGGCAGCCTGCTGTGGTCAAAAGCCAGGAGAACGTTCCCTGGTGCTAGCCTACCTCTCCCACTGCTCTGAGATTCTCAAAACCAAGACCCAGGCACTTCCCACAAGTGAAAGGTAGACAAAGGTGAGACTGGAAACTCCAGCCTGACTTGTTCACTGCTCTGTCTCCAGGGCTTAGCCCAAAATAGGGCTCAGAAACAGTGTCACTACTGCAGGTTTGCTAAGCATAAGGAAAACTACTACCCTGCCCGAGACACGAATCTCCATGTGGTTCTTTGAGATGGGGAGTTCTGCTGGGCACCCAAAGGGACACACAGAGCTGTGGCTGCTTCAACCCTCAGGGAGAGACACCAGTGGTGAATCTGATCACTGGCCTAACTCCTCTCCCTGTTCCCACTCTTTTTTTTTCTGTTGCGCCTGCAGTCTCATCTGAGCCCAGCAGCCAGAGGGACCTTTTCAAATCAGGAATCAGATCAGGTCACTCCCTTGCCTGAAACTCTTCAGTGGCATTTCATTGCATACACGGGGATGCCATAGAATAAAGTCCAGCAACCTGACTGTGGCTCTCAGGGAGATGATGCTGCCTCCCTCCTCATTCCACTCTCCCCTTCCATCAGGAAGCTCCAAGCAGGCTGGGCTTCTTTCTGTTTCTGCAGCACACCAAATCCATTTCCTTCTTGCGGTCCTTGGACTTGCTAGTGCCCAAAATGCTCTTCCATGGACCTTAATGCGTATTTTCCATCTTTAAATAACCCTCCTTCCAGAGGGCTTTCTGGACCTCCTTATCTGAAATAAACCCCCCATCTCAGCCCCAGCCACTCTCTCTACCCTTGCGCTGCTTTATTTTCCTCATAACGCTCGCTAGGATTGATAACCAGATAATATCTATGTGCTTGTTCACTCATTTATCTGTCTCTCTGCAACAAAATGCAAGCTCCCTGAAAGCAGAGATGGCATCTGTCTTATTCACCACTGTGTCCCTAAGACTTGGGAGAGGGCCTGGCATAGAGAAGACACTCAATAAACATTTGGTAAACAAATGAGAGCAGGGCCTATATGTGTTGAAAGAAGAGAACTTTGAGAGTTATTCTGACTTCTTCTATTTGTAAGTAAAGGAAACAAAGCCCAGAGTGGGGAAGCGATTTGCTCAAGGTCACACAGCCCACATTCAGCAGAGCCAGGATTGTGCAACAGTTCCCAGACTACTTCTTCTTCCCACTGACGTGTGTGCCCTGAATTATGGTTTCTTGCAGATTTGGTAAGAACACAGAGAATACAGTAACAAAGATGAGGTGTCCAGGTAGGTTTTCCTCCATGACAAGATCTTGCCTTTCCTTGTAGGAGTATATCTATATATCAAATCATGTTCAATTTGTTTAGGACCTTTCAAGAATTCCTTTTGTAGGTAAACCAGTCCAGTCTGTTGAGTTCCTGCCTTCTCTACAAAAGTCACAGTAGTAGAGTAGTAGTAATACTAATACTGGAGGTAGTAATTATTGGTGGTGATAGTAGTAGCAGCAGCAATGGTAGTAATGGTAGTAATAGTAGTAATGACAACCACATCTAGCATTTATTGTGTGTATAGTGTGTGTTATGGGCTGAATTTTGTGTCTCTCCGCAGGTTGCCCCTCCACCCTATTCATATGTTGAAGTCAATGTGATTGTATTTGGAGATTCAGACTTTAGGCAGGTAATTAAGGTTAAATGAGGTCATAAGGGTAGGCCCTAATCCCATAGGATTAGTGTTCTCCTAAGAAGAGGAAGAGCCAACGAAGCTCTCTCTCTCCACAGAAGACAGGCCATGTGTGGACACAGAGAGAAGATGGCCAACTGCAAGCCAGCAAGAGAGTCCTCACCAGAAACTGAATTTGCCAGCAACTTGACCATGGATTTCCAATCTCCAGAACTGTGAGAAAATAAATGTCTGTTGTTTAAGTCACCCATCTGTAATATTTTGCTATGGCAGCTCAACCGAACTAATACAGTGTGTATCAGGTCTTATTCTAAGTGCTTTTTATATTTTGTCTTCTCAATTACCTTGTATCATCGATACTACTATTATTCCCTCATTATAGATGAAGGGGTGTAACTTGCACTGGGTCACACAGTGAGTGGCTGAGCTGGGTTTTGGCTCCAGAATCTGTCATCTTAACCAAGATAAAGGTGTGTTTGCTTCCCTAATCTCCTGTTCAGCACGTCTGGATTTAAGTCCATCTGGAAGCTGCCTGCCCAGCATTACTCACTCCAGTTACAAGCTTAAACCTGAGTGGTTTCCCTGGGAGAAGAAACCCCAGGGTTGTCCGTGTTGCTCTCTCGAAAGCAAAGAGGAGATGTCAGAAAGGAAAACAGACTCTGATAAAGAAGGAAAGAACCGACATGGATGTTGATGGAAACACTGCAAGAAGAAAAGTTGTGCCCCAAGTTTCTGGCCAGGTGGGGCAAACCTGCATCTCTGGAAGGCCTAAAGCATCCCCAATTGTCCTGCTGCCAGCATGCTTGCCATTAGAGCACCCCAGGGTCTCCTTGGTGCAGATCTCCTTACCGTATTCACTGCCTCCCATGGAGGTGCTGAGGATAGTCTCATTCTGTCTATTGTTGAATGTGTAGCAATTCCCATACATTGGATGGTGGAAACGTGTGAAGTTCCTATCGGGGAGGGAGAATACAGGTCAGAAAAGGGCCGTGCTGGGAACTCCCCTCATGCACCTGAGCTGAAGTCCCAATGGGCAGTGCTAACGGGCCAGCTCTCTTTTGTGGACAGTGGATGATAGACATGACTTACTTCCCCCATCTTTCCTCTGATAGATGACAAACAAGGCCCCTCGTCCAATTGACACCTGTTGATGTAGAACCGCTCTCTGCTTTCTGTTCTCCCTCTTAATCTTCTCACCTCCATCTCCATCCTGACTCGGCATTCTTTGTGCCAATACATCTGCCCCCCATTTCCTCTACTCTTGAATTTCTCAGCCAACACTTGACTTTTTTCCATTCCAATTCCTAGCAAATGATCCCCAGAAAAGGAATTACATCATATGCGTCCTTATACTGACTTTAGAACCCAACCTTCAGGGAGACACGATTCCAATCACTCAGTTTTCGCAAGGGTCAGTATATCAATTAACATATAGAAAGGCTTAGTATTTCAAAAGAATGAAGAAAGCACTTCAGATAAGCAGGAACACTCTAGAATGTCTCATGACTGCCCAGTCTCTACCAGGAATCTGAGTGTTTCTTAAAGGTGGAAAGATCTGAAAGTTCACACATCTGTACATAGACCTTTCTTCCCTCCCTCTTCTTTCCCTCTCTCCTTCCTCCCTTTCTTCTTTCCTTCCTGTACTAGATCAGTGGTTCTCACTGGTATGGGTGATAGTAATATACAAGGTTATATGTCCACCATCAACTACTCTGTTTCTGTGAGTAATTTAATGAATTTAAGGATATTTTGACTCTACACCATCTCCACCTTCCTCACTGACTCTAGAGCTGAGCTCCTGTATAAGTCGTTTTCCAAAAGTCATGGTCAGTGAGAAGAGCACCTGTTGCTCCCAAGACCTCTAGTTGAGCTTCAGGTGCACGCAAGGAGCCCAGCACTCAGAGCCGCTGGTCCTTGGAGCTGCGAGAGCAGCCTTCCCCTACTGACCTGGCATCACAGGACTCCCCATCAAAGAAGCAGGTGACCAGCAGCTCCTCAGCAGAGTAGCTCATGTTGATTTTCTTCTCCAGAGACACCTGTGCCATGATGTTCATGTAGTGCAACTTGTACCACTCCCGGATGGCATTAACCCCCGAGGTGAAGGTGTAGACTGCACAGCTGGATGTGTCATTTGAACACTGTGAATAGGAGGAGACACCAGGATGGAACTATCAGCCCTACCAGTGGCCTTCAGAAGGACTGTAAGGAACTGAAACTCTAGATCAAACACTCAGGGGAACAGGAGGGATATCTGGGGCAAGGATGGGCTTCTTCTCACTTCTGGGGCCTGGGATACATCATTCTCAAGCCTCAAGGACCAAGAAGGGGCTGAGTAAGGAAGGACATAGAGCCTCACTCTCATGACTCCCTACCAAGCGAGAAGCAAAATCAGCTTCTTCAGGGTCCCCAGACATCCAGGCTTTGACTGATTATGGCTACTGAGTTCCCACCCAACTCTCACCATTTCTTATTGGGTCAACAGTCTAGAAATTGAGATTCTAGCCCAGACTCTGCCACGACCTCTCTGCAGAATCTTGGGCAAGGCATTACCTATCCATTATTTCACCTACAAAATGTTGACCAAAATACCATCCTTCCCCACCTCACATGGTAGTTGGGAGGACCAGCATTTAAAATACATAATAATGAGAGTTTTATAGGGAAACTGTGGTATATTCCAGATGTTCTCATCACACAGGACTTGAAAACTCTCCTAAAAGATGGACACCAGGGCTTCCCTGGTGGCGCAGTGGTTGAGAGTCCGCCTGCCGATGCAGGGGACATGGGTTCGTGCCCCGGTCCGGGAGGATCCCACATGCCGCGGAGTGGCTAGACCCACGAGCCATGGCCGCTGAGCCTGTGCGTCCGGAGCCTGTGCTCCGCAATGGCAGAGGCCACAACAGTGAGAGGCCCACCTACCGCAAAAAAAAAAAAAAAAAAGATGGACACCAAAGGATGGATTTTGGTATCAAGGAAACTTTATCTTATATAAGGACCCAGGAAGACTTCAAAAAGGCTCAGTGATTTAGAGAAAGGGCCATTTTCCCCCAGGATTTGCAACCGGAGCCATGAGGTCTCACAATCAGCAACCGGGACTATAAAGTGGAGGTAGTTCTCATCTTGCAGAGGTGGCTGGGGCACAGACAGGAGGGTGATGGTTGAGTTTGGCCAGGAAGACAATGGAATTCATTTCTGGTGAATGGCTGCTTCTTCAGAGTCCCTCAAATGGGACCAAGAAGGAGAGATGAGAAGTCAAGCTTTAGCACCTCATGAAGGCAAGTGCTGCTGGGAACACTGTGTTTCTGCTGCTCATTTTCTATTTTCTTCCTTCTGGTATCTGCACCCCAATTTGGCTTTGGTAGAATTTCCTTCCACCCTTTGGATACAGTAAGCTGAGACTGTCCATCAAGATGTCCTACCCTATGTGAGCCATCAGCTGACCCAAATGTGGCCAATCAGATAGTCCCCAAATGGGATCTGAATCCATCTTTATGGTTGGATTAACAAAAAGACTGAAAACAGTTGAAGCTTATTTAATCCAGTAGCAGTATCTGAAATGACTTTTCATCATTTCTTGCCACCGGGATCCCTGGATCTTCCCTAATTTCTGTCCTTCAAGAGGCCTCCATGAGCTACTGGTTACCTTCTAAGACATTTTAATCTTAAGATTGCCTGGATCAGTTTCAGTTGCTCGCAGCTGATTCACCCTAACTGAGTGTGTTTCTTCCTGTGGGACTATAGGGCTAATGGCAAAGGAGAAACCTCCCTGGACACACTATCCCATCCCATTCCCCGAAACCGTGAGGATGTGCATCTTACCAGCTGGAATCCTACCAAGCCCTTGGACTCATAGACGTGCACGACGTCTGATGCTGTGTGAACGATTCTGCCACTGACTTTCCGCTTCCGTCCTGTGCGGAAGTCCCTTGCCTTGCTTGTCTCACCCTTTTCGAAGGCCAGCAGTGGGATCAGGTTGAGGAATTTCGACCCTGTGCCCTTCCTGGCCGAACTCCAGGACTCTGCCTCTCGGCGTTTCCGAGATGTAATCTCTGAAAAGCCAAACAGGGTCTTCAAGCTCCCTCTGGTCTCCTGTTCCAACTCAGCTAGAAGGTCCCGCACGGCACTGTACCTGTCAAGGTGGGAAGGGGGAGTCAGGGATGGAAAACCCCTCTGGCAGAAAGCTGGCACTACCCCATGCTGCTTTCCATCGATGTGCGTCAGCCTGTGCCCATCACCCCAGAGCACTTGGCCAAGAAAACCAGGCCCTTTATAATTTGCCCCCTCCAATGTGACCACTGGCTCAAGTAAATGGGGCAGGCTCCCATATGACCCTTGTGTGGCTTCCTGTGGTTTCACCTTTGCCACCACTGTCTGCTTGCTCTCAGAGTGTGTTGATGAGTTTGCCCCAACCAGCATTTCTGGAGTGGTGACTGTCAGGTGCCTCCCATAAACCAGCCACAGTGAAGACAAGTAAATAACTGCTAACCAGGAGTCTCTCCAGGGGGCGGGCTCTGTCTCGACCCAGCATACTTGCCCCTGCCCATGGGTTCTCCTCGAATCAATGCTGGGAGGGAAGAGGTATAACTGTTACCTTGACAGCCCCCAAGGACACAGAAGCATGATCTGGGAGTTGACTACATGAAGCATAACAACACCATCTTTTAATTTTCACAATACCAAATGATCCTGGCCTCCCTCTTAACTCTCCCCACTCTCTCTCTCCCTTGCTAGGGGCACAGGCCACACAGCATAGTGACTGAGCGTATAAACTCCAGAGCCAGACTACCTGGGTTCCAGTTCCCCATTCTGGTTCTGGATGTGTGACCCTGGACAAGCCGTTTAGCCTTTCTGTGTCTCAGTTTCCCCACCTGTAAAATGGGGTTATTGGCAAGAGTCAATGAGTTTATTCTATCTATCTATCTATCCATCCATCCATCCATCCATGTATCTCTGTGTGTATGTATGTATATACACACACACATATATGCTGTTAAATGGTCACTGTTATTAATTTTGTTAGTGTAATTATATTTGTTAATATTTCAATCCTCTACTACAACATCAGCTGCACTAGGACAAAGGCTGTGTTTGGGTCATTCACTTCCACGCCCCAGAATCTAGCACAGTGAATGACGATTTGTAGATGCTGAGTAACATATTATGGAACAATGGATGAAAGGAAGAAAGGAGGGGGTGGGAAGGAGGGAGGGTGAGGTAAAGGGAGGAAAGGAGGGAGGGAGCGAGGGATGGAGAAAGGAAGGAAGGGAGAAAGAAAGACAGACTTTGAGGTGGAGGATGAGTTTAGACCTGATTTTGATGTTGAGCTTTGCCATCAACTCATTGATGACTCTGGGTGAGAGAGTCGCCCCTGCTCTTCCCTTCTCCCCACCCTCACACCTGCTCTGACAAATTCTGCCAGATTCCGATGTGCCTCACAGATCAGTTTTCAATAATCCTGAGAAGGATTCCAGTGACCCACTTAGAACAGGTCCTGCAGCAGACAATTGGGCAGTACCAAGGGCTGATCCTGCCCAGAGCCCAGTGATCTCAATTAGTGGGGCTGGGTTCGCTCAGATGAGCTGAGATGCTTCTGGAAGTCACCTAGGTGTCATGTCTGAGTCAGCCTCCAGCTCACATTCAGGGGAGAGTGAGGGTGTGAGCTTGGAGAGCTCAGGGGAAATGGCTAAGCTGGGCTGTGTATGTGTGTATGTGTGTGTGTGTGTGTGTGTGTGTATCTCCAGGGTAGGAGGAATGCTAGTTCATTCCAGGCTCAACCACCAAGCAAAAGTGATCCTTGCAGCCTCCCTCTCTTGCCTTCCTTGAGCTAGCCCATCCCCAGAAGTAGCTGAGGGACTGAAACCTTGGTACAGATTTCAAACCTGGGAGAGGGTAGTTTCCCAACACTGGCAATGAATTCAAATTTCTAAAAAGCATGATTGCAGGCTGGAGTGTGTCACCTTTGGGAGGGGCATTGGCACCTGGAGGGGGCGTGACCCCCCTCCCTGTCCCTCCTCCTTCCTCTTACCTGTAAGGATTGATGTTGCAGATGGTGACAGCAGGAAAATCCAGCTTCTGGAAGTGGACTTTGATGGAGACAGAGACAGTGTAGAAGGATGAGATGAGGAGGGCACACTGCCAGAAAATGAGGGCCACGGCTGTCAGCGTGAACAGAATCCAGAGCAGGCGCCGGAGGCGGCCACGGGACACCACGATGCGGCGGCAGCCGTGGGTGTTGGTGTTCAGACAGTACCACCGCATCAGCTCTTTGATGGTAGGTGCCTGAGGTCCCCGCACGGGCAGATTTTTCTTGATTTTGGCTTTGATCTTCTCTCCAGCAGCCATGGTGAAGATGCGACTTGGCGGGGCAGGCAAGCTGGAGGGGCAAAGAAAAAAAAGCAGGTGAGTGGGTACAGCCCGGAGGCTGGGCGCTGGGAAACACCAGCCCTCATGTCCTCAGAGGCTGCCTTCCTCTTTCCCTCTGGCCTGGACAGTCTGTTTTGAGGCCTTGACCCTTGCTCCAGGATATTTGCTTTTGGGCCACCACAGCTGCCAAAGAGCTGCCTCCTTCTCTTGTGGCCCCCAGGCCAAGCTCTCTGGAGGCTGGGTGAGGTGTAACCTGTGAAATCACTGCACGGTTTGCAGGAACTTCCCCCTAGGTGCTTGGAGCAGGAACCCTCTGGGCAGCCCCATCCCAACCAGCCTCCACGCCCCTCTTATCAAGCTCCATCGTGATCAGAGCATCGAGGGGTCTGATCTTAGTGTCTCCATTAGCTTGCCTTCCTTAGGGCATCGTTCCTGCCTCGCCCTGCCCTCTGGTGCCCAGCTCAGCGTCTGGCACAGAGCAAGCACCTTGCAAATCGATTCTAACAGATAAAATCTGCCAAGAGAATTTCCGGGCAGCCACCCTAGATCATGTCCAGTCCCTTCCCAGCCCAGCTGTGTCTTCCCAGCCTTTTCTCAGCTGCTTTACTGCAAGTGGGGTGTTTCTGTTTCGTTTCTGTTTCACTTCTCTTTACTGTCAAGCCCTTAGTGTTTCTAGAGCACCTGATATAATAATAGCCTACAAATACTGACCACTTAATATTTGCCAGGCACCATGCCATATTTCCTTGATTCTAAGAGAATCTGGAGAGTACACTTTGATTTAATAACAACTTTGTCTGGGGAAGAGTGTTGGAAAGCAAATGACCGTGTTCATCAATATACGTGCTGCCCCTGAATTACAGAAACTTCACAATGTGAAATAATAATCTTTTAAAAAGTGAACTAAAATAATATATGGTCTCATTAGCCTCACAAATGCATACAGTCTCTCTCTCCATATATCATATATATAATCAATCTCTCTCCAAATATATATAATCTCTCTATATATTTCAGTTCATGTTTCAACAATGCCGTAAGGTAGGCATACTATTATTACTTCCAGATTACAGAGGAGGAAAATGAGCTCAGAGAGGGGGAGTAACTTGTGCAAAATTACACAGCTAGGAAGTGGAGGCACTGGATTGGAATCTTGCAGCCTTTATCACCATGGTATATGCCTTGAGGGGCCCGGTATTGTGCTGGGTGCTGCCCCCTCCCCAAGACAGTTAATTAACAGTCCGTGGGACTAAAGTGGGGGGTGGAAAGAGATGGAATCCTGAGCTATTTAATTCCCAAACTCTGGGTAGGTAGTGTGGCCACTTCCTAACACTAGTATTGGTGAGCACTGGTACTGGGGAGGGGGAATATGGAAACTCTGTTTCCTATGCCTACCGTCGGTGACAGCGGCAAATTAGGATATACTCGAATTTGGAGTAGGATATACAGGGCAGTCCCCGTGCCCCATCACATTCTTCAGGCAGGATTCTGGCATTGAGGAAATACTTTTTCTCCACCCTGAACCCATGGGGTATTATCCAAAATCGGGAGCTGGGGCAAAGGTGGGAGGCTTTCAAGTTAATGATGTTAGTGGGTTTCAGGTTTATGATGGCAAGGATGCAGAGTGCTGTGGAAGGAAGGTGAGACGTCCAAAGGCAGCCAGCCCACTCTAACCCTCCACAGACGTATATGGTCTTGCTGTGATCTCTGACCCTCAAAATTATGCAAGAAGCCTCTTGGCAAGAAGAATGTGATTTACTGTGTTTTGTCATTTAAAATTGCCCATCCTCATCTCCTCTCTCACTACAATCCAAAAGCAAAAATTAGCAAGAGTTTGTTTTAAGAAACCTAGATCCAGGTACAATTTCCTGTCAAATAAAACTGCAACCCAGGGAAGATTTTCTCCTCTGTGAACGTTCAACAGAAACTGTGATTCTGGAAGCTTCTGTCATCAAACCCTCCATTTTCTCACTGAAGATAACTCCTGGGGTCCCTCTGCCCCATCAGCCCCTTATCCAGGACTACCTTGACCCCAGTGGATCAGCCACCAATGTTAGTGAAACCACAGGTGAAAGAAGGGAACCCATCTTGCACAGCATAAAACATATACACGTTCACACAAATAATATTTCAACTTATAAACAAAGCAAGGTTGTAGCTACCTTTAGGTTATACTGCTTGATTAAACATGATGCCCCTGTGGAAGAATTAGTAGCTGACACCCAGCACTCACTCTTCTAAGCACTTTCCAGGTATTAACTCATTTAATTTCCACAAATATCTTCTGAGATAGGCACCATAATTTTCCCCATTATACACATGAAATTGAGACACTGAGAGGTTAAGTAGCTTGTCCAAGGTCACCCTAGAAAGTGGCTGAGTTGGGATTTGAAACCATGCCTTTAACTACAAACTGCTCCTCAAATAATAATAATAATAATAACAGTAACAGCAACAGCAACAGCACGAACAACAGAAACAATAGCAGCTATCATTTATTGACCCCTTACTCTACTCCCAGACTTCCTCCTCCTACTCCTTTCACACATTACCTTATTTAATCCCCATTATTATTACATGAGGCACAGAGGAGAAGACGGAGGTGCAGAGTTTAGGCAACTTGTCCGATGCCACACGGGGAGGAAGGATTAAAAGAATTCTCTGGAGTTCCGGAGTCCCTCATGATTCTCTACTGCACCCCTCTCGCCCATTCCCGACGTCAACTATCCCCTAGACCTCAGTGATGGAACCCAAGCCTTGGGCTCTGGGCGCCAGGCCCGCGCTCATCCCGGGGGGCGACTCTGCAGCCCCTGACCTCCCCGCGCCGAGAGACCGGCTGCTGTGGCCGAAGCCACGTCTGCCCCAGGGCAGCCCGCGCTGAGGCCGCCGGAGAGAACCCAACCAACCCGCTTCAAGTGTTTGCTACATTCTGCAACCCCAGTCACCACAGAGAAAACATTCCAGAGGGGAAAAAGAACGATCGCGGTCAGGTCCACGCGTCTCACCAAGGCCAGGAAGGGAATGAGCGGGTGCTGGGTGGAGAGACGAGGCGGGGCGCGGCCCCGGACACCCCAGACTCGGTTTCTGAGTAACTCAGAAACGTCTCCCGCCCCAGCTCTGCGTCCCGGGCCACGGCGAGGGCAGACAGCAGAAAGCTGGACCGAATGGACTTGGGAAGGTGTCCCAGCATCCCAGGTACCGGGAGGCAGCCCCGGGCTGATGCCCGCTCCGCCGCCGACCGGGAGGGCAGTGTCCGGGAAGCCCAGGGACCCCGAGGCCACTCCGGTGCCTGAAACCCCCGAGCTGGTGCGACCCGACCCGGCTGGGCTCACCTCACTCAGTTCCGAAGGGTCCGCGGCTAGCGTGTGCGCGGTCCGGGTACGCTCCGCTCTGCTCCTCGTACAGCGAGAGCATCCCGCAGTCCCAGAGACCAAGGCTCCTGTGGGTTGGGCCCCGCCCCTGGAGCCCCGCCCCCTGGAGCCCCGCCCCCTGGAGCCCCGCCCCTCTGACCCCGACCCCGCCTGCCCAGGTGTATTTCCCCAGCGGCCGAGGACTCGCGGCAGCCCAGAGTGGGCCGCGATTCTGCAGCGCCTCCTGCCATCCTGAGGCCGCACTGCGCCCCAGCCCATCCTGCGCGGCGCTTTTAGGTGGTATCGCTCAGCACCTGCTGCCGCCCTGAGGCCACCCTGCACCCTGCATTCCAGCTGGGTCTGTGCGGCACCTTCCTCAAGCGCCTCGCAGCGTCTCCTGCCGCCCTGTTACTGCCCAGCGCCTTCCATTCTGGTCCAGTTGGGCGCCCTCACGCCCCCACCATCAAGATAAATCCCAAGTAGCCTCCTGCCCCTGGCTTCCTCCTGACCTCGATGGAGCCTGAGGCTACTTCAGTGCCCACCTGGGCAGCAGGGCTGTTCAGGCAGGCCGCTCATCCTTTAGTCTCTTCAGCTGTCTTTTTATAGGCATTCACGCTGAAAACAAGACATGAGCTTAAAAAATTGCAACTGGGAGGGACCTTAGGGCACCTCTGTCACAGGCCCCTTGAGTAGGGAAGGACACAGACAGGGGAAGCGGTCGCTCTTGCTCAGAGCTGCTCAGACTTTCCAATGCTAATCGCGTTCACGTGCAGATTCTAATTCACTAGGGGTGGGATGGGGCTTGGGAATTTGGATTTCTCAGGTGATGCTTCTGTTGCTGGTCCAAGGACTACACTTTGAGTTAGCGAGGGGCACTTGCCCAAGTGAGTGGTTCAGTATTTGGGGAGGGCAATTTAAAGAAAATCGTCTTTTAAAATCTCAACTGTTTTTTTTTTTCTGACAATACATCCTCATAGTTAAGAACTCAAAAGATAAAGAGAAAATGGACGTCTTTCCATAATCTGCGACCCCCACTAAATACCGGTAACACAGTTACCAGTATGTATATATAATGATGTACATACTATTCTTTAATTTAACTTTGTTTTAATGACAATACACTGCACAGTTAGGTTCTCATTGTAAAATAAAGCCAGCTTTTTCACTTCATGATATATTATGTGTAACTTTCCTTGCCAATAACTACATTTACCCAAGTATTCCTTTCACATAACTTATTTAATCGATCTATTGATATAGTTTAAGATTTCCTCTAATTTTTCACTAATATAAATGATTCTGTAAAATAGCATGTACATCTCTGACTATTTCCTTGGGATAAATTTCTACTGGTGTATTTTTTTTTTCTGTCAATGTACTTACCCAGTTTAATTGGTACAACAAAAAGAACAGTTAAGAGAAAAGGGCAGGCTACAAAACAATGTATAGAATAATAGAATATATATCAAAATATTTAAAAAGAGGTTATCTCTTGGGGTAAGCTTACAATTGAATTTTACTTATTTGTGTTTTCTTGTGTTATATATATCACAAATTTTACTTGTGATATATATATATATATATATATATATATGTGTGTGTATATACATATCACCTGTGCCATAAAAATAAGAATGTTTTTACAAGATGGGAGCTAGTTGAAGTCAGGGATAAGACTTAAAATCAGCTCTACGTCACCATAAGATATAATGAATTTAGGCTGGATTGGCTTCTTTTTAAAAATCCAGTTAAAATTTATATACAGTGAAATGTACAGATTTTACAGGTTCAATGAGTTTTGATAAAGGTATACACTATGCACCATCACCCTAATCAATATATAGATTACCCCAGAAAGTTCCCTCAGCTCCTTTTTACTCACTTCCCACATAGGCAGCCAGTGTTTCCTATGGCAATAATGGATTAATTTTTTAGGTTCTTAAATTTCATGTAAATGGAGTCACATAGTATGTACTCTTTTGTGGCTGCTTTTCTTTCCTGAATTCAGTTCTGGCTTTTGTTTTTCCACTATGCCATCACTGCTTCTGCTTACTGAGTTATTATTACCCCAGTTTTAGAGATGATGGGACTGAGACTCAGAAAGCTGAAGTTTGCCATTTGTAAGTAAGTGGTAGAGCTAAGATGTGCATTCAAGTCTGCTCTGTAGAGTACAAAGCCTACACACTTACCCACAAAGCTTCATGAGAATCTTGCTGTGAGTGGGACCAACCCTCACCCTCCCAGGCCCCACATGAAGAATGACGAAAAGTCCTTGCCTGGAATGGCTGAGACGCAGAGAAGCCCCTCACTTCCTAGGCCATGGGGCAACAAGCCTTCTATCAAGGTGCTTGCATAAAGCATAGTTGATCAAAGTTGTAAACATCGTCTTTGGTACAGGGTGGTGTTGTCTCTGAACCATCTCTGTCATCATTAGACCATAGGCAACTTCTTTTCCCTTTGGAAGCATCATGTCCATATTTATGAAATATATCTACAATCTACTTCTCATCACCTCTGGGGCCACCACTGTGCTCCAATCCATCATTTCTCTCACCTGGACCATTGCCATAGCCTCCTAACTAGTCTCACTGAGTCTGTCCTCTACAGCCTGTTGTCAATTCACTACCCAAAGGGATGCTTTTCAATTAGTCAGATCATGTCACCCTTCTGTTTAAACCCATTCAATGTTTTTTTACTTCATTCAGAGTAAAAACCAAAGCCTTCATGTCACCTACAAGGTCCTCCATGACCTGACCCCTGTTATCACCCTTCCCTTATCTCTTACCACCCTTACTCTGGCTCATTCTGCTTCTTCCTAATTGAACTCCATGTTGTTTCCTGTATAAGACCGACACTCCTGCTTCAGGGTTTGCTATCTGAACTGCTCTCTCTCTCTCTCCACACACACACACACACACACACACACACAGTCACTTAGATATTTCCATGGATTATCCCCTTGCCTCCTTCAAGTCTTTGAGTTATTGTTTTTCTATCAGCTAGAACTTCCCTGGTTACCCTATTTAAAATCACAATGTTTGGACTTCCCTAGTGGTCCAGTAGTAGAGAATCCGCCTTCCAATGCAGTGGGTACGGGTTCAATCCCTGGTCGGGGAGCTAAGGTCCCCCATGCCTCAGGGCCAAAAAACCAAAACATAAAAACAGAAGCAATATTGTAACAAATTCAATAAAGACTTTTAAAAAATAAAATAAAACCACAATATTTCCTATCATTCCAAAGGCCTCCTACCTGCCTTCCTATGTTATTTTCTTGTATGGCAGGCCCAGTTAAGATCAGGAGGATTGCCACGCTTACCCCACAGCTGATTCCAGGTGCACCAGTCATGCAACATTGCTATGGCAACTGATAACTGGTACTACTTCACTCAAACAGGAGCTTTGAAAGACCCAAACATTTCAGGACTACTGGGACTAGTGACAGGCTTAGCAGCAAGAGCTTAGAGCCTGGGAAATGCAACCACAGGGGCCAAGTTCAGAGAACGTTAAAATCACACTCAAAATCAGCTATTCCTTCCTCAATGCTACTGGAAGCTTGTGGCTGGAATTAGTCTTGGTAAAGTCACTTGGTTTCAGTTAACAGAAATAGACTCAAATTAGCATAAGCAAAACCAAAAAAATTATTAAATGGATGCAGGCAGAAGTCTTTTTAACAGGATCTGAAGAAACACAAATAAGGCCTCAGGAGAGTGGGAACCAGGAACGTTCTGGATCTCTCAGGAGGAGGATTTTGTGGGCTTTCTTGAGTTCTCAAACCCCTTCTCAGTCTCAGCGGAGACCAAGAAGAATTTGATTAACCACTAGTATGCAGATGAGCAAGATTTTTGGGATCTGTTGTCTTCATGCCTGGTCCAATTGGCTAGCACCATGAGGGTGGGATTAAACATGGCAGTACATGTCCACCGCTATGGGTGGATGGGCAATTCTCAGAGAATGTGGCTATAAGTGAAGAAGAAACCTTAAAATGAAGTGAACCAACACATCCTTTTGTGTTAATAGTACTACTTCTAGGCCATTTAGGAAAAGACAATATTAGATAAGATTTACACTGTCCCCTAAATGCACGGGTTTTATAGATTTGTTGCCCGAAACACTGGTACAGTGGTCGTCTGTTTTCTTTCTTTCTTTCTTTTTTTATCAACACTTATTTCCTCTTATTCTGGAGACATCCTGAATATCCTTTGGAGACCAATTCATCCTCCTTTCCTAGTACTTGAAACTGTGGTTCAAGCTGGGTTGATCACACCTCTGGCTCTAGGTCTAGCCAATCCGCTTATCTTATCATTCAGGTCACAGTGTTTTGCTCAGGAGTGGGCATGGGCCCCAATTCAATCCAATGAGAGTCAGGCCCACCCAGGACATTTTCTGAAAGATTGAAAAGGAGAACTTCTTTTACTGTTGGCGCTAACAGCAGAAAGAATTGTGTAATCTAAGAACTGTTGGGAGACTCACATGGGACCTGGGAGAAAAGGAGAGCTGAGAGATGGAGAGTGTTCCAGCCCTGATGATAAAATGTGAGTCTCTGGACCCAGCACTACCTGAAGCTGGGTATACCTCCTGGATTTTTCAGTCATGTGAGCCAATACATTTGCTATTGTGCTTAAGACATTCTGAGTTCAGTTTCTCTCACTAGAAATCAAGAGAGCCCCAACCAACAATCTGCTTGGAGAGGGTGATGCCATCTTCCACTCCTTAAAGTAAGGGTATTCCATATCCAGTCCCAGACGCAGGATCTACAGACTTTCTGGGGAACATTTTTCTACGCCAGATGACACCAGTGAGGGCCATCTTCCACAACTTGCTAGGTACATGAGAGGTGGTGGCATGATAGAAGATCATTCTTATTTCTTAATCTGACCCAAGCTCCCAATGACCTGGATACTATTTCTGCATATAGACTTAGCTTAGAGCAATAGCATTAATTGTTGTAATATTAAAGAAATGTAAATTTGGTTACATTCATCTTCTAGGACACATTTTTCTCCAAGAGGCACACATGCTTCTAACAAAAGTTAGCATCATTATCTAGTGTAGGAAACATTCTTTTGTTAATCAGATTTTTTAAGGCTCAAGAGACATGCACAGATTACCTATGATGATGGGAACTTATTGAAAGTACACAAGACAACTATCACAGGAGAGTTCTTGATGGAATCTGTTTCTCCTGCCTACATGGAATCCATTCCACTTTCTACTGGCGAAAGAACCTATGTTTTCCTTTGGGAAATCCTCGTCCCCTACCTTATGGCCATGTGATTCTGGGAGGAACCCCCCACCCCTTCGACACCAATCATAATATATTCTCTCTGGCCATCATTGGTTCAGGAAGGGCATGCTTCCCAAGCCAGCTGATAAAAACCTTCCCTTAAGGAGAATTTAACCAGCATTTTTGCCAACATGTGAAAAGTCTTCTCAACCTCCTAGCTATGTCAGAAGGGTTTTCACTGCCCTATATCCAACCCGCTAGGCCTTTGACAATTCAACATTTTAGCATACATCATCTAAAACACTCCACTTCTAGTATTATTTGTAATCCAAGTAGAGCTCTGTATTTTGCAAGTATCTGAAACAAACAACTCTGAACTAGTTTAGGTTTTAAAATGGAACAAATTATCTCATGTACTGAGGAGTTTGGTTTCAGCTTAGCATAAACCTGGATTCAAAAGATGTCACCAGGACTTGTTTTCTCTGCCTTTAAGTCTTGACCCTACTTTCTCAGTGTTCATGCCATTCTCTGTCCAGTGCAATCATAAGATGGCTGCATTAGCTCCAGCCCCTAAATGTACAAAACTGAGTCCAGCAGGACTGGGGGCTCCAGCATTGTACGATTAGTTCTGAATGATCCTAAGCAGGCTTTATTACCTTGCTTGAAGCATGTCCTAACCTCTAACTGAAAGCTGTGATTAAAATAAAGAATGTGCTGATTGGCTTAGGTTTGGATCACATGCTTAGGTTTGGAATCACCTTTACCCAAAACACATGATCTGAGAGTGAGAAAAGGGTCATTTCCCCCAAAGCAAAATCCAAGTGAATTCTGGGTTGCAAAACAGCTAATCTTCCATAATTTCCCCAATTTTGCCTTCCTTGGCACTTGCAATTGATAGTTGTCTCAGTGAAACACTCTCTTCTCTTGGCTTCTATGTTGTATCAATTTATCTAAAATCTTTTTCTGCTTTTTGAAACTTTCTGTAATGTGGAGTCTGTAGAGACTCTGGGTTTTAGAGGATCAAGGTTCAGGGACTCAGGAAGCCGGTCATGAGAAATATCAATACCAGGAAATCTTAAACCTTCTGGAGAGTCAGAGGAGATCTAAAGGGGTTTAAAAGGTTTGGTTAAACTGATAATAGGGCTTAGGACTCAGGGGCACAGGATTGGCTAAGTGTGGGAACCCAGTGGTAATAAGTAAGCTTGTTCCCAAGTATGGCTCTTTCCAGGATTCCTGTGGCTCTAGAATAATATCCCTCTGTTCTTGGGGATGTTAACTTGATGTTACAAGGATGAGATCAAGACTCTCTCTTCATGCATGCTCACTGACCAGTTTTGGAAACCTACTGTCTTTGATCACTGGGGAACAGGGAACAGGATCCGTAGGTTCACTTGTGTGAATTTCATGATTTTTCTGATGCTCCTTCTCTTGCAGGAATGTCTCTTTAGATGATCAGCACCGTGGACAGCAGCCATGGATGCCGTTGTGGGTTCTCCCATTTCGCAGGAGGTCTCTAATGGTATGTTCCTCTCCCACAAAATGCCACTTGAAGATCTGAGATGGATACTGCAAGAAGGATGAAAGAGTGAAAGTGACCTCCTCCAGCCAGGTTGTTCAATCAGCACAGGTGACAGATAAGAGATGTCACACTCAGATTGCCTTTAGAACTAAAAATGTACAGTCGATCCCTGATATTTACTCTTGCAGTAGTTATGTTCTGTGAAGTCACACAAACACCGAATTAGCGAATACTGAACCATTTCTCTTAGGAGAAATAGAGAGTTAGTTTCCTGCGAGCCTCTGGTCACAACGTATTCATCAACTGATAAATACATAACTTTTAGAATGTGCGTTTCTGTTTAAAAATACCTTACTGTTGGTTCATCAGCATCGAACGACCAAAGGCATGATGACTCATGTACTAACGAAGCTTATCTAATGCACATATTTTCTCTGAAAGGCACATCACAGCCTTCTTGTGCGTGGGACAGCACATAAGCACTACAATTGAGGGCCGTTTTAAACAGCAAAACCACCAACAAAAGGCACAAAAATACGAGAGAATGGCACTAAATAGGCTGTAAAAATATAGCATGAGAGCTCAAACAAAAAGGCAGAAAAGATGGACATCCCGGCTCAAGAAGAGAGAGAGAAAATTTGCTCCTCCTCTACCTTTTCCTTCTACTTGGAAAGATTAGATGATGCCTGCCTACACTAGTGAGGATGATCTTCTTTGCTCAGTAGTGTTCCAAATGTGAATCTCTCAGAAACCTTCACAGAAGCACTCAGAAATAGCGTTTTACCAGCTATGTGGGCATCCCTTAGCCCAGTCAACTTGACATGTAAAATTAACAGGATACAAAAGGTACTCAGAAGTTATAGAACCCAAATCCCATATGGTCCTCCATGATTTAATTTGCTCTTCATTTTCTGTGTGTTAGGGTGGAAGATTAGGTTATTGATTTGATATCTTTCTTCTTTTTTAATATAGGTATTTAAGGCTATAAATTTCCTTCTAAGAACTGTTTGAGCTACATCCCATAAATTTTGCAATGTTGTGTCTTCATTTTCACTCATGTCAAAGTGTTTTCTAATTTCCCTTGTGCTTTCTTGTTTGACCATTGGTTATTTAGAAGTATCTTGTTTCATTTCCACATATTTGTGAATTTCCCACATTTCTTTCTGTTACTGATTTCTAATTTCACTCAATTGTGGTCGGAGAACATATGATGTATGATTTCAATCCTTTTAAATTTACTGAGGCCTGCTTTATGGCCTACCATACAGTCTGTCCTGGAGCCCTACATGATTTAGTGCCATTAAACCAGTTACCACACTAACCTCATATCCTACTACTTGCCCATTATTTACTCACCTCCACACTGGCCTCATCACTCTTTCTCAAACAACCCAGGCATGTTTTTTGGTTTTTTAAAAAATATTTATTTATTTATTTGGCCGCTCTGGTCTTCGTTGTGGCATGCGGGATCTAGTTCCCTGACCAGGGATCAAAACCGGTCTCCCTGCATTGGGAGCGTGGAGTCTTAACCACTGGACCACCAGGGAAGTCCCAACCCAGGCTTTTGGGCTACCCTCTGCCTGGAATGCCCTTCTTCCTAATTTTTGCCTAGCTCAAGATCTCCTCCAGATCCTTTCTCAAAAGTCACCTTTCCAACAAGTCTTTCATGACCACTCTATTTAAATTAGGTTTATTCCCCCTAACTGAATTCAAGATACCTAATAGAAGCTTTCAAATTTCGTTTCACAAAACTCTATACCATGATGTTAATGGTGACCCCCTGGAGTTGTAAAGGACACAACTGACTAAGATTTCATTCTGCTCCAAGTATTAGAAGCCCTGATTAACAGTGGCTTAAACAATGAGTGTAGAGAACACAACTAAAGCTGTGCTCAGATGGAAATTTATAACTTGAATGCACATATTTTAAAAGAATATTTCTTGGCAAGGATGCAGAGAAACTGGATCTCTCATACATTGCTGGTGGGAATGTAACCTGGTACTCTGGAAAGCAGTTTGGCTGTTCCTTATAAGACCAAACCCGAAAAAAACCCCAACCCAAACCAAACCAGACCAAACCAAACCGAAAAACCAAACACGCACTTACTATAAAACTTAGCAATCATGTCACATCCTTGGGCATTTTCCCCAGACATGAAAACTTATATTCAGACAAATATCTTTATGTGAATGTTCATAACAGCTTCATTTGTAATAGTCAAAAACTGGGAATAACTCAGAAGTTCTTCAGTAAGTGAATGGTTAAACAAACTGATGCATTCATGCAGTGGAATACCACTCAGCAGTAAAAAGAATGAATGTGGATAAATGTAACAACATGGATGGATCTCAAGGGCATTATGTAAAGTGCTAATAGCTCATTTCAAAAGGTCATACTCTAGAGGATTCCGTTTATATAACTTCTCAAATTGACAGAACTATGGAGATGGAGGACAGATTGATGGTTGCTAAGGGACAGGGATGAGGGTAAGAGAGGGTGAGTGGGAATAGAGAGGGGCAGCAGGAGGGAGTTGCTTTGTGGTGATAGACCAGTTCTGTATCTTGACTGTAGTGTGGTCACATAAATCTATCCATGGGACTAAACTGCACAGAATTCCCTCCTCTCACATATACAA
The DNA here is from genome assembly GCF_011762595.2 of Tursiops truncatus. Lineage (NCBI taxonomy): Eukaryota > Metazoa > Chordata > Mammalia > Artiodactyla > Delphinidae > Tursiops > Tursiops truncatus. The sequence continues at coordinate 20,623,992 of NC_047048.1, forward strand.
ATGAGTACAGTTGAAACTGGTGAAAACTAAATAATTGTAGTCATTCAACGATGTTGTACTAATGTCAGTTCCCTGGCTTTGATATTGCACATCAGTTACATAAGACATCATCATAGGTAGAAGTTGGCTGAAGGGTTCAAGGAACTCTATGTACTAGTTTTGCAACTCCTTGTGAGTCCTGTATTATTTCAAAATAAAAAGTTAAACAAATTTTAAAGACTATTTGAAAATCGACCCTCTAAGCTACCATCTCAAGAAGCTAGAACAAGAACAGCAAAATAAAACCCAAAGAAAGTAGAAGGAAGGAAATGATAAGAGCAGATAACAACAAAGTAATACAGATAAGTTAATTATATAGTCTTGATCTCTGGTAGTGTAAGTCCTCATTCTTCAAGATTATGTTGGTTATTCTAGGTCTTTTGTATGTTCTTATAAAGTTTAGAATTAGCTTGTCAGATTCTACCAAAAAAGCTTGCTGTGATTTTGATAGGGAATGTATTGAATCTATAGACCAATTTTATGAGAACTGGCATTACAATATTGTCTTTACAATACTGAGTCTTCTAACCATGAATATGGTATATCCTTTCATTTATTTGGGTTTGCTTAATTTCTTTCAGCAATATTTCATAGTTTTTAGTGTAGAGGTCTTATGTTTCTCGTCAGATTTATTCCCAGATATTCAATGGGTTTTGGTGTTGTCATAAATGATTTCATTTTTAATTTCATTTTCTGCTTGTGTTACCAGATGCTAGAAGTTAACGCAGCTGCTCAAGGATGTCAAGGTCCAGTCTCCTGTTTTCTTCTGCTCCACCGTCCTTTGCATCTCAGGGTCACAAGCTGACCTCTTCATCCCTTGGTCTGGAAGATCTTTCCTGGGAGGAAGAAGCAAGTGACAAGGTGGAAGGGTTAGCACCTAGACTGGGAAAGAAAAACTTTCCAAGAAATCTCTACAGAGATGTCAGGGACTAGAACTCTGTCTGGCAACTCCTAGATACAGGGGAGGTAAAAATGGAATTTTTAAACCGGGTTCATTGCTGCCCCAAACAAAAATCAGAGTTCTATTGTTAAATCATAAGGGGAGAATAGATGTTAGGTGGGCAACTAGCACTGACAGCCACAGTGCAGAAAAGGATTCAGCACCTTCATAGCACCATGTACCCTTACCAACCTCTCAATATGGCTAAGGGACAGTTTTTATTTAATTCAGTGTTTCATGTTATTTGACTTATGTAAATATTACTCCATACTGATCTGTGTCATGTACTCTAATTTCCTCCCTTGGTCAACTTTTGTGTTTTCCTTGGAGTTGCGGCTTCTTGTTTTTGTTTGCTTAGTTTTCTATGTCACTGTCTCTAACTCTTTCTAAACTCTCCAACAGAATTGCAAAATTTCACTTGAAAAAAATTTTTTATGTAGTCAGACACATCAAGTTTCCCTTTTTCCCACATCTTTCCTGGAGTCTTCTGTAATCTTACTCCTCCTGAACTGGTTGTTCACTAGCATTCTGGAATTTTCTTTAGCCTCTCCTTGTGTTGGGTTTTCTGTCGGTCTTAATGGTTTAACCCCTCATTTTTGTTGACTGTATTTTCTAATAGCCCTGACAAAAAAGTCATGGGAAGTATATTTTCTGAGGCATTACCTTTGTTCCATCCTCACACTTGATTCAAGTATAGTTTGTCTGGGAATAGAATTATAGATTAGAAATAATCCCTCATTATTTTGAAGACATTACTTCATTGTGTTTAGCTTCTCATTTTGCTTTTGATAGTCTGATGTGATTCTGATTTCCACTTTTTTTCCCTTTTTCTTTTTGTGACTGTGTCCTATTTTTTCACTATGAAAGTTTTTATGATATTTTTTGTTCTTGGGATTCTACATTTCCCAATTACATGCCTTGGTGGGGATCTTTTTCAAATACAATGTGCTGTATACTTTATTTTTTATTATTTTTTATTTATTTATTTATTTTTACTGCGGTACGCGGGCCTCTCACTGTTGTGGCCTCTCCCGTTGCGGAGCACAGGCTCCGGACGCGCAGGCTCAGCCGCCATGGCTCACGGGCCCAGCCGCTCCGCGGCATGTGGGATCCTCCCGGACTGGGGCACGAACCCGTGTCCCCTGCATCGGCAGGCGGACTCTCAACCACTGCACCACCAGGCAAGCCCTGCTGTATACTTTTACTCTAGATGCTCATGTTCTTCAGTCCTGGACATTTTCTTCTATTACTGCCTGCTGGAAATTACTGCTCTCTTGGTAGAATTACTGTCAGTTAAGTATTGAACTTCAATGAATTGTTTCTCATTATCTTTTCTTTCCTCTTTCCCATCTGTTTTCTTTTTAATTCTGTTACCGAATGCAAGTTTCTGTGCCCAACTCGCAGTGAGGTCAAACAATACTGAAACATCAGAGTTTGGAGCAGAGAAAGGTTTATTGCAGGGCCATGCAAGGAGAATGGGTGGCTCATACCCCCCAAAACCCCGAACTCCCCAAAGGGTTTCAGCAAGCATTTTAAAGGACAGGTGAAGGAGTGGCACCCCAGGGTCTGTGATCAGCTCGTGCACAATTCTCTGATGGTGAAATAACAGGTGGTGTCACAGGGGTTAACATTTTCAGTCCTTAGACTCCAGGAGGCTATGTGTTCATGGTCATCAAGCAGTTAACATCTTCCATTTGGTGGGGGTTTTAGCAACTGTAAAATGACTCTGGAAATGTCCATCAGATACTATTATCCAGGTACTTCAAAGAGGAGCTAAAGTAGAGGATATGAGGAGGAGTGTGTCCCGGGAAGGCCCCATAGGGTCTTGCTTGGTTACAGTTCTACTTTCTAGGAGATTTCTGCAACTTTATCTTCCAACTCTTTTGTTCAATTTTAAATTTCTTCTATCAAAACTTTAATTCCGGGCTTCCTTGGTGGCGCACTGGTTGAGAGTCCGCCTGCCGATGCAGGGGACGTAGGTTCGTGCCCCAGTCCAGGAGGATCCCACATGCCACGGAGCGGCTGGGCCCGTGAGCCATGGCCGCAGAGCCTGTGCGTCCGGAGCCTGTGCTCCACAACGGGAGAGGCCACAACAGTGAGAGGCCTGCATACAGCAAAAAAAAAAAAAAAAAAAAAAAAAAAAAAGTAAAAAAACTTTAATTCCCAAAAGTCATTTATATTCTTATTTTTAAAAAAATCATGTTATTGCTTTATAGATGCAATATCTTTTCTTATCTCTTTGAACATGTTAAGTACAATTTTTAAAACTTTCCTTTAGCTCTCTGCTTTGTCTCAATTTCCTCGAAAGGAAGGAAAATGTCTTACTTAATGTCTGATGATCCTGAGTTATTTATCTTTAACAGTGAGCATTAAAAAGCTGTGTATATGAGGTGTGACTTTTCTTTTTTTTTAATTGGGGTACAGTTGCTTTACAATGTTGTGTTAGTTTCTGCTGTACAGCGAAGTGAATCAGCTATATGTATACATATATCCCCTTGTTTTTGGATCTCCTTCCCATTTAGGTCACCACAGAGCACTAAGTAGAGTTCCCTGTGCTATACAGCAGGTTCTCATTAGTTAACAGTTTTGTACGTAGTATTGTATATATGTCAATCTCAATCTCCCAATTCATCCCCCCCACTTCCCCCCTTGGTGTCCATATGTTTGTTCTCTACACCTGTGTCTCTGTGTTTCTGCTTTGCAAATAGGTTCATCTGTACCATTTTTCTAGATTCCACATATATGCATTAATATACGATATTTGTTTTCCTCTTTCTGACTTACTTCACTAGGTGTGACTTTTCAACTCAGAGGGCCTCAATGTTCAGAAGGAATCCAGCCATTTGTGTCAGACTCCCAAATGTCACGGTGTGCAGACCTTTTTTTTTTTTTCTTGCGGTACGCGGGTCTCTCACTGTTGTGGCCGCTCCCGTTGCGGGGCACAGGCTCCGGATGCGCAGGCTCAGCGGCCATGGCTCACGGGCCCAGCCTCTCCGCGGCATGCGGGATCCTCCCGGACCGGGGCACGAACCTGCTTCTCCTGCATCGGCAGGAGGACTCCCAACCACTGCGCTACCAGGGAAGCCCTGTGCAGACCTTTTTCAGAGCCCCTTTTCTCTAGAAAAGAATGCCGATTTCCTGCTGATGGTCCTCTGTACCGGTTGGGACCAAATGGCAAAAGTGGGTTGGGTCGGGGATGGTTTCGCGATCTTTAGGTGCTAGTCTCTTACTTGGTTCCCTACTTTTCAGAATAGTTCCTCTTGCCTGTCCTTTACTAGGGCTTTAAATTTGGAAACTCTCCGAAGTTGGAAACTTTCTAGTTTAATGTCTTTGTCGAATATACTTCATGTTGGATGTTGGAGCTAGAAGCATCTTTGCCTTGGATGTGTGTGATAAGTGAGGGTACCTAAGCGTCTAAATATATAGACTTTCAACCAGGCTCCCTATTTTAAGACCCATGCTTTACCCCATCTTTTACTGCATCTGATGCTTCTAATTCCTGACTGTATTAGTTTGCTAGGGCTGGGATAAAAAACTACCTCAGATTGGAGGGCTTGAACAACACACTTTTATTTTCTCACATTTCTGGATGCTGGGAGTCTGAGATCAAGGTGTTGGCATTGTTGTTTTCTTCTGAGGCCTCTCTCCTTGGAAGATGGCTGTTTTCTCTCTGTGTCTTCACATGGTCTTCCCTTCGTGTGTGTCTCTGTACTAATCTCCTCTTCTTACAAGGATATCAGCTGTATTGGACTAGGGCCCACCCTAATGACCTCGTTTTAACTTAATTACCTTTTTTAAAGATCCTATCTCCAAATACAGTCACATTCTGAAGTACTGGGGTTAGGACTTCACCACAGGAATTTGAGGGGAGAGGCAGGATGCAACTCAACATAACACTGAGCTTTCAGAGATTCAACAACTTAGTTTGCTTGTTGTTTTCCTCCTCTCTGTGACTATTTGATATTCATATTTCTCAGTTCTGGTAATATCTTTACCTGATTTCCAGCTTTTGAAACAGTCTTGACATCTCTCTGTTGGATTACCTGTTATTAACTTGACAGCATTACCTCTCTTTTATAGTTCCCTCTGTGTCACAGGGAAGAAGCCTAGAAGTACATTTCCAAGAATCTCTTTCTTAGTGTTTGCTAATGAGAGGTACCCACAAAGAATTCAGAAGATAAAAGAGAAATTGTTATTCTCTGGTAGCTATTGTGGGCAGGTGGGTGAGCAGACAGTAAACTTGAAGTTCTCAGTATCTCCCAGTCAAGGACTATAAATCACTCCTTTTAATTCTACCGTTAGCTGGGAAGACCATAGGTTCTCCCAGAGCTACTGAGCAGGGCTGGGATTAGGGTGAGGTGAGCAAGGTAGGGTCGTGCAAATGCACGATCAGACTGTTTCCTGTTTAAAATTTTTAAATTAAATTTTTTTTAATTAAAAAATTCTGTTTTAAAATTCTGGCATTTTTTTCACCATAGATTTTTTTTGCATTGTTTGCTTTTAAAAAAATATTGTGTTAAAATATTCTTTATTTTGATAAGTGAGTTGTGATGGTTAATTTTAAGTGTCAACTTGACTGGGCTAAGAGATGCCCGGATAGCTGGTAAAACATGATTTCTAGGTGTGTCTGTGAGGGTGTTTCTGGAGGAGATTAGCATTTGAATGAGTAGACTGAGTACAGAAGATCCACCCTCACAAGTGCAGCTGGGCATCACCCACTCCACTGAAGACCTGAATAGAACAAAAAGGCGGAGGAAGGGTAAATTTGATTTTTTTTGCTTGAGTTGGGCCATTCATCTTCTCCTGCCCTTGGACATCATCACCCTGGTTCTTGGGCCTTCAGACTCAGACTGGGAGTTACACCATTGGCCCCATTCTCAGGTCTTCGGAGTCAGAATGAATTATACCACCAGCCTTCCTGGTTCTCTGGCTCACAGACAGCAGATTGCAGGACTTCTCAGCCTTTACAACCATGTGAGGCAAGTCCTATAATACATATATACACATCTACTCTGTTAGTTCTGTCTCTCTGGAGACCCCCTAGCACATGAGTGTTTTGGTGTCCTCTTAAAGTCTGTATCGAAGGTGACTGCCTCACTAGTCTCACCCTATACCTGGCCCTGCCCTTGGTAGGCACAGAGCTGCCAGGTTGCTCCGGAGATTCTCTCGCTTTGGTGCTGCGGGGTGAGACTGGTGACAGTGACCGGCCTGCCCTGCTTTCCCCAGCTTTACATTGGTGGGGTGAGCCCTACATTTCCCCTTCCTAATCAAAGCACACAGAGTGGCTTCTGTTTTGATAGAACTTTGATTTACACAATCTTTCATTGGCTGTATTCTCCTTTCTTAATCTCTCTTTTGTAGAGTTATATCTTTTTTATTCTTTTATTTTCTCTCTCTTTCTCGCTCTCTCTCTCTCACACACACACACACACACACACACACACACACACACACACATCTTACCTACTGGATCTGTTTCTCTGTAGAACCCTGACTAACACAAAGCGTTAGTGTTAGTGATATCACTTGATATCAACATGACTTATCTCTGAGTGACGTCAGCCTTCATCATCACTTGGTTTAGGGAGTGTCTGCTCCATCACAAATTTACTATTTCCCCCTTCCCACACTTTGTTCTTTGGGAGCAAGTCATGAAGTCTAGCCCACACTCAAGGGGTAAATGTATTTAAAAATAAAACCTCTTATCATTGCAGCAAGTAAGAATCAGTGTTGCTAAAATAGAGGGTGAATGTAAAAATGAATAGAGGAAAACAAAACAATATTATTAAAATCTATCTAGATACTTGTTCAGTTATCTAATCATAACAAATTACCCCACAACTTAATGGGTTAAAACTATACAACAATTTATTTTGCCTGTGAATCTGCAGTCTGGGCAGGGCTTGTCAGGGAGGGCTTGTCCTTGCTCCATGGACATCACTGGGGTGGATTGACTGAAGGCTGGGGGACCCTCTTCCAAGACTACTCACTTGCATGGCCGGCAAGTTGGTGCTGGTTGTCAACTGGAGCTCAGTCAGGGCCCAGGGCCCAGAGCTTCAGGCTTGATCCCTTTCCATGTGACCCTCTCATTGTGGCTTGGGCTTCCTCACAGCATGGTGGCTGGGTTCCCAGGGTGAACATTCTGAGAGAGAGACAAATGGAAGGTATATACCTTTTATGATATGGCCTCAGAGTCACACAGTTTCACTTTTGCTGAATTCTATTAGTCAAGGCAGTCCCAGAAGCTCACCAAGTTTCAAAAGGGAGGGGATGTAGCTTCTACTTTTGATGGGCTGGATGGGGAGTAGCAAGGTCCTCAAAGAGCATGTGGAATAAGAACTACAAGCTAGGCCATTACTCCTGCTGCTGAAGGCTCTGAACTTGTTTAAGAAAGGAGAGAAAGAAAGAGATTAGCAAGTGGTGGAGAGGTTTACAAAGCATCCTAGCACCACACTGAGACTCCTCCTTTCACGAGGAAATGAATGACAGGAACATACTTTGCTTATAATGTACGTATGAGTCTATATAGCGACACTGAACTTGCGCTTCCTTGACATGTGAAGCTTTTTCATGTCCTGTGTCATTACACATGTGATTTTCTCTTCTTAAATTTCCTTTACTCCTTTCTTTGCCTAGAAAACTTATTTTCTTTCTTCCAAACCCAGCTTCACCCTCTGAGGCAAGAACAACATCTTGTTTATTCTAGCCCTTATTTTACCCTTGCATTATAATTTCTCTGAGAGCCATTAGGCTTCCCAACTTCACTCACTACATTTTGAATTCTTAAAACATAGGAGCCACATGTTATTTGTAATTGTAAGTTTTTGGCCATTTTATCTCTGCCTATAACACCTCATCTCCATACTACATTTCCTATCCAGTCAACTCCTATTCATCCTTAAAAACCCAGATTGACTAACACTTTCTAAATGCAGTGTTCACTATCTCCTCCCCATTGAGGTATTAACTTCCTCTCTGTACTGTCACCAGATTTCATTTGTATTTCTATGGCAATGTCCAGGTGTTACAGTGTAATTCATTGGATGGTATGTCAGTCTTTGAGGGCAGGGACTAAGTTAAATCATCTTTGCTTTAGACCAATTCCCCAGAACCAGACCCCAAGATGAGAACTCATGTGTAAGTGGTTTTTAAGGAAGAGCTCTTACAAGAAACTCATAAGGGGTGTGGGGAGCAGATAATGGAAAAGGAAGCTGTCAAGAAAAGATGGAATGGAGCAGGGTCTTGGAAAGGGAACTTTCATCCGATCCTGCAGGGAGCTCTTGACTGTAAGTTATGTCTCAAAATTTGTGATGATGAAGGTGGAGAAACTGGCTTCCATACTCTTGCACGCAACCATCGTTGGCCAAGGGCCACCCCAGGAGACACAAGCCCCCAGCACTTCCACTCTCTGCGTGTGTAAATGAGGCCGTGCCAGTAGCCCAAAGACAGCTGTCAGAAGAGAGTCACAGGTGCAGCCATTCAAAGCAAAGCACACAGCTGGAGGGCTGGCACACAGAAAGGGTAAAGGATCCCATGCATCTAGGTGGGGCACCAACAGTGTCGGCCAAATCCTGGAGCCTAGTGAATGTCCTTACAAAGAAGGAAGGACTGGGGGAGAGGGGAGGCCGTTGCCATATCTTGCTGAAGATATCATATCTTCCTAATGATAAGAGAGTCACAATGGAAGAATATATTTAACTCACTTCAATGGTTCTGAGTCAAAAAAAGAAAATAGAATCTTAAGATAATCCTTGTAAGATTGTGCTGGCAAATTGGAAAACATGGGTGATTTTCTAGCAAAATAACATGACTGAAATTAATCAAGAGGAGAAAATTTAGACAGACCAATATTAAAAAACTTTTTATTGAAGTATATTTGATTTACTATGTTGTGTTAATTACCTCTGTACAGCAAAGTCATTCAGTCATATATATATATATATTCTTTTTTAAAATACTCTTTTCATTATGGTTTATCCAAGTATGTTGAATATAGTTCCCTGTGCTCTACAGTAGGACCTTGTTGTTTATCCATTCTGTATATAATAGCTTACATCTGCAAATCCCAACCTCCCACTCCATCCCTCCCCCAACCCCCTCCCCCTTGGCAACCACCTGTCTGTTCTCTATGTCCGTGATTCTGTTTCATAGGTAGGTTCATTTGCATCATATTTTAGATTCCACATGTAAGTGATATCATATGGTACTTGTCCTTCTCTTTCTGACTTACTTCACTTAGTATGATAATCTCTAGTTGTATCCACGTTGCTGCAAATGGCATTATTTTGTTCTTTTTAATGGCTGAATAGTACCCCACTATATATATGTACCACATTTTCTTTAACCATTCATCTAGACAGACCAATATTAATGGATGGAAATTACAAACTATTTCAAAGAACTCCCTGCCCTACCAGATCCAGACAGTAAATGGGAGAATTCTTACAACCTTTGAAAACACATTATTTAAATTGTTCCAGAGCCTGAGGAAAATAGGGACGCTTTTAAAAAGCATAATGTCCCTTATGTCTCCTGGGGTGGCCCTTGCTTTTAAAAATCTGGTAAAGCTGAAATCTGCTGAGGGTAGCGTGCACACACACACAGACTGCAAGCTGGCTTTCTTATAAAAATAGATTTAAAATTCTATGTGAAATGGTAGCAAGTAGATAAAGCAATACATTTAACGCTATCAACAAGACACGTCACATGAGCAGGTTGCAGTGGACATTTGTCATTTTTGGCTGCCCAGCTTTGAGTAGTCTTCCTTTTGGAGGGAATCTCAAGATGAATGGGAGGCAGCTCTTTCTCCCACTATGTGGTCCTCTCTCTTCCTAATTCCCAGCAGCTAGTAATCAGATCTAGGATTTAGCCCAACCAAATGGATGCTTTCACTTTGGGCTTAGAATTTTGAAGGTATGATAGCAAAAGTTCAAGGCAACCAGAAATTATTCAAGATTATTAACATCTGGTATAGCAGAACCAAGAGTCCAGCAGTATGGCTGCCACTGTTCAATGGCGGTGCCAGCTTTGGTGGCAGCAGTGTGTCTAGCTTCACCAGTGGTGCCAACGATGACATGTACGATGTTTAAGGCAGCATCTTCTGGTGCAGGGTCCTGACTATGTACTGTCTTCCTTGGTTTCCCAAGTCTGATTCTGAAGCTCTTCTGACAGTTCTGTGAGCTGTTTGATATCCATCCTTCCAATAAACTCCCTTTCTGTTTAAGTTAGCTGAAAGTAGTTTATATTGTTTGCTACCAAGAACTTGCGATGAGTATACAGGTCAAAGGATATAAAAGCATATGCTCATTTCTGTTGGTGCCCAGAGGCATCTGATAAGATTCAAGATCCATTTCTGATAATAACACTTTCTGAAGTAGAAATAAATGGATACTACTTTAATGCAATAAATAATATATATCTCAAACCAAAAGTAAGCAGCATGCTTAATGGTGAAGCATAATGTCAGGAACAGCGCAGGCTTTCCCACTCTCACTGCTATTACTTAACAGAGTTCTAGAAGGGCAATTAGACAAGAGAAAGGAAAAAATGAGGTACAAATATTTTAAAGGAAGAGGCCAGGTTACTATTTCATGCATTGATATTAATTCCTGAAAAACACAAGAGAATTAACTGAAAATTATGAGAAACAACTAAAGTACATCAAGGTGGTTGGTTACAAAAATAATTTTGTCCTAGAGATAAACAACAGAAAATATAACAGCACAAAAATATCCCATTCATAATAGCAAAAAACAGGAACAAACTTATTAATGTTACACAAACCGGTGGAAGGAAACTGTAGTACTCTGAGGGACGTGGAGAGCCGTTTTCTAATTTTTAAAATATATACTTTATTCTCAGGTAAGAAGATAAATATTATGATGATGTCAATTGTCCTTAAAGTAATCTATATAAATAATCCCCCCAATAATTAAATCCATCTGAGAGAATAAGTGAACAGCCAATAAAATACTAGGAGGCATTGCCTTACCAAACATTTCAATATATTCTATATATTATCATGGAATATAAAGACACATCAATGAGAAGAGAATTTTTAAAAACGCTAAATGTATGTGGAGTTTAATATGTGATAAAAAGTGGTATTTTGAAGCAGTGGAAAAAGGTTAGATTAGAAAAAAAAAGGTGCTGGGACAACTAGCTAGCCATGTGAGTGGGGAAAAAGGCAAGATCCTTACCTCATTTCCTTCACAAAAATAAATTCCAGGTGGAACCAACATTAACAGTAAGAAAAAGAAAAAAATACAAACCATAACAGCACTAAATGAAAAAACAGATGAGTATTCTTTTTTTTTTAATATATAAATTTATTTATTTGTTTTTTGGCTGAGTTGGGTCTTCGTTGCTGTGCGCGGGCTTTCTCTAGTTGCGGCGAGCGGGGGCTACTCTTCGTTGCGGTGCACAGGCTTCTCATTGCGGTGGCTTCTCTTGTTGCAGAGCACAGGCTCTAGGTGCGCAGGCTTCAGTAGTTGTGGCTCACAGGCTTAGTTGCTCCACGGTACGTGTGATCTTCCTGGACCAGGGCTCGAACCCGTGTCCCCTGAATTGGCAGGCAGATTCTTAACCACTGCACCACCAGGGAAGCCCAGATGAGTATTCTTATGATCTTGGAGTTCCTAAGCATGTTAAAAAAATAAATAAATAAAAAAAGAAAGAAATCTTTATAGAAAAAATTGATCAATCTGACTATATAAAATAATTTAAATTCTCTACTTGATATAAAAATACTGCAAATATGGTGAAAGGTAAATAACCAAATGAAATTGCATAGACCAAGGAATAACTCATATACAAAGTACTTTCACTGATCAATATTTATAAAAGAAACACACCAAAGAAAAAATAAGCAAATGATGTGTACAGGTAAATCACAGCAGCAAAAATACAAAGTGCTAACTAAAAGGCATTACTAGTCATTTTCTTGATTGCAAACAACGGAAACTGACACTGGTTAGTTTCAGCAATAAAGAAATGTATAGGAAGCCTATTAGGTTAGCTCGCAGAATAAACAGAGCTGGAGAAACAGGCTTGGACAGAAACACAGGTAGGCAGACACCAGTAAGAACTTGCCACTAGAGCAGCCAGCTGGACACTCACTGCCACCATCACTGGCACCGCCACCACTGGACCTTCTGCTGAGTATAGAGCCACTAGATTCACTAATTATCTCCAACTAAGCTTGTATCTATACACCCAGAGCCAAGGTCCAGGTGGGAGCATCTGACTGGTCTTTCTTAGGTGATCTTCCTGGGCTCTAGCTTCCAGGGGTGGGAAGGCAAATACTTTCTCCCCCTCCCCTGCTCCGTTTTCATAATAGAGTTTGAATTGCCCTGCCTAATTTTGTATCCTCTTCAAAAAGGAAGTCTGTTTAGATGTTGGATGGTAGAAGACCAGAACATGTTGTTCAACTTCACTCCTACAGATAAAAGTACATTAATACGCCATCTTTTTTTCATTGTATTTGCCAATGTGAAAAAGACTGAAAAACTCAGTACTGTCTAGGGTTTGGGTAATGTGCACACCCCATTCATCGTTGACAGGATAAAACCTTTCTGGAGGTGAGCTTGACACAACAGGTGTCAAAATATGAAATTTGCATACCCTTTGGCCCAAGGTGTCAGCTTAAGGAGATAGTTGCAGGGATGGACCAAATTTACATCACGACACTACTCACTGCACTGTTGTTTCTAATTTGCGTTTCCCTAGTTTGGGGGTAAGGGGTGGGTATAGAGAGCAGAAGATTTACTATAGAATGTTGTTTGGGGTGGGTCTTAAAGAAAGACCATCTGAGCGCTCCAACTAGGAATCCTTTTCCAAGCCTGTTCTGGTCAAGCTGGGAGAGGATGGCTTTGGAGCTCTTTGGGGACCAATAAGCCTGGAGTGGAATGGTAAAAGGGGCCCGATTTGGAAGAGGGTTCATATGTCTTATTAAGGATTTCAGATGTTGTTTATACTGCTGCCAAATAATCAATATGCTATACAATGGCTACCTTACTAATTATCCAGTAATGGGTAAGAGGAGCGTCTGTTGGGTTGAAGTCTATACCTTAGGGCAAGTGACAGATTGTAAGCTGACTTCCAATATGGTAAAATTAGTGTCATGACTGAGAGGTGCCAAGAGAGCCTGCAGAAGGGACACCTCCTGGAGCAGGTGACACTTAAGATAAGACTCTAAGGATGGGGAGTGCCCAGGGAAAGGTGTCTGGCCTAGAGAATATATCTTGAGCAAAGGCCCATGGGTCTGGATCAAATTGCCTGAGAGTGTGGGGGAAGAACAAGACATTCCATAATGCTGGACTAGAAGCAGTGATTGGAGGATACTCCCATGTGAGTAACATCAGAGGGAACCGTATTTTACTGGACTTTGGTGACCAAGGAAACCAGCCTCCAATTACTGCTGAACTATAGCAACTACATTTTGGATTTCAGCTACATGCTGGTGGGAAAAGGTGGGAGTGACAACCAGGTGGTATGGGCTAGGGGAGGGGGCAATGTTCAAAGGGGCGTGGTGAACCATAGCTTGCCCCTGCTGTGTGGTGGTGCTAAGGAGGTGCTAAGGTGCCCTAATTTCTTCAAAGCACATGATAGCCACGGGATGCTGAGTAGCTGGCTCGGACAAGCGAGGAAAATGGAAAGGAGGGCCCAGGCAATGTGGTCATATTTTGCCTAAGGCTCCAGTATAAAGACGAGAGCAGGGTGGTAAATTTCCACTGGTCTTTGACCACTCTCCGTTTTAAAATTTAAAAAAAAGAACTCTTGTTAATACCCACTGTCTTCCAGGCATGCATGTAAAGGAAGGAATGATGTTCTGGAAAGCAGCTGTCAGGACAGTCACGTGGACAAGGTGCATTGGTGGAGAAGGCCAAGGATTGTTTGCAGCAGCTAAAAGAAAACCCCATCTCAACCAATCCCAGATCTGTCCTGGGTTTGAATTCCCCAGTTCTAATTAAAGTGACTCAATGTCTCAGTTTGGGTTCCCCTTAGATCAGAGCCTGAGACAAAGACCTGGGTGCAGATAGTCTGTTTGGGAGGTGATCCTGGAAGCAGGACTGAGGGAGTAGGAAGACTGAGACAGGGAAGTAAAGAAATCTAGAAAAGGGAGCATTATTGAACTGGTTACTATGGAGGGCAACTGGGGCTCAATCTTGCTGGAGAATCTGTGAAGAACTCTGTTGGATGCACCCCACAGTTGTCCATCCAAAGGATAGGAGGCTGGGATGTTTTTCCACCTGCTGATACTTCCCACTGGTTGAAGGTTGCCCCTGCTTAGGGGAGGGGGCTTATTAATTCCACTCCACCTACTGAGTTCCCTGGCATTAGGGAGAGTCCTCAAGCAGAAAAGCAAAGAAACAGCAGGCTTTTGAAGTGGCGGGGGTGTGTGGGGGTGTGGTGGGTGGCTGCCACACAGCAATGGATTACACAGTTTATAGCTGAGGCTGAAATTGTAGATAGGCTCAGGGCATAAGACGTGAGGGATGAAAAGCTGTTGCTATGCTCAGTTTCCTTCTAAGACAGTTTATTCATTCAACCAAACATTTATTAGAGCCATGGTCAGTGCTGGGCATCTACGGTCAGCAAAAGAGACCTAATCTCTGCCTTAAGAGCTGACAGTCTTTTGAGGATTTTGAGCAAGTGTGACTGGTGCTATGGACATGAGTCCAAAATGGAGAAGTGCTAAAATAAATAAATAAATAAAGGCAGCATCGGGAAGCAAACCTTGGGGGCTAACTCCCAAGTCAGATTGAAATCTACAGAGAGACCACAGCCCCAAGACCCTTCCCATATACTAGAAACAAGCAAGCAAGAAAACAAACCAACTTTCAGCATAATGGCTGAATATTGTGATAAAATGTTGTCAAACTGTTAGAAATTTCACCAAAAGCTCTTCCTTTTCTTGTCCCTTCCTCCGCCACAATTTCATATTTGAAAAAATTTAAACACGTCTGCAAGGTGATTTGGGGACTAGTGCAAAGAATCCACTGGGTGTCAGCATAAGGGTCCTGCTTACTACGGGGTGGGAGGTCAGAGGCAAAAGCCATTTACTTTGAAATACGGTGTAAGGTGGGATTTATGTTTTGAAAAGAGGAAAGGCTCTCCTTTCCCTGATTTCTCCGTTCTGCAGTAACCAGGACTCAGGCGAAGGGTTAGCAAAGAGGAGAATCTACAGAGAGGAGGTCATAAACCAGTGGATTTGGCAGCACAAAGATGTACTTTTTTGCACTATTTTCTTCTTTTTTAATTGAACCAACATTTAAAAATAGGATTTCCACCTTCTCTTAAAGAATCAGATGATCTGAGCCCTCATTTCTGCATGGGAACAATTGGCTGGAGCTGAATGGCAGCCACCCCCTTTAGAAGGATGTTGATTTGCAATTTGCCAGAGTCCCTGCCATTCCTTATATTCTCCGCAACACTAAGTCACTTAAAGTAATAATAGTATGATTGAAACACCAGAATTCTTCATTCACTGATAGGACCACCTGATATTTGTGGGTCTGTGACCTTTTGTTTAGAAGGCAAGTCGAGGGGCTTTGAAACATACTAGGGTTTGAAATGGGTAAGAGTCTACCAATCTCAAAGGAATTGAATGGAAGATTGAAGGAGAGATTGCATGCTTAACGCAATGCTTGTAACGGCGGCTATTACCAGCATCCACTAACAAGAGAGCACACAGAAACCCTGTTAGTTTCACACTTCGTCTTACTCCCAGCGTCTAGGACCGTGCTTGGCACTAACAGTAACTGTTGAATGAATGATGGTAGAGCTCAGGGGGGGTCTGAAAAGGAAGGTATTCTGATAATATAGTTTCACCGCGACCCCAAAGTGCCGCCTGGAAGACAAGCCTGGCCGAAACGTGCCAGGCTCTGCGATGGCGTTCGAGTGGGCAAGCAGACCATCGGGGTCCCTCGGGAGCCTGGCGGGGCTGGCTTGCCCAGGATCGGTCAGGGCCATGTCCATCACCTCTTCCAGAGTATGGTAAGGGGGCGTCCTGATTCCTGCACTTTCCCAAGGCCTCCACCATCAGATAGGTCAAGACGGAGTCCTACGCCGGGGCATCCACTACCCAGCGCTAGCCCAGCGATACCCCGCGGCGCCTGGACCTTGACCACACTAGACATGGCCTCCCTCGGGCTTCACGGAGCAGTACCGCGCCCGGAGCCGCCAGTCATCGCGTCTGGCTGGGGAGGCAGCTCCGTTCCCGGAGTCAACATGGCGGCCGCGGCGGCTTCAGCGCGGGGCGGGGGAGCTGGGAGGCGGGTCACGTGAGCGGCCCAGCTGGGCGGATCTCGCGCGCTCCTGCCCGCCCCGCCGGCCGCGTCTCGCTTGCTAGCTCCGCGGCGCTCTGAGGTGTGCGGGGCATCGAGCCCCCCGTCCCGGTGAGGCGCGGCGCGGCGGGATGCGGCGGCGGCCGTGGCGGGGACGCGGGCCGGGCGGGCGGACGCGGTGATGAGCGTCAGCGGCCACCGCCATGTCCAAGGTAACGGCGCCCGGGCCCGGGCCGCCGGCGGCGGCAGCGGGCGGGAAGGAGAAGCGCTCCTTCAGCAAGCGGCTGTTCCGGAGCGGCCGCGCGGGCGGCGGCGGCGGCGCTGGGGGCCCCGGGCCGGCCGCGCCCTCCTCGCCCTCGTCGGCGCGCTCGGTGGGTAGCTTCATGAGCCGCGTCCTCAAGACGCTGTCCACGCTCTCGCACCTTAGCTCCGAGGGCGCCGCCCCGGACCGCGGCGGCCTCCGCAGCTGCTTCCCGCCCGGGCCCACGGCCGCGCCCACGCCGCCGCCGTGCCCGCCGCCGCCCGCCTCGCCCGCGCCGCCCGCCTGCGCCGCGGAGCCGGTGCCCGGGGTGGCGGGGCTCCGGAACCACGGCAACACGTGCTTCATGAACGCCACGCTTCAGTGCCTCAGCAACACCGAGCTCTTCGCCGAGTACCTGGCGCTCGGCCAGTACCGGGCGGGGCGGCCCGAGCCCTCGCCTGACCCCGAGCAGCCCGCGGGGCGCGGCGCGCAGGGCCAGGGTGAGGTCACCGAGCAGCTGGCGCACCTGGTGCGGGCCCTCTGGACCCTGGAGTACACCCCGCAGCACAGCCGCGACTTCAAGGTGAGCCCCTGGGGCACCCGCCTGCCCAGAGCTTCCTTCTCCGCTTCCGTCGCGGCCAGAGGACTGATGCTCTGGTTGCCTAAGGAAAGAGGAGCGGGCCTCGAGTCCGGGCAGATGGCGCTGATTGCGAGGAACAGTCATTCACTCATTCATGCATCGGGCATTTGTAAGGGCTTGCTACGTGGCGGGCCCTTTGATGGGCACAGGGGAGGGATGGGACAATGGGCAAGACCGTCTGCCATCCTGGAACTTACATTCTTGGGGGTGGGAGTGTTGAGCTTGGGTTCAAATCCTTGTTCTGCCACTTACTAGCGGTGTGACTAGCGGGCAGGTTACTCTACCTCTCTGTGCCACAATTTCCTCATCTGGTACCTACCTCATAGGTGGTTGTGAGCTGCTAACAAGTTGATATGTTGGGTTGAACCCTATGAAGTTACCCACTGTTGACCGTTCTGACTTACAGATTGGCATTTTTATGGCGTTCAACCTGGTATGTAAAATGCTTCCATTGTGTGCAGTGCTATGAGTATTTGCTGCCATTATTATTTTTAGTATTAAAAACTTTAACAAGTTAAAGAGGTGGTACCAGACAGTGGTTTGAAGGAAGTAAAACCTGGTGATGTGACTGTTGTGCTGGTAGGGTACGTTACGTGGGTTAGGGTGACTTCTCGGAGGAGGTGATGTTCTGAGACTTGAGTAACCGCAGGGAGGGCCAGCCTTGAGGAGCTCAGGGGAAAGCGGTTCCCAGGTGTAAGGCAAGTGTGGACACCTTGAGACGGGAAAGAGCCTGGTGTACTTGACCCGCAATGTAGCTCCGGGATGGGCAAACTCTTTCTGTAAAGGGCTGCATAGCAAATGTTTTAGGCTCTGCTGTTCAAGATGCAAACTCGAGGATATTAAGTAGATACGTATATAACAAGAAAAGACACATTTCTACACATTATTGCCTAAAATAAAAATGTTATAATAGGGGCTTCCCTGGTGGCGCAGTGGTTGAGAGTCCGCCTGCCGATGCAGGGGGCGCGGGTTCGTGCCCCGGTCCGGGAAGATCCCACATGCCGCGGAGCGGCTGGGCCTGTGAGCCATGGCCGCTGGGCCTGCGCGTCTGGAGCCTGTGCTCCGCAATGGGAAAGGCCACAGCAGTGAGAGGCCCGCGTACCGCAAAAAAAAAAAATGTTATAATAATTGAGTACAATATTTTGTAATACAGGTCTACTAATGAGAAGCATGGGACTCTTTTTTGGGAGAGTACAAAGTTTAACTTAATTGGAGTTCAAAATTAATGTTCCCTGTTGTCAAATTGATTACAAGCATTCATCTGTCCAAATCATTCGTAGCTCACAGGCCGTATAGAAACAGGCAGTGGGCTAGAGGTGGCCTTGGGTCCTTGTGAGTGCGTGAGAGCTGAGAGAGGAGTGTGAGTGGTGGGCTGGGGCCAGGTGGTGTAGGATCATAAATTTAGGCTGTAGTACTAAGGAAACGGGCTCTTACTCTAAGCAAAAGGGGAAGATGATTTGAGATTGTATAAGGGATACTTTTAGGTGGGAAATGGATATAAATAGAACTAAATAGAATGAAATCACACAATAAGAAAGTTAATTCCTTTTCTGTTCTCTTTCTCTCCTGATCATGCCCAAGAGAAAGTCTCAGCTTGGTGGTTAGCTTGTCTTTAACACCTCTTGCTCACTCCCCCACCTTTTTTTTTTTATTTGTTTATTTATTTTATTTATGTATTTTTTGGCTGTGTTGCGTTGCCCCTGCTGTGCGCGGGCTTTCTCTAGTTGCGGCGAGCGGGGGCTACTCTTTGTTGCAGTGCGCGGGCTTCCCATTGCAGTGGCTTCTCTTGTTGTGGAGCATGGGCTCTAGGCGCACAGGCTTCAGTA
Source organism: Tursiops truncatus (assembly GCF_011762595.2). Classification (NCBI taxonomy): domain Eukaryota; kingdom Metazoa; phylum Chordata; class Mammalia; order Artiodactyla; family Delphinidae; genus Tursiops; species Tursiops truncatus. Next base: position 20,642,965 of record NC_047048.1, read on the forward strand.
GTTGCGGCACGCAGGCTCAGTAGTTGTGGCTCGCGGGCTCTTGAGTGCAGGCTCCGTAGTTGTGGCGCACGGGCTTAGTTGCTCCATGGCATGTGGGAACCCGTGCCCCTTGCATTGGTGGGCAGATTCTTAACCACTGTGCCACCAGGGAAGCCCCCCCTTTTTTTTTTTTTTAAATAGAGAATAAGCTTCAAGTTTAGAGATCTGAATAGGTAACAGTAGCTAGAATTTAATAAGGTTATGTCTTCATTGGATTTGTCTTTACATTTGTCTTTTCTAAAATAAATTTATTTATTTATTTTTGGCTGCATTGGGTCTTCGTTGCTGTGTGCGGGCTTTCTCTAGTTGCAGCGAGCAGGGGCTACTCTTTGTTGCGGTGCGCGGGCTTCTCTTGTTGTGGAGCACAGGCTCTAGTTGCACAGGCTTCAGTAGTTGTGGCACGCAGGCTCAGTAGTTGTGGCTCACAGGTGCGGGCTCTAGAGCACAGGCTCAGTAGTTGTGGCTCATGGGCTTAATTGCTCCGCAGCATGTAGGATCTTCCCGGACCAGGGCTCGAACCCTTTGCATTGGTAGGTGGATTCTTAACCACTGCACCACCGGGGAAGCCCTGTCTTCTATTTATGGCAAATGGTACTGGCATTCCATTGGTGCTATGAAGTTTCTTTCTAAAATACACTTATTTAAGTATGAGTAAATGATTTGATTAAAATATAAATTGGTCAGCTATCTAAGGGAATCAGCTTGGTTGAGGACCTACTGTTTTGCTGAGGAACAACACTGCCAAGGTCCACTCCTCTCCTTTTAATACATTTTACTTACATGTTATTTATATTTATTTATGTTCTACCCTGTTTTTCTCAAAAAGAAAAAAATGGTTGTTGTTTGATCTTGGAAATTTGAATGGAAATACTTGACTGGGATAGGGACTGGAAAAAAAGAGATTCATGTCAGAGATCTCAAAATAAGAAAGTAGGAGGGAATGGCAGCCAGCCAGCTACTATCGGTCTTTTTCTTTTTGCCTATACGTGCCTGCAGGTAGCCACAGCAGTTGCAGACTTTTCAAGGTCACAGCCTAGTGTTTTAAGTTTGGTTTTCCATTCTTTTCCAAAATGTGAAAATCAATTTCTACAGCATTTTTGTATGTGGACATTTCCATTGCTTTTTAAGAGATTGTGTTTACTTTTTTATCAATTAAAAAGCTGTAACAGAATTGGGTCAATAATTCTAGAAAAGCATGCTTTGGCAAAGTTGAACAGGTTCTTAGAGGCCTTTTTTTCCCTGAATTTTATTTTATTTATTTTTTTATAGAGCAGGTTCTTATTAGTTATCCATTTGATACATATTAGTGTATATATGTCAATCCCAATCTCCCAATTCATCACACCACCACCCCTACCCTGAGGCCTTGTTTTTAAAAAATGTAATCTTCTGAACCATTAGTAGATTTCACTTTGCATTCATTCATTCACCTCCCTCTGTTGAAGGTTTATTCAGTCAGTTAGGAATGCGTTCAGCACCAGAAAGAAGCAGCCCTAATGATGGTGCCTTAAGCAATAAAGATGTTGAATTAGCTCACCTGTAAGAAGTCTGGAGGTAGGTGGTTCTAAGGTGGTGCAGTGGCTCTATGGGCCCAGCTAGGACCCAGACCATTTCTGTGTTTCCATTCTGTTGTCCTTAGCTATCAGTGGCCTTTTGTCCTTAATGTTTGTCACCTCAGGGTTTTCTACCCAGTCAAGCCAGGAAGTCATTAGGGAAATAAAAGTTCTTCCAGAAGCCCCCTCAACAGGCTTCTACTTACATCTCATTAACTATACTCATGTCGCTTGACCACCCTGGCTGCCGTGGAGGCAGGAAGGTGGTGTTTGGGTTTTCCTGCCTTAATAGAAGAGATGAGTAAAGAAGGGGATTGCCTTGTAGGCAGCCCACCAAGGTGCTTCGCCTACCATGTGCCAGGCACTCTCACGTGGGAAGACACCGCGCCTGCCTGTGAAGCACAAAGGAAGTTGAAGCACCGAGCAAGAGGATGCGGGCTCACCAGTCACCTCGCCCCCCTCACCTGCTGGTGATTTGATATTCGAGGCAGATACTCTTCTCTGCTCTTCTTGAGCTCACATTCAGCCTCAGAATCCTGTTGAATTCTGGGCTACAGACAGCCCCTACCAGTTGGCAGAGGAGATAAAACCAATTTGCCATGTTGAGATAATTTGCCTTGAGGTCTCAAAAAGCACTTAGTATGTCTTTGCATGTACTTTTATCGTCCTAAAACTTCTTCAAGTTCCTAACAATTTTGTTTGTAAGATTTTCAATTCGGATTCTAACCACATTGATTTCAGCTTTAGGAGCTTGCCAGGTAAACGGATTTTTGGTTTTGGATGAGCCAGATGGTTGTTATGGTTGGATTTTCGTTTTCCAGAATGAAAGACGTTGACTGGTCCAATCTTGATAAGCTTTAAGAAACTTCTCTAGCTGCCACTTGTATCTTTTTCTTTTTTTGTGCAGTCCTTTTTCTCCTGCTGATAGAGTAGCGGTTGTCAACCAGGGCACTTTTGCCTCCCCTACCCCCTCACTTCTGGGGACATTTGGTGATGTCTGGAGACACATACTTGGGTGTCACAACTGGGGTGGGGTGCTACTGGCAACTAGTGGGGAGACTCCAGGTTTGGGGCTAAGTGTCATACAACATGCAGGACAGTATCCCTCAGAAAGGATAATCCAGCCCCAAATGTCAGTAGTGCTGAGGTTAAGAAACTGTCGGAGGAATGTTTTGAACTTCCTTAGTGCAAGTTTTCCTTACTTTCCCAGCCTTTAATGGTTATCTTGTTGCTTTTTCTTCTCTGTGTTTGCTGCAGCACTAGAGTAAAGGTTGGACTTTACTGGCAGGATCCTTGGATCACTGTCTTAGTAAAACTATGACAGTAAGTAAATCATTTTGAAACCTGAATGCTCAGTATGCTGTTGTAAGAGGAAATAAGCCTATTGTCCTAACTTTAACAGGATGCTAGCTTGGGTGCTCCAGGTTCGTACAGATGCTTTCTGATTTCTAGTACTCAGTGCCCTTTTGCAGCAAGTGAAAGATGGAAGGTCATCTTTCAAGTAACAAAGATGGGTTTTATAGCAGCAGTTTTCAAACTGTGCTTCCAAAGAACAACTAGAACAGAGTGATCTACTGATAAAAGAAATGTGGGGACTCCTTTCAAATTTGCAGGAAAACAAAAAGTAATTGATGAATCAAATTTTCTCTCCCACATGTTTTTCCTTGAACTTTGGTGCCTGGTGGTGCTTATTTATTAGTGAGAGTTCTTGGGTTACAAAGGGAGTATATGTGTGTAAATGAGTAGTGGCAGACAAGCCAGCAACCAGGGGCTTCCGCTGGCTCAGTTTCACACCTTACTTTGTCATGGACTCATGCTGGGGAGCTCTGATTTTATGCTGCAGACCTATGATGAAAGTTTTCCTCGTTTGTATGAAGCTGTTTAGTATGTTGACATTTCACAATGGTTCCCAAGAAGTGATCTGATTTTAGGGTGTCCCTCAAATTAATTTGAAAAATAGGAAAAAAAAATGAAATAGTGTCGGTCACATTCAGATTTGTGATGGTATTAAATAGAAAGTATGTGTCCTCCTGGTCTGTTCTCTTGTCTGTCAAATGCTGTCAGTTCTGTTTCAGTGAAGTTCCACATCTTTGAAGAAGGGCGGTGAGAGAATCATCACATTTTAGACTTGGAAGGAGATGTGGGTGAAATGTGAGTGGTCCTCAGCCTTTCTGGATGCGGAAACTAAGGTTCACCTGCTGGCTAGAGGCTGAGGGAGCAGAACCAGAGTTCTGACCACCCCCCGCATGCCGATGCACGCACTGAGCCCTGGTTCTGAGGTCGTCTTATTAGCACAACCACTGAAGCGACAGGTCTCAACATAAAACATAAACAGGGAGGGTGGACGTGCTGAAACATGTAGCATTTTTTTCCTCTAAGTTTGCGGTGCTAAATCGTAGTGAAAATAAGGTCAGCTGCAGCTAGCTTTATATATGTGCTATTGCTCCTGAGACGTAGGCACTTTTGGAAGACTTCCTTAAAAAATTATCCTTTCAGACCATTTAAATGCATATATAAACACATCTTTTACATTGATGGGCTTATACTCTCCATAGAGTTCTGTAACTTGCTTTTTCCCTTATGCCCCTATACTGGACTTGAAAATATATCACGGGTAGCCATAGCTTTCATTGTTTTTTGTTAATACATCCAAGTCCACCTCATTCTTTTTAACAGTTGTATAGAAGCCCACTGATGGGTGTTTTGGTTGTATAAAATTTTTAACCATTGTAGCCAATCCTTCAACATATATTAAGTCTCCTTTTCTAAGGAGTGGGTCTTAGCTGTGGCGTTGCTGAGTCAGAGGGAACGTGCATTTACACTGTGGATGCACCTCACCAGACTGCCCAGCAAAAGCCTGAGTAGGACAAGACTCTGACCCATCCATGCTGCATGCTAGGGCCTCGCTGCTGACACGTGCTTCCTCTTTCAAGTGACTGCCCTATTCTTCAGTTTTCAAACTTATTTTCTTTCACGTAGGTCAGTTTTGTTCCTCTAGGTATGCCTATTCTCCACTCTTCTTAAACGTGTATGTCTCTCTTTCCAGACATGTCCACCTGATGTGTGCAGCTTCTTATCAGGTGGTAAAGGGGACTCATGAGAAGTGCAAGAAAAGCATTGAAGAGGACTAGTTGGGGAATAAAAATACACAGGACAATTATGGACTTTCATGTTTGCTGACTTAAACCACATTTACTGAGCAATTACTGTGTATAAAGGGACTAGTTTAGGGGAGAGGGTTGGGAATAGAGGATTAAGTATGACGATTATAGGACAAAGTTCTTGCCCTCAGAGAACTTACCAGTTTTATAGGGAAATTAAAAAAAAATTGTATTGACTGGGAAAGTTCAGTGGGAGTTCAGAGAAGGGTGAAATCATTGTGAGCTGAAGTGCAAGTAGAAGATTCATTCATTCATTGTTGGCAGTTAAGCTTCTACAAATTTATGAATTTATGGAGCTCGTAACTCTATGCCACGTGCTGTGCTAGTCCTTGGGTATATGGGGTAAACCAAAAGGTATGGTAATGTAAAAAAATGGTGCCAGGTCTCGTGATCCATTCCTTCTTGGAACTTTTATTGTTACAGGGGAGGCAGATGTTAAACACACACTGGTAAATGTGAAATTTAAAATTATTAGAGCTAAGAAGGAAAAGATAAGGTGTATGAGAGAGAATGATGGGTGTGGCCAGGCAGGAGTGATAAAATGTATTCAAAAGGCTCTGCAGGGGACAGGGCTGGGGGTCCATTTGAAAGTCTGACAGGCCTTTTTCATGGCTTAGAGAGCTAGGAGGGGTGTGGGGTAGATGAGGCTGGAAAAGGAGGTCAGGTAGGCAGAGGCGGGTCCTGTAGGACCCCCTTGTAGACCAAGATTAGGGGTTTAGATTTGGTTCTAAGAGCAGTGGGGAGCTGTTGCAGGTTTTAAGCAGAGTTCTGGCATGATTTCCTTGAAATGTGAAGTGATCATTCTGAGTCTGAATAGTGACTATAGACTGGAAGCAGGGAGGCCAGTTCGGAGGTTTTGCGAAGGTGGTGGATGGGATGGAGAAGCGGATAGATTTGATATGTATCTGGAGGTAGTCTCGACAGGACTTGCTGAAGGATTGATTCTGGGGAAGGCACTGAGGCAGAGGGGAGCAGCCAGAATAACGCCCTGGTGTTTGTTTTGAGCAAGAGAGTGATTACTGGTGCTGTGCACTTACTTGAGGAGCAGCAGTTCTGGGGGGGTCAGGAGTTCAGTTTTGGATGTATTAAATAGGACACTCATGAGATATCTGGTTGGCAGCTGGATAAGGAAGTCTGGAGTTCAGAAGATTGGGACTGACTAGAGATAAAGATATGGGACTCCTTGGTCTATAGGTGGTATTTAAAACTGTGACATATTGCTTGGAATGGGATTTGAAGATAAATAAGGCTTGGATAGTTAAGGGAAAGAGAGATGCCATTCCATATTGTTGGGGAAATATTCTGAGCAAAGGCACAGCCATGGCACATTGTCTAGGGTCAGGGAGGCCACTGGGCTGTCTGCTGTGTGCAATTGATTTGCAGAAGTTTTTTTCAGCCTTGGCACTGTTGACATACCTGGCATTATTGGCTAGATGAGTCTTTGCTGTGGGGGGCTGTCCTGGTGTATTAGGATATTGAGCAGTGTCCCTGTCCTCTACCCACTAGGTGCTGGTAGTACTCCCCTGCACCCACCCCAGTCATGATAATCAAAACTGTCTCCAGACATTGCCACATGTCCCCTGGCGAGCAAGATTGCCCCTGGTTGAGAACCAGTGATTTGGAGAGAAGGGCAAATAAATGTAGATGGCTGAGGAGATGAGAGGGGACAGATTATGGGTGCCCTTGAAAGTCTGTCACAACAATTTAGCCTTGAGGCTGCAATCAGTAGTGATTCAACTGAGGCTTTCTGAGCTGTGCAGACTGATTTGATGCAAAAAGATGTTTTAGAAAAATGGTTCTGATGGTGAGCAAAAACGAATCAGGTGGAGGAGAAAGTAAGTGCGTGGAAAGGGCAGTCACAGGTGTGACATGAGGAAAAGGAGGAGGAAAGGGTGAATCCAAGAGACATTTTGGAGGACATCGTGCCATCATTAAAGAGACTCCAAGAGATAGAGAGTAAAGGAAACACCGAGGTTTCAGACCTGGGTGATGGAGAAAATAAGGGGATATCTGACAGAGGTGGAACAGTCCAAAAAGGGCACTAAGGGCAGAGAAGATCATGAAGATAATTTGAACATGTGGAGTTGGGGGTCATAGGATATCTAAGGAGAGTCTTAATAGTTGGAAATATGGTGCAATTTAGAACTAGCTGTGTAGACTTGGATTCAGCTGCATAGAGGTGATAATTGAATCCAGGAGCATTGAGTGTGTAGTCAGAAGCCCAAGGCCAAGCCCTTGGGGGAAACTAAAAATAAGAGGATAGGAGGAGGGAGGGACTTCTTGGACTTGTTAAAGGGGCAGAGAGATAGGCGGAAAACCAGGAAAGCAGAGTCAGGAAACCTGGCTTATTTAGGTTGACTTCCTGCTCTTAGCCCTGAGTACAGTGTAGAGCTGCAGAAACGTCAGTTTATACCCAGTAAGAGGGGCTTCCCTGGTGGTGCAGTGGTTGAGAATCTGCCTGCCAATGCAGGGGACGCGGGTTCGAGCCCTGGTCTGGGAAGATCCCACATGCCGCGGAGCAACTAAGCCCGTGCGCCACAACTACTGAGCCCGCGCGTCTAGAGCCCGTGCTCCGCAACGAGAAGCCCGCACACCGCAACGAAGAGTAGCCCCTGCTTGCTGCAACTAAAGAATGCCCGCTCACAGCAACGAAGACCCTACGCAGCCAAAAATAAAATAAATAAATAGATAAATAAATTTTAAAAAATGCTATATACCCATTAAGAATCAAATTCAGGTTGATATATTGTAGTCATGATTCGTTAAGTCTACAGATTCATTGAGCACATTTTTGTGCTGGTCCTGTGTTGGGAGGCACTGAGCTGTGCCAGGATGACTGAGATGGTCCATGCCCTTAAGGAATGCAGGGTCTAGAAGGGAAGGCAGGGGTTAAGAAACAATTGCAGAAGGGTAGGATGAGTGCTGTGATAGAGGTATGTATAGAAGTGCTGTGTAGACCCCAGGGAGGGAAGGGAGGGTTGGGGGGGACTGGAGTCTGGAAGGATTTGGCCGGAATCCTCTAGGTGGATAAGGGGAGAGGTGGGAAAGGCCTTTCCAGGGCAGAAAACCCATCAAGTGCAAAGGCTTAGAACCTCAAACAACTTGGCTTATTCAGAAAATTTCAAGGTCTAGTGTGGTTGGAGCAGAAGGGCAGGGTGGTGGATGGGTTGGGGAGGAGGTCACTGAGTGATGCTTTGGGCGAGGTTAGATCTCTGGCTTTGTTCTTTGGGTGCCATGTCAGAGAATAGCATCTTGTGAGGGCAGCACCAAGGAATTTCAGACAGGCTTGTGGTATCATTGTCTTTTTCTTTTATTATTTTTCAAAGAATGATCACTCAGAGGCCAGGGACATTGAGGATGGGGAGGTGATGATGAGAGAGGGCAGGGGCAGAACTGGGGGGTTCAGGGAGAACAGAATATATCTTAGCCTCTTTGAGCCGGGTTACATTTGGGAAACTGAGGCAGCATAAAACTTTTCAGAGGTGCTGAATTCCACTTTAGGCATGTTGTATTTGAGGCCCATGGTAACTCATGGAGGAAAATATTCAGTAGTATAGGCTAGAGTTTCGGCTAGAGATTTTTATTTGTTATTAAACTCCCCTTCTGAGTTTTTAAAAATATCTTTCAAACCAGCAACATAAACTAGCACTAAATCTGTTATTTTGATTTGATCTAGTTAGGTTCTTTACACATTTGCAGGGGCAGAGCTTCAACTTGAACTCAGGGCAGTGTGATGATAACATTTATGCTCTCACTGTACTGAACACATTGCCTTGAAGTGCCATCAGTTTACATTTTTGTACTTGTCCACATACATACATATTTTACGTAGTTGCTATTATCCTGGCCAGGCCATTTTGTATTATAATTTTTTTTCATGCAACTTACAAAACATTTTTCCATGTTTCTAAATAGTACTCATAATACTGTTTAATGTTTACTGATACATATGGTATCATATTGCTAAGTGATAATTTAATCATCCAGTCCTCTTTTTTTTTTATTTATTTTTTTTACGGTACGCGGGCCTCTCACTGTTGTGGCCTCTCCCATTGCGGAGCACAGGCTCCAGACGCACAGGCTCAGCGGCCATGGCTCACGGGCCCAGCTGCTCCACGGCATGTGGGATCTTACCGGACCGGGGCACGAACCCGCGTCCGCTGCATCAGCAGGACGACTCTCAACCACTGCGCCACCAGGAAAGCCCTCCAGTCCTCTTTTATTGGGCAATTTCCCCCATACTCTTTTTTATTATAATGAACATGAATCATGTGTATAGCTTTTTGTTTTGTCATGTTATTTATTTAGGATAAGTTTCCAAACATGTTCTCAGAGCATCAGAAGCTTATGGACATCTTTTTGACTTCTTATTACAGAAAGTACAGCGCTGCTAGTTTGATCATAAGCTTCACCCAGCCCAGCGAATGGTGCATGTTGGATGCTCACAAACCATTTTTGGAATGAGTTGGATTTTATAATTTAAATTTGTTATTGTCAGTTTATATTCATTCTTTGCTCATTTGTCTATTGTCATTTTTTCCAATTTTTTGTTGTGGTAAAATACACGTAACATAAAATTTACCCTTTTAGTTGCTTTTAAGTACAGCTCAGTGGCATTAAGTACCTTCACTGTTGTGCAACCATCAACCACTGTCCATTTCCAGAACTTTTTCATCGTCCCAACCAGGAACTCTGTATGCATTAAGCAATCACTCCCGTCTAGTCCCTGGTAACCAGTGTTCTACTTTCTGTCTCTATGAATTTGCCTATTCTAGGTATCTCATATAAGTAGAATTACACAGTACAATACACAAAATCCTTTTGTGTCTGGTTTGTGTCATTTAGAATAATGTTTTCAATATTCATCTGTGTTGTAGTATGTTGCAGAATTTCATTTCTTTTGATGGCAGAATAATATTCCTTTATACGTATGTACTACATTTTGTTTATCCATTCATCTGTTGATGGACAACTGCATTGTTTCTGCTTTTTGGCTATTGTGAATAATGATACTATGAACATAGGCATTCAAGTATCTATGTGTGTCCCTGTTTTTAATTCTTTTGGGTCATGTAGTAATTCTGTGTTTAACTTTTTGAGAAACTGTCAAACTTTTCCACAGTGGCTGCACCATTGTACATTTCCACCAGCAATGCATGAGGGTTCCAGTTTCCCCACATCCTTGCCAGCACTTGTTATTTTCCATTTTTGTTTTCAAATAATAGCCATCCTAGCGTGTGTGGTTATTGTGGTTTTGATTTGCATTTCTCTAATGACTAATGATCATTAGTCATTAATGACTTAACTGATGTCTTGGACTGTCTTTTCAAGCAATAGGCTTATTGCCTGTTTGTATATCTTCTTTGGAGAAATGTCTATCCAAATACTTTCCTCATTTTTGAATTGGATTTTTTTGTTGTTGATGCTGAGTTGTAGGAGTTCTTTATATATTCTGGATATTAATCCTTTATCAGATATATGATTTAGCAAGTATTTTCTCTCATTCCGTGGGTGGTTGTTTCACTCTCCTGATAACTGTGATGAAGTCCAGTTTGTCTATTTTTCTTCTTCTGTTGTCTGTGCTTTTGGTATCATATCCAAGAAATCATTGCCAAATTTAATGTCATGAAGTTTTCCGTCTTTGTTTTTTACTAAAAATTTTATAGTTTTAGCTCTTATATATAGGTCTTTCATCCATTTTGAGTTAACTCTTGTATTGATGTATGGTGTAAGGTAAGGTTACAACTTCATTCTTTTGCATGTGGATATTTAGTTTTCTCAGCACTGTTGTTGAAAAGACTACTGTTCTTTCTTTGTTGAATGGTTTTGGTGCCCCTGTCAAAAATCAATTGACTGTATATGTGTGGGTTTATTTCTGGGCTCTTTATTCTATTCCATTGATCTATATGCCTGTCTTTGTTTCAGCACCACACTGTTTTGATTACTGTAGCTGTGTAGTAAGTTTTGAAATCAGAAGTTTGAGTCCTTCCAATTTGTTCTTCTTTTTCAAGATGGTTTTGTCTTTGGAGTTCCTGGAGATTCTATATGAATTTCAGAATAGGCTTTTCTTTCTGCAGAAAATGGGATTTTTATAGGGATTGCACTGAAATCTGTAGATTGTTTTGGGTAGAATTGTCATTGTAACAATATTGTCTTCCAATCCATGAACATGGAATGTCTTTTTTAATATTTATGTTGTCTTTAATTTCCTTCGCTTAAGTTTTGTAGTTTTCAATGTACAGGTTTTTCACCTCCTTTGTTAAATGATTATTCCTAAGTATTTTATTCTTTTTGATGTTATACATGGAACTGTTTTCTTAATTTCCTTTTTTGGATTGTTCATTGCTAGTGTATAGAAATGGAACTGGTTTTTGTGTGTTGATATTGTATCCTGCACTTGGCTGAATTCATCTGTTAGCTCTAACAGTTTTCTTTTGTGTGTGAGTCCTCAGAGTTTTCTACATATAAGATCATATTATCTGCAAACAGAGATAATTTTACATCTTCCTTTCCAGTTAGGATACTTTTTTTTTTTAGATAAAGCATAGTCGGTATACAATGTTGTGTTAGTTTCTGGTGTACAGCAAAGTGATTCAGTTATATATATTCATATATATATATTCTTTTCCATTATAGTTTATTAAAAGATATTGAATATAATTCTCTGTGCTATACAGAAGGACCTTGTTGTTTATTTATTTTATATATAGTAGTTTGTATTTGCTAATCCCAAACTCTTAATTTATTCTCCCACCCTTCCCCTTTCTCGCCTAGTTCTGGCTAGAAATTCCAATATTCTGTTGAATAGAAGTGGTGAAAATGGGCATCCTTGTCTTGTTTCTTCATCTTAGGGGAAAAGCTTTCAGTGTTTCACCATTGAGTATGATGTTAGCTGTGAGCTTTTCAGATATGGTCTTTATCATGTTGAGGAAGTTTTCTTCTTTTCCTAGTTTGTTGAGTGTCTTTATCATGAAAGAATGATGAATTTTGTCAAGTGCTTTTTCTGAATTAATTGAGATGATCGTGTGGTAGTTTTCTTTCATTCTATTAATGTGGCATATTACATTGATTGATTTTCATATGTTGAACCCCTTTTCATTCCAGAAATAAATCCTACTTGGTCATGGTGTCTCTTGGGATTTTTTTTTTTTTCTTGGGATTTTGAAGTTTCTTTTCTTTTTTAAAAAACTTTATAATAGCTCTTTATAGAGTGTAGATGTAAGGTAACACCTTCATTAAGCCTTGATACATTTGATATAGATACTTCTCTCAGACTCTTGCTCTTTTAGTTTTGTTAACTTTTATGTATTACAGAAGGTTTTAATGTTTTTGAACCTGTACCTTTGCCTTATTTTTTGTTATGTATAGCTGAAAAGTTAGGCTTTCATATAGGATAATTTTTCTCTTTTATTTTTTGTTAGTTTTTTCTTTTATGTTCTAAAATATTTCTCTTTCCAATAATTTGGAGTTTGGTTTAGTATAGTGCAACTGTAAAGTGGGGATTTATTTTAAGGTTTGAGATTTCCCATCTTGTATAGTACATTGAGTGGTTGAGAACCTGGACTGGGGAGCCAGACAGCCTGTGTTCCAATCCTAGCTGCAGCACTTATTAGCTATAGGTCCTTGGGCACTTAATTCTCTGGGCTTGGTTTCCTCATTTGTAAAATGGGGATAAGACTATATCTACCTCATTTGGTTGTTTTAAAAAGAAGAGAAAAACTTGGCTAAGGGACTGGCATACCGTCAGTGCTAAGTGAGTGTTAACTGGTATTGTTACCCAGCCTTGTTATCACACTGCTTATTTGTAAAAGTCTTCTCCATATTTAGAATTTTATGGTCTATTTCTGAATTGTGTGTTCTGTTTCATCAGTACTTTTATTGGTACCACATGGCATTGTTGTTGCCTGTTCTTTTCATGCTATTCTTTTTTCCCCCCACTGTGAAACATTTATTTTTCTTCTGCAATATTTTCTTCTGATTAAAACCAGTGCAGAAAAGTACTCAGTACCTTGGGTAAGAGATGAGCTATCTTGCTGTTCTTTTAAAGTTCTCCCGACAAATTTTAGAATCATTTTGTCAGGTTTCAAAAACCAATCCTGTGTGAATTTTAGTGTTAAATATCTACATTAGTTTGGGACAGATAACCATCTTTGCTGAATGTCTGCCTGTCACTGATAAAATTCATAACCTTAAACAAACCATAAACTAATAATAATGTTACAGTAAGAAAACCTGGTTGACTGATAAGTGAGGAAGAAATTGCAAGAGTTATTAAAAGAACTGCCTGTTCCCCCCAAAGATTACAGAATTGGATGGATTTATTCGTACATTTTTCCAAGGATCAGATAATCCCCATGTTGTATGACTGTCAAAAGTGTAGAAAAATTTCCTCTCCGAGGCAAAAGGATTCTGTTTCCTAAACCTGTTCATGTCTGTCTCCTCCATTCCACTGCGGGGCCCTCGAGGGCAGTGAGTCTGTCTTACTCAGCATTGTTTTGTTGGAGGTGCACAATGTATTGGTCCATCTGAACTGAAGATGCCACAAGCAAGGAAGGACAGCTTGCAGACCAGCCTCAGTTGTAAATGTAGATGTGCTGATGATGGGCCACTTCTCTTGTACACATGGGTCAGACCTCACTTGAGGACTGTGATCACGCTTAGGCTTTAAGCCTTGCAAGAGGAGGAGGGAAACTGGAGGTGGGTGGCATGCCTCAGTAACAGAATTTTTTGAGCATGTTGTCTGAAAATGGAATGAGATGCCTCACCTGAGTATTTTTATCATTGGACAAGTTGAAGCAGAGCCCTGGGTAGTATTGTAAAGGAGAGTTACACACCCCATAATAGATTGGACTGGATTCAGTTTATTTCTTTCCCTTTCCTTGTCTCCTGCTCCTTTCCTCTGACTTTTGAACATATAAAAAATGTACATTTGAAGCAGAGTTGACAGTGTTTGGCAGCTTTACGTGAAGGGTGGATAAGATGAGGAGGTGAAAATAACTTCGAGGTTTTGAAACAGGGTGTCTTGGGATGGTGTTCTTCACGCCTGGAAGCACAGAATGGAAAACGATTCTGGAGGTGAGTGGATAAGTTCAGTTTTAGAGAGCTCACATAGTATTTGAACATAAGAGCCCCAGGAAAACTTGTTTGTTGTTGTTATTATATTTGTTGAATGTCTCTCATATGTCAGGCAGGCACTGTGTAAAGTGAATCGTTTTAAGTTTTTGGTGAGCCATGTAGAAATGTGCCGATCTGGTCAAAATGTGGAAATCTCTCTTAAACTGATACAGATGTAGTAAAAAAGATGCTTGTGCTGAGTTACAGATGCTTATCCTGAGTGTTTTACATCTTAGGTGTTTTACATCTTCCTTTGTGTGGCTTGAAGTTTTTAGTTTGACTCTGCCACTTTTGTTTTGTTATTAGTGTGTGGTTTGGTGCATTTTTCCTGTCCCCATCTATACACTTGTCACAATGAGGGGCTGCTAAATAGGGCAGTGTTCTCTGTTTGTGTAGTTCCCCACAGCTGTTTCCTATAGTGAAGACTCAGGAAAACAATGACCTCATGGTTTCCACAAAAAAAGCCTTTTATATATAGTCATGGAAAAGAAATCATTGAAAACTGAGTAATTTAAAATTCTGTCCTCTGCAGCTTTTTCCTTCAAAAATATTCTTGTTTGCTCTGTTAATTGGCTGTTCCTCAAATGACCTTTTATGTTTAACAAACAACATTTTTGCAGTGGAGCACATCGGGATATCTTGTCTTTCATTTGATTGTGATCTTTCTCTATTTAGAAATCATTGTTTTCTGCCACGGACTGTGGCAGTTCCTAGAGGAATTGGCCAGTCACCCAACATCTGTTGCTTCTTCCCTCCAGTTGTTGAGCTTGGGTGGTAGCAAACAGTGTGTCCACAAACAAACTGTTCACGCATTAGAAGATTGCATAGGACTGGTCAGGAAATGCCTTTGTTGCTTCTGTCAGGAACCTTTGTAAGCTCATCACCAGCTTAGTAAATTCTTTTTCTTTTTTTTTTTTTTTTTAAATTCCTTGACTTTAACTCTTGGTCTTCTCATCTTTAAGAGCAAGGCAGAGCTGTCTGATTCTCAGGAGATTTAAGAAATAATAATAATCATAATGAAAATACCATTTATTTGTGTGGAGCCAGATTATTGATTGATTGATTGATTGCGGTACGCGGGCCTCTCACTATTGTGGCCTCTCTTGTTGCGGAGCACAGGCCCAGCGGCCATGGCTCACGGGCCCAGCCGCTCCGCGGCATGTGGGATCCTCCCGGACTGGGGCCACTGTGCTACCAGGGAAGCCCCATTTATTTATTTTTAACCTTCTTTTTAAAAAATTTATTTGGCTGCTTCGGGTCTTAGTTGTGACATGTGGGATCTTTCGTTGTGGTGAGCGGTATTCTCTCTAGTTGTGGCATGCAGGCTCTAGAGTGTGCAGGCTTAGTTGCCCTGTGGCATGTGGGATCTTAGTTCCCTGACCAGGCACTGAGCCTGTGTCCCCTGCATTGAAAGGTGGATTCTTAACCATTGGACCACCAGGGAAGTCCCTGGAGCCGGATCATTTACACTGTACATTCATATACAACTTTTTCATTTAATCTTCCCAACAGCCCGTGAAAGGAGCATTGCTATTCCATTTAAACGATTAGGATATAGGGCTTCAGTGCTAGTACTTGATAAGTAGCAGAGCCAGAACTCCAACCTTGCATGGTTTTTATGAGGTTAAAGGAGAAGATATAATTAAGGGTTTAGTACAGAAACTTGTACATGGTAAGTATTCCAGAAATGGAAGGTGGTGATGAGGAAGGTGCTCATTCCAAGTCTGTGGCCGCCTGAGTACCCTTCCCCATTTCTCAACTCTGTCCTATTGGCAGTTTTTCTTGCTGCCAGAGTAGTCTTACAGCTTATCTGTAACTACATTATTTCTCTTCTCAAAAATTGCCTTTACTTTTTCTTTTATATACAAAATGTGGTATAAATTTCTTAGCTTGGCATTTAAACTTTTCCGGAAAAATAAAATAAAAAAGGCATGCATAAAACCAGCCCCATTAAAAATAATGGTTAGATTCAATAGACACACAATTACTGTTAATTTGCTGTAAATGTTACTGATGCTTACTCTGATTTCTGTACTTACCTCATCATGGACTGGTTAAAAAAGTTCACAGACAGGCACCTGCCTGTGGATCATACTTTGAAGAGCACTGCTATGCAGCTTCCCATGGTCTGATTTTGTCTGTTTATTCCCATAGTTTCAATGAAAATGTTTTTCTGTCTTTGCTTTTCTTGTAAAATGGTAGTTAGACCTAGAGGCTTAATGAGATTCAGGTTTGAGGGTTTTTTTAAGCCCTCTTCTTCTTTTTTTTTTTTGGTAAAACTAGTTTGTGGGAGGTATTATAAACTTCCATCAGGAAGCCTATCTTGTCTGGTCGTGTCTCTTGCAGTGTTAGTAGTCATCAATGGTTAGTCCTTGATCCATTAGTTCAATAAGGGTTGAAAAATGGTGATGTTTTACTTTTAACATTCCTTTTCACTTATTAGCTGGAGAACTTCTATAGAGACTCTCGCCCTTGTCGGTTGTTTGGTTATCCCAAAGTAAATTTGGAGAAGAAAGGCAAAATAAATACGTGGTGTTTTTTTCCCTTTATTTTCTGGATTTCAAAATAATTACTTGATTTCCAAATGTAGTTAGTGAGTTTTTTTTGTTGTAACTGTATGAATTAATGGATTTAAATGCATATTTGATGTGTTTCAGTCAATTACAGTTATTAACCTTATTATGCCCAACTTGTCCCTTTTTTGGCCATTGGGACAAGTTGGCTACCAAGTCCTTTTGACACAATACTGCTAGTAGTCTGTGATGTCAAACCAAAATGCAGGAAGTTAAGATTTTCAAGGCTCATCTTATATGTTTCCTGCTCCAGATCTGGAATCAGTCATTTCTTCAAGGAGCCCTAGTCCCTTTTGGTGGCAGATGGTACTAAGACACCACAGTCTGGGCATTAGGGGTGTACTTGGTTTCTCTGTGTCTAAGTAGGCAGAGCTAGGAAATGTGTGATTTGTTTTAAAGGTGTAATAAATCAAGAATTCATATTGATAGTTCCATTCAGGATTTCAGGGTTTTTATTTAACCTCATTGATCTTACATCTGTTTTTCCTTTCTTCCATGCTGAAAATCCTGTTCTTAACACTAGTGTAAATTCTCATTTACATTATCTCACAGTGCATTCATAAGTCTCAGAATAATCCAATACTACCACCAACAGGATGAGTATTTGAAAAAGGTTTAAGATTTATTTATTCATTTATTTATTTTTCTCCATAGGATATGTCCTACTAGGACTGTATAGTCATATTATATGTTTTAAAGTCACTTGGAATAGTTCTCAGTGTGGCTTTGTCACCAATGTGGTATACAGTTAAATTGATTTGTTTCTTTTTGCTTTTGGTTTTGAAGAGTCGTTTTTTAAAATGTAGCTTTGTTGCATAATTATGTAAAAAATAAAATTCATTTGCCTGAAGTCAAATCTACAAAACAAGATCTGTTCAAAGAAGTCTAGTTTCTGACTCTGATTCCTATATGCTATTCCCTTTCTCGTTAAATTTTATGATTTATTCTTTCATTGTTTTAATATAAGCAAATACATGTATTCATAATCTTCCTCTTATTCAGATAAATAGTAGCACACCATCCGTACATGATTTTCTTCGTCTTGCTTTTTTCCTATAGATAATATGTGAGTGCTTACCATATGCCCTGCACAGGGGATTATTTTATGTATTCCTTATAACATTGTAAGGTAGATATACATATTATTATTTCTGTTTTACAGATGAAGAAACAGAGGCATTTCTACAGACCTTTAATTCTCTGATTCCCGTTATTCCCCATAGTATCTGGTCCTGTCCTTTGTGTGCTTGTTCATGAGTGAATGAATGAGCAGGACCTCACTTTTGTAACTGCTTTACTTTGAGCAACGATGGGAGCAGAGAAAGGCTGTTTTTAAACTGTAGGAAAGGAGATTCAACCTTTTCTTTGAGGTCCATAGCTCTCTATAGCTGGAGAAGAACGCATAGTAGAAAGAACCTTTTTCCTGACCAGGGGTGGTCCCAGCAATTACAAAGATACATTAACTTGGAACATTCTTTAATGTTACCCTAAAATAAGAGTCCCTTTTTGACAGTGCAGTGACAGCTTGGTAAATCTCCCTCATTTTAGAGTCTTTATTCCACTGAAGTTATGATAAAGTAGGATAGCTAAAGAAAAGACAAACTCCTTTAAAAGCAGTAGCTCATGGGAAATAGCTACTAGTTAATGATTTCAGGATTTTAATAGTGACAGGAAGGAAGGAGGGTAGCCTCATTTCCCTGCAGGCAGGAGAGAAAGAGGAGCACTGGCAGCTTTTTATCTTATATCCAGCAGGAGGAAGGGTTAGCTAGGTTGGAGGCCTGTTGGTCGTTACCCTCTGAGGCTCTGTTGTGACATCAGGCAGCTGGTTAGGCTGTAGTAACTGCCCCACCCACTTCCTGGTGATACCCAATTCTCTCTCAGACTTCAGGTTGTCAGCATCAGAGGATAGTGCTGGGAGGAGGATGGGGCAGCCAGGGTGCAGGTCTGCTCCTTTCCTTTTGAAAATCTGTGAACCTATGAATTTTGAATTTAGTTAGAATCCTGGTATGGCTGAGATCTTGGGGTGGTCACTGAGCCTCAGTTTCCTTATTTTCCTTTTCATTGCCCTGTGGTAATGTCAGCCTCACAGACTGTGGTGTTGAGTAACCACTGGTTCCTTTACACCTGAGTGGTGGAAACACTTTAGCAGGAAAAACCCACCAACCCAGCCTGTGAAAGTAAGCCTAGAACATAGGAAAGGGACCCTGGTAGGAAGAAGATGTGGAGGATCCTACACCACAGCTAAGTGCTGAAGAGAGAGAAATGTGTTCCACCCCAGATTTTCTCTGGGTATGGCCTTGTGACTGTAATTGTTTGGAGCTCACCTTTCATGCATGTGTGCTGACCTCTTGAGTTGTAGACTGTTTTTGAAAGGGTGGTATTTAAATCTCCAGTGTAACAGTGCTAGAGGACTCACTGAGGCGTCTGTCCCCCAGGAGGGTATCCCTCACTATGATATATTCTGTGCCATTTTGTTGTCATTGTATGATCTTTCTTTTTTTTGTTAATATTTATTTGTTTATTTATGGCTGCTTTTGGAAGCCCCTGTATGATCTTTCTTGAGTAACACAGTAATAACCCATTCATCTGACTTTTCGAGGGAGTAAGTCTTTCATATAAGTTATTTCCTAGATAATTATTTATTTAAATATCAAGTCTTTAAAGGTTAACTTTTTTTTTTGATAGATGGCTTGATATAGCATATCTTACACACTCGCTTTCTCAGGGAGGGAATCCCGGGCATACTTTACGCTCTGGTGATTTAGAGCCTTTATCATGAGCACGGTCTATTGCACTCTTCTTCTGTACTGTGGAGGTTTCTTTGGGGCTAGTGGGACCATGTAGGACTTAATGAAGGGTCCTGGCTTGCTGTATTGTTTGAATTCTTATTTCTACTTTTTGTAATACTCCTTCTTGCTCCCTACAATCGTCCCTCAAGGTCCTTCCTTCGTTTTCTCTTGCTTCATCCTGTTTTACTTTATCCTGGGAGCCTGTACCTCCTACCTCCTCATTCCTGCATTTTGCAGTTTCTAATCTGCTTCCAGTTAAATAACCAGATAAATAGAATTGGCTCAAATAAGACTAAATATGCTGAGTTAGGGCCTGAGAGTCTGGCTAAATTAAGAAACTTTAGGGTTTTCCTTTTTGAGGTCAGTTTTTAAGAGCTTCAAAATAAAGTATGGCCTACATACAGAAAAATGCATAACATCATTAGTGTACAGCTCAATGAATACTAAATCCTAATGTGATATTGTATCACCCAGATCAAGAAATGGGTCGTCATTAGCACTTCAGAAGCTTCCTCTTTTGCCCCCTCCCAAACCCTACCCTCTCCCTTCTACCCGAAGGTAACCACTTGCCTGGCTTCTAACACCACTGATTCGTTTTGCTTGGTTTTGAGTTTTATTATGAATGAAGTAGAAGTATATGTTCTTTTTAAAGAGAGCTTTATTGGGATACAATTTACATACCATATACTTCACACATTAAAAGTGTGTAATTCAGTGGTTTTTAGTATATTCACAGAGTGGTGCCTCCATCATCACAATTTTAGACATTTTTATTATCCCCAGAGAAGCCCCATATCCATTAGCAGTCATTGTTCATTGCCCCCAACCTCCCAGTGCCAGATGTCCATTAATTTACTTCCTGTTTCTGTAGATTTTCCTATTCTGAACATTTCATATAAATGGAATCATACAACACATGGCCTTTTGCATTTGGCTTCTTTCACTTAGCATGATGTTTTTCAAGGCTCATCATGTCATACCATGTATCATTCCCCTTTATGGCTGAAAAATATTCCATTATATGAATATACCATATTTTGTTTATCCATTCATTTGTTGATTGACATTTGGATTGTCTCTGCTTTTTGGCTGTTATGAGTAATGCTGCTGTAAACATTCATCTACAAATTTTTGTGTGGAAATATGTTTTTATTTCTCTTGGGTGTATACCTAGGAGTAAAATTGCAGGGTCATATGGTGACTCCATGTTTAACTTTTTGAGCAACTGTCCAACAGTTTTCCACAGCGGCTGCACCGTTTTCCTTTTCCACCAGCTGTGTGTTAGGGTTCCAGTTTCTCTCCATCCTTGTCAGCAGTTGTTATTGTCTGTCTTCTGTTATAGCCATCTTAGTGGGTGTGGAGTGGTATCTCATTGTGGTTTTTATTTGCAGTAAGGAATCTTTTGTGTCTGGTTTCTTTTGTCAAAATTCATTATGAGTAACATCTATTTGGATAAGAGTAATATGTAAAATATTGTAGAAAACTTGGAAAATATGTAAAAGTTGAATGAGGAAAATTGAAAATGTATTTTTTCCTTTTTGTGTATGCTTTAACATAATTGGGATCAAACTGTGTATACAGTTTTGCATTATGTGATTGTCTTTTCATATTGTATTAGTCATTTTTTTCACAAAAACTCTTTAGATCACTGTATGAAGGTACTGTAAACCTTTTTTTGGGTGGTTTCTGGTTGCAGTGAACATATTTTTTACATAAATCTTTCATTTTGACTATATCTTTTGGATATTTAGAAGTGAAATTCCTTGGTCATTGTTTATCTATGGTGAAGGGTCTTAAATCATATTGTTAGTTTATTTTACAGAAGGGTTGTGCCATTAGCAGTGTAAGAACGTCTGTCATACCCCACTGTTGCAAAAAAGAAACCCTTAAGTTGATAAATGGAAAAGAGCATTTTATTGTTTTATTTGCATTTTTTTGTTGATAGTGAGGTAGGACAGCTTCATCTGTTCTTTAAAGTGGGAGGATATCTATATGAGAGTAACATTTCGATAATTTAGGGAATTACTCTGTTTTGATTTCACAGATTTCTCTTGTTTGCTCTCTGTGTTTTCACACATACCCTTCCAGTTAGCTTTCACATTCTACAGGCAGATGAACAAGACCTGTACCAACTAACATTGGCTGAGATTGGGGCAGTCAGACCAGGTCTAGACTGGGACGGTTCTAAGTTGCACTTTGCTAGGAAAAGCCTGGAGCCAGGATAAGCTGGAGGCTTGCACCTGTGCTAGTTGTCTGCTACCTGATTCTTTTTTTTTCAATTAAAAAAAAATTGATGTTTTTGGGCTGCATTGGGTCTTTGTTGCTGGGCACGGGCTTTCTCTAGTTGCGATGAATGGGGGCTACTCTCTTCGTTGTGGTGTGCAGGCTTCTCATAGTGGTGACTTCTCTTGTGGAGCTCAGGCTCTAGGCACCCAGGCTTCAGTAGTTGTGGCACGCGGGCTCAGTAGTTGTGGCTTGCAGGCTCTAGAGTGCAGGCTCAGTAGTTGTGGCGCATGGGCTTAGTTGCTCTGTGGCATGTGGGGTTTTCTTAGGCCAGGGCTCAAACCCATGTCCGCTGTGTTGATAGGCGGATTCCTAACCACTGTGCCACCGGGGAAGTCCCTGCTACCTGATTCTTGTGGTGAGGGTTGAAAGAACTGGTGGAGGCCAGGCCTGATTTGGAGACTACACCTGTGTGCAGTTTACTAGTCCGCCTGGCTTAACTATCAGACATGCACAGTGCTGGGTATGGAGAAGAGTGAGGCCCATGAGCAGGCCCATGACTTGAATGCTTCTTTAGCCAGTTAAAATTTATTTGGAGTGCTCTGGGTTTATGGCAGTATGAATGCATAATTTATAGAGAAACTTACTGTATCTCTATCTGCTTATGAATAACATCTCTTGATTACTACTAATTGATGCTTTAGTTATCAAAATACAATAACAGAATGTTGATTCAAAGCAAGATTATTTCCAGAATACTTTGAATCCCTTTATAAAATTGTCTATTTGGTCAAATACATTTTAGATCTGTTTATCATCAAATTCCAATATATTCAAAATCAAGAGGATGTATACTTTGCCAGTGAACGTAAACACACTGATTATGGAAGAGGTAAATGCACGTTTGGCCTTGGAGTAGTTCAAGGCTTCATGCCTACCCCACTCCTTGTCTTTCCCACCCTCTTTCACCTCCGATGACGTGTAGGTCCCTTTCCTTCCACCCCAGAGAGGAATGACACTCAGCCAGGAACATCATTGGCCCCTGTGCTGGTGAGCAGAGCCATGTGCTGAGTTCATAAGCCAAGCCCACGTTCCCCCTCCTCTTCCCTCCACTTGATCAAGAAGCTGATGCTGCTCTTCTTTTTTTCTCTTACTAGGGTTAAGCTTTCACCTCCCACCCGGCAAGCCAGGGAGGCCTTTTAAAAAGGCCCCTAATGGGTGGCTATAGGCATAAATTGTTTTCTTTCTCCTTCCCTAATTTTTCTTTGATGCTGGCTGCTTTTTCCCCCGGTTGGTAAGATCCAAAGATTGATTTGGGCTTTGGGTTTAGGATTAATATAGGCAGAAGACTTTGATTTAAGGCTCCCTAGGTCTGTCTAGCAGAGAAAAAAATTCTTAGCATAGTGCATCCTGACTCTCAGGGATTTGGGGCCAAAACTTCAGCTAGAAATAAGGTCTGTTTTTGTTTGTTTGTTTTCGTCAGCCCTGTTTTCTTTGCATAGGATTTGGGTTCCTTGGTCAGAAATACTAGGGTATGCTATCATAAGATCACCCTTACGTACCACTTGGTTATCATTATCAACAAATTCATTTTAGAAAACGTGGAAAATACTGAAATGTGTAAAGAAGAGAAAGAAAACTCACCCAAAATATGCTACTTTAAGATAACGACTGTTAATGTTTTGGTGTATATTTACAAGGATAGAAAACAAAAAGGTCTTTTAAAATGTTTTTTAAAAGTTTGAAATCAAGTTTATACGTAGTTTTGTTATCTTCTTTCCACTTAATTTTATTATGTATTTATTTCTTTGAATTTTCTAAAACTCTCAAACATTTGTAATGTTCCATGGTACGAATATATAATAATTTCTTAGATATTTAGATGGCTTTTCCAGTTTTTCTGTTTCGAGTTTTAACCGCTGAAGATTATTACACTTCCTGTATGATGACCTTTTAGTCACATCAGGGCTGGGTGTTTGCTTTTTTGATTGTGTTGGTAGTTAGCCAAAATTCCCCATTTTTTTAAAAAAAAAAAGCTTTTAAAAAGCATTATTTTACTATAGTTGGGAAGAATCTTAGATTGTGTAGGAAAATGTCAAGGAGACTAAAAAGAAGACACTCTCGAGTTACTTGCTTGTATACATAAACACATTTTGGTGACCCAAGCTGACTTTGGAGTTGGCTAGGCTTGGCCTGTTAGAGTGCTCTGGGAGGGACGGACGGCATCAGAATCATCTCCACCAGCAGAACAGCTTGACCATTATAAGGTGAACACTCCCCTTTACATTTGTTGATGAGAGACAGATGCAGCTCTCCGAGGGATGGTGGTCGACTCTCTCTGGTTTCCTTTCTCTAGCATCCTGGGACACTCAGGCAGGTTATAGTTCTTCACATGCTGCACCTTGATTTTCTGACATAGTCCGAATTCCTCCTTATTTCTCGAATAATAACATTTCAATTAGATAAACTGCATTTTTCTTTCTGGGCCATGTTTCAGTCATAGGAAAAAATGCAAATTATAACAAAACTGATTAACAAGGATTTATTTAAAAGCAAATAACCTCCCAGAAGCCTCAGGCTTGGTGCAGCTGTAGTTCAGTCTCCAACACATGTTTTGTGTCTGCATTGAGAATGGCGTTCAGAATGAAGAACCTCAAGCCCAACAGGATCCTGAGTTCTCGAAGGGAAAAAATCATTTATTGGACGAAATGATTATGGGAAAAAATATTTTAAGGCCGTTTTAATCAGATGAGGTTGAAGACTAGAGGTAACTATAGACAAGTTACTTCACTTTACTGAGCCCAAGGTTTTTTATCTGTAAATAGTGATGTTAATACTTAACAGCCTAGGGAATTTCTGGGGATTCATTTTATAGGAAATAACACCTATAAACAATTAGTATAAAGCCTGATACGTTACAGGCACTCAAATATTAACTTATTGTTATTCTTTGTGTCAAGTATTTTATTCACTAGGCTTGGGGGAAATAATATTGAATAAGACATTCCTGATCACTGTCTAGTGGTGGAGACATGTAAGATTATATATTCTGGTGATTTGAATAAAATGTAATAACTGATATAATACAGTTATGACAAAAGAGCCTCCCATAAGTTTTAATGCTTTTGGAACTGAAACTTCAGAGTTTTTCCAGTGTAGCATGCTCTTTCTCAGTCGCAGCTTCACATTAGAAATAGAATTGTGAAAAAAGAAAATCACGTTTGACAAAAAACTAGTGATGATCAGGTCCCACCATAGACCTAATTAAATCAGCATCTCTGGGCTGCTGCCGTGCATGGTTTTTATTAAAAAAAAAAAAAATTTCCCCAGGTGGTTCTAATGTGCAGCCAAGGGTCAAGAGCCAATGCTTTAGATACTTTCTTCTCTTTTTCTCTGGTGTTTTCCAGGATTATACTACACCATAGGGTAATTCCTTGCTTTTTACTTGACTTTTGAAACTTACATAACGGCAGGTGTTTAGAGTTTAAAATGCTTTTATGATCTCATTAAAGCCTCACAATGATAAATTTAGAAAAGTATTATCATCCCCATTTTGCAGAAAAGATAGCCGAAGCTCAGAAAAACTACACCTTAAGTAAAGAGTAGACTTAAACCAAGGTATTCAGAATCCAGTCTTTCTGTTTCTGTTGCATTTCTAGCAGAAACTTCCAACCACTGTTTAAATACTTAAAGGTCTTCTCTTGCTGCTGTGTTTTCTGCTGATACAGCTTTATGATCTGTTGAGAAATCTTTACTCATTGCTCATCTGGCTGAACCACTTGTATATTTCTTTTTATATTTCTTCCTTTTATTCTGGCGCTAATGCTCTTGACCATACTTCCACCCTCAGCTATAATTTCTTGAAATGCAGTAGCCATTTTTCAATCCTTTTTTTTTTTTTTTTTACAGTTTTTTCTTTTATAAAAGAATATACCCTTTCCTATATTTTATTTCAGCGGTGAGTCCCTGCCACCAAGTCTTTGTGGTATATATAAGTTTGTTTAATACTGAAAACTAATCTTATAACTGCAAATATCCGTTGTTGTCCAAATCTGTTTTAGTTCCTGAGTTTGGATCTTGAGAACTTGGATATAAGGGACACCTGTACTTGAGGTAACCTCTGTTCAGTTCTCTGTCTGGAAGGATCAAGGAGCTCTGTATCAGAATAACTCACTTTTCCCTGTGGCCAGACATGAACACATGAACAGGTTGTGTGTGGTGTTCTCTACTATTCTTCCCGAGTTGTCTTTCCATCCTGGAAGGAAACTCCTTTCCCATTTCTTCCTTCCTCTTCTGTCTTTCTCCTCTCCCACCAGGGTCCCAGCTCCATCTTGCTGAGGAAGGAGGCGGGGGCAGTGCATTTGGGAGATGGGAGTGGAGGGCATTCCAGGCGTAGGGAAAGTGTGTGAAAGTCTGGAGGCCTTACGGTCTCTTTCAAGGGCCCATAGTTGCTACGGTTGGCTAGTACTGAGGGCCTCTCTGCCTCATATGTACTATTATGTGAAGAGACCTCCCCACCAGAGGTGACAATAAAAGGAGGAAAGGCTGAATGAAGGTCACAGAGAGCCCTGTTGAGTGTGGCTGTGTTCTGTACCCTGGCGTGGAATTCTGTTGTATGGACACTTTATCACTGCTTTTTATGGGTCATATCTGGTTTTACAGTGTTCATCCATTTGTACCAATTTCATCCACGAGGTTTTTAGTTAATTATTCTTCATCAGCTTAGGTGTCCAGAAAGTCAAATACAAGAGATGAAGCTTTTCTCAAGACAAGTGCTTATCATTCTGTTCTTTCCAGCACAGTCCAAAAACCAAGTTTCACTTTTAGATACCATCTATGAACCCAACTGGTTTTTTTTTTTTTTTTTACACTTCATCTTTCTCTTAAGATGTAAATATATTGTCCTCCCAAGTTCTTCTGTTCTTTCCCAGAATCACTGAAAATAAATTCTACGTTCCTTCTGGCATAGAATCAAGGAAAGTGAGTGATGATTTGGTTTGATGAGTTTTGGCAAGCAACCTTTTCCCCAAAAGATGAAGCCAACTCCTGATCAGTCATGTCAGACCGGTACTGCCATGTCCATTCCCCATGGGAGGCAATCACCAATAGCCATTAATTTGTCATCTTCTTGGAGTCAGGTAAATGATGTCTTGAACCAATTACTGTCTTTTTGCTGGAGCCCAGGATTCTGCTGCTTCTGTACTAGGGCTCTGTGGGAAGAAAGAACCTCATGTCTAGTTTTATAGCTCCAGTTGGATAGACTTCATTCTTTTCCTTTTCTGGACCATGCTTCCAACTCATTTTTTTTCCCCTTTAAGGGAAAAAAAAAGTTCTCTGTAGTTCTAGTCCTTAAGGTTTTATTTGAAGGGTAAGAAGAAATTTTATGAGGCTTGAAGGCCCTACAAATGTGTTTGACTTTTACTTTATAGTAACTAGATGTTAGGGATCATCCTGAATGGAAAATTAGAATGATGGTTACATTTATTTGTAATAGGATGTAAAGGATTTAAAGCAACAGATTCAGTTTAATGTTTTTACAAACCAGAATCATACCCAAATTCTATAAAATAGACACAGATGTGTAAGGTTAATTTTAAGAAAGTTCTTCTCTATTTTTCATAGAAGTGTCAAATTTAATTTTAAATGGTTTCTGAGATTATAGCAATGCTTATATTTACAGATGACATATTCTAGTGATAATCAACTTTTTAAAAAACTGCAAAAATACGGAAGTATTAATTTTAGGACATCAAATAAACCAAGATTTATTAGGAAGAAAAAATCATAAAAGACAAGCCAAAGCAGTGTCAGATATGGCCCAAAAGAAAAACCAAGTCACTTGCTGGGACTCTAGGGGCAGAGCTTGGATGAAGATATGGGATGCCAGGGTCTCTGTGGTGGTCCAGCTCAACTGCTTCATTGTATGACCAGGAATCAGGTTTGGTGAGTTACCTAAGATAACCATCCGTGTGTGGCAGAGCCATGCTTGAGCCCAGGTTTCTTTTTTTTTTTTTTTTTTGCGGTACGCGGGCCTCTCACTGTTGTGGCCTCTCCCATTGTGGAGCACAGGCTCCGGACGCGCAGGCCCAGCGGCCATGGTTCACGGGCCCAGCCGCTCAGCGGCATGTGGGATCTTCCCGGACCGGGGCACGAACCTGCGTCCCCTGCATCGGCAGGCAGACTCCCAACCACTGCGCCACCAGGGAAGACCGAGCCCAGGTTTTTTGACTCCTACTATGTTTCTTCCTTCTGTAGCACACGCTAAAGGATGGTTACGAGGTTATTCTGTGTTATGGTTTCTCTGGGGAAGAAGTAAAATAAATAGTCCCTTGGGTCTCTGAAGTGGGAAGAAGTCACCGTTGTGAAGGGAAAAAGGAGCCTTTGTGTTGTGTATGTTCAGTGAGGTTTCCTTTAAAATTTCATTTAGTTGGAGATATAGTGATTTAGGGCGGGGTTGATCCAGAGCACTTTTGGCCGTAGTTACAGAGGGTTGTAGAAGTCCTGTTGCTTGTTTAGTCGTGCCCAACAAAAATCTTGTTGAGCAGCTTCAGCACAGCACCTTTTACAGAGTGATTGGAGGATAAATGCTGGATGAGTTGACGTGATAGTGGCAGGAAGCATGAATCAGATTTAATGCAATCCTGATAAAGAACTGAATGTTGTCTCCACTCTGGTGGCCACCGTGCATAAAATATCTGCTTTGACACAGAAAGAAGCATTTGATTTCAGCTAATTTGTTTCTTAGGATACATATACTGAGAACTACCTCTCCCTCCCCGTTGGGAGTAAATAAGGGAGAGGGTCCTGAACAGAAGCTTGTTATGCTTCTGGCATTTTGTGTGCCCCAACTATATGCCATGAGATTTGTCTTTACCCTTGCCGAACCTAAAACTTCCTCTTGGCAATTGGCCTCTGCTTCCTCCACAAAACAAACAAAGCTTCCCTGCCTTCGTGTCTATAACGTCTCTGAATCCATAACTATCCTTACCTCCTTCTCTTCTCTTACCTCCTGTTTAAGATAGTTCCTCTACCTCTTTTCTGAATCCTTCCTTCTCCCCTTACTGAAGAATCCTGTTTCTTCAAGTATCTCCTTTCTGTTAGCTTCTTCCCTCAGCACTAAGTCCCTCTGTCTGTAGGTGCCCCTTCCAGAGAGTTACGGCATCTTTCTTCCTGCCTTTTATAACCAAGCTTCTTGTATGTGAAGAGTGGTCTTCTTGTAACCATTCAGTGTCAGTACCTTTTCTTCTCCTTTAGCCTCTCTGATCAGTGTCACTGAAATTGCACAGGCAGTCAATCTCTTAATTTGCAGTTCCAAAGGACCCGTCTCTGTGCTTGTCTTACTTGACTTTTCTGTGGTGGTTTACGTCGTTTCCATCTCCTTGGAGGTTTCTTCTCTGTCAGCTTGTGTGATGCCGCTCTCTTCTGGCTGCCACCTCTTATATTCTTCTTGGGCTTCTTTTCTGTGACTTGTCCCTTCTATAAGATTCTGCCCCAGCTGCCTCCTTTTCTCATTAAATGTTCCCTATTTCCTCTATGCTCATATGATAGGTGTATGTGCTCTGATTTAACTTTCCAGCTCAGATCTCTTTCCTGAGCACCAGACCTAACCTCACTTGAGATCCTGTAGGTACCTCAAACTCAACATGTTCAAAGCTCTGCAGTCCCCAGTCTCTTCCTCAGTTCCCGATTTCGTTATGCACCGAAGTCTGAAACTAAAAACCTTGGTGTCATCCCCAATTTCTTCTTTATATCACTCAATATAGTGTCACCAGTCATCTCTTTCTCTTCCATCCTGAATCAGCCACAGGTTTACCTGCTAGTGCTGCTGCTGTTTTTTTTTACTGATTCATTTTTCTTTGCTAGGAGGTCTCTGTCTTCTGTAGCTCACTTTCTTTTGCTCTTCATACCAGTGGCTTTAGTTTTGGTTCTCCTAAATAAGAACATAATCATGGCCGCAAGCCAAACCTTTTCAAGATGGAGTAAGATGTCAAGTATATAAAATGCTACAGGGAGAATGAAAAAGGTGAAGACTGAGAAAGAAGAAATTAGATTTGGTGATGTGGGTGGCGTCTGACCTCTGGGGTAAGTTTTGTAGTGTAGTGAAGACTTTTCCCCACACTCACTCCGCCTTTTGTGTACCTGTTTCTGAGGTGGCACCCAAGTGGTATCCTTCAAGTCACTTGAAATCTTTCTGTTACCAGGGTCCTTTCTCTCCCTTGTTCACTTCGTTCAGTTAGTGAGTTTTGCCAGTGACACTGTATATTCTCATTTGCATTGCTTTGATTTTTTCCTCCTTAACTTCGAATTTTGTAGATCATCTTTTTGTTATTCACATCTAATTGATCATCATGTTGTGATGGTTCTTCTTCATAATTAAAAATGTATCCCTTCTTTTCATCTCTGTTATCATTAATTGGAAAATACAATGGACAGTTATTAGTTCTTTGGCTTACTTTGTCATTCTTCAACTTTTAATACAATTGATCACTCTCGCCTTCGTAGCTCTCTTCTCTTGACTCTTGGGACTCCATTCTCTTGATTTTCTTGCCACATCTTTGATGGCCTTTTCTTAGTCTTCTTTTAGGGCCCCCTAAATATAGAAGTCCTCTGGATTCTGTCCTCTGGCTTGATCTCTCATGATCTTGTCTGGGCAGTCTTAGCCATACTCGTGATTTCAAGTGCCACCCATCTGTTGACCCCCAAACCTTTGTCCTGAGCGCAGACTCTTCTGCTGAGTGCCAGATCTGTTTTTTTTTTTTAGTTGTTTGCCAGGTACTTCCATTTGGAGGTTCCACAGAACTTCAGAGATAGTGGATTCTAATGGGAACTCATCATCCTCTTTTCCAGACTTCTTCCTTTTTTATTTCGTCTTGATGAAGGGAACCACCAGTGGCCCATCATCCAGATGAGACACCTGAATGACATTAATGCCTCCATCCTCACTTTCCACATTCATTAGGTCACAAATCCTATTGATTCTACTGCCCCAATTTTGAAATCTCTCTCACATTTGCCCTCACGGACTTAGTTTAGACCCTTATTGTTTCTTGCCTGATGGTTTCATTTGTCTCCTAACTGCTCTCTCTTTGTGCAGTTGTCTCCCCTCCTTTCTCCCTACTTCCAAATCCAATATTCATAGCTAAAATTTGAGTGCTTGTTATGTATCATTTACATGTGAAATGTTTTATATGCATTCTCACTTGACCGTCACACTAAACCATTATTATCCTTTTTACTTTGGAGCAGAGTAGGCCAGGCCTCACAAATAGTGGTAGGACAGAGAGATTTGAATTCAGGCTATATGCTCCAGAGCCCATAATCTTAATTTTAATTAACCAGTTCACCTACAGCCATTCATGGCCACCCCTCTTTGCATACTCTAGTTTGGAAGCAAGTCACTGTCACAGTCTATATTCAAGGTTGTGGGGCGGGGTTGGGGGGTTAAGATCCAACTCGTGGAGGGGGGATTATTGACATAAATTATTCAGAATTCTTCTTTAAGGAAGATTTATCTTTTCCCACTTATTTATTCACTCAGTCGTTTACCTTACGTAGACTTGGTTATTTTATACTTTGGTTTATAATCGAATACTGTGATACTTATTTAACCAATTCTCATTTTTTTTCTTTTACTTTTTAAAAAATTGAGGTATAATTGACATATAACATTAGTTTCAGGTTAACAACATAATGATTTGATATTTATAACAATTCTCATTTTTAAGATGTTCAAGTTATTACCAGTTTTTTGCTATTAGTGAATGAATATCTTAGAAGTCTTGGCATGCTGTGTTGATGGTTTCCTTTACATATATTCCTAAAAGTAGGATTGTTGGGTAGGTGCATTTAAAAGTTTTTGGTACATGGGTGAGGTTTTTACATTGCGCATCTTTTTTCATATTTGCTGTCTTTCCAGGAAGTACTCTCTAACACCCTTGAGATCTTGCGTTCCTCTTTGGGATTATGAATAGTTTATGTTTAAAGCCAGGAACTCACAACTCTTCATGCTGATTTATTTACCTGTGTAGAGTATTGTGTCAAAGAATGCACTGCAATATCGGGGGAATTCCCAGCATGATGCCCAGGAGTTTCTGCTGTGGCTTTTGGACCGAGTTCATGAAGACCTCAATCATGCTGTGAAGCAGAGCGGCCAGCCTCCTCTGAAGGTAAGGGCGCGCCCTCAGGGCAGTCAGGGAGCAGAGAGTGGCTGCAGCACAGGCCACCGGTGAACCGGTGAACCTAGTGAGGAGTGAGTATAGATTCTTCTTCCAAACCTCCTCTGAGGAGTTGTTGCAGTTTGCAGTTAGTTAATATAGTAAAATTGACTAAGCTCTGGGTGAGTATAAAATTCATGGATACTTAGGGACTATTTCCCCTGTTTACCACTGTGCTGGCAGTGTCAGATAGGAGCTGACACTCTCATGAGAGGGGACACATTTGCATGTATGACTACCTTTAGACTGACATTAAGGGATTCCATCTCGCTAAACTGTTTTTAAAGCAGAAATTTGCTTTCTATTCCAATGAGACATAGTCTGTAGATCATTGGAATGTGAATACACAATCAAAAAGGAAATGTATTGATGTCTCTGCTGTTAGGATTCGATTTGAGTGTAGGAACTGAACCCTTAGAATATACTTACTGAGAAACAGTGATTCATTCTCAATTTTTATTTATGTAATCTTAGTATGATGGGTAAAATGATTTATATAATGCAAATAAAGTGTTCTCTCACAGCTTTAAAAATTTTTGATAATTCTTTTCTGTACCTCAAATTTTATTTTATTTTATTTATTTATTTTTATATCTTTATTGGAGTATAATTGCTTTACAATGTTGTGTTAGTTTCTGCTGTACAACAAAGTGAATCAGCCATACGTATACATATATCCCCATATCCCCTCCCTCTTGAGCCTCCCTCCCACCCTCCCCATCCCACCTCTCTAGGTCATCACAAAGCACTGAGCTGATCTCCCTGTGCTATGCGGCAGCTTCCCACTAGCTATCTATTTTACATTTGGTAGTGTATATATGTCAGTGCTACTCTCTCACTTCGTCCCAGCTTCCCCTTCCCCCCACCCCCGTTCCTCAAATCCGTTCTCTATGTCTGCATCTTTATTCCTGCCCTGCCACTAGGTTCATCAGTACCACTTTTTTAGATTCCATATATATTTGTTAGCATACGGTAGTTGTTTTTCTCTTTCTGACTTACTTCACTCTGTATGACAGACTCTAGGTCCATCCATCTCTTTACAAATAACTCAATTTTGTTCCTTTTTATGGCTGAGTAATATTCCATTGTGTATATGTGCCACATCTTCTGTATCCATTCATCTGTCGATGGACATTTAGGTTGCTTCCATGTCCTGGCGATTGTAAATAGTGCTGCAGTGAACATTGTATATACCTCAAGTTTTAAATTTCTAGTTTTGGTAAGTTGTTGAAGTATTCTGATTCAGGGTCCTTTGTGCCTGAACATTCTGTACTCTCATATGACTATATGCTTGCGGCTGACTTTCCCACCAGGTTGAGACATACTCAAGGTCAGGCACTGTGTCTTATTATCTTTGTATCTTAATGCCCTTTGCATTGCTCTCTGCACGTGGTAGCTGATGCTCAGTAACTGTAAGGGGGAGGGACATGAAAAGGTTAAGTAAAATGTGAAGTAGAATGATTAGGCCCAGATAAGCAGCAGAGGTAATACGTGCCAGACAAAACATTCTCTTTAGGCAGGGCAGGACTGGGCACTTCTGAGTAGTTGGGATTACTTCCTGGAAGAGGTTGGAGGGGGCCCTTTGAGAGTTGGAGGGGGATTGGAGCGCTCTGGGGAAGGACTGCCCGACTGCCTGGATGGGGTGGAGAGACAGATAAGCACTGTGTCTGGGAGAGCCTGTGAGGCGATGAGTCCATGTGACCCACACCCCGGCATCTGTGTTCTGGTCCCTTTAGCAGATGTCTTTCCCTGAAACATCTGGATCTGATGCAGATCTTGTAAAGGAGGTCAAGGACATCTGTGACATTTTTAGGCTCATCTTTAATCAAGAGCTGGCACTTTTAGTCTGTGAAATTGTACTTTATTTTTTTTTAGCCACCATCAGAGACTGATATGATGCCCGAGGGACCATCTTTTCCTGTCTGTAGCACTTTCGTACAAGAACTTTTTCAAGCCCAGTACAGGTACGAGCAAATTAAAATTTCCCTTATGTTGTGTGCTTATGTAGTTCTAGGTGATCTTAATGTGAGTGTCTTACATTTTTATTTTTGCAGATCTTCTTTGACATGTCCTCATTGCCAGAAGCAGAGCAACACTTTTGATCCTTTCCTCTGCATTTCTTTGCCAATTCCACTACCCCACACAAGGTAAGAACAGAGTTAATAAAATTAAGACTATATTCCTATATGTTCCTTTTCCTCTGTAGGCTCCTGTTGGGGCTCCTTACATATTTAAACAAGTAATAGGCTTAGTGATAAATTGAATACAGGCATTGTTAAGGCCTTATAGAAATTTATAAATGTCTGTCTGAGTTTGCAGGGTGAGCAGGTGCATGGGGCAAGCAAGTCTTTTTGGTTGGTCTGGTTGTAGTCTGCTCCGCCTATAGGTCATCCACCTATAGTATTGGGGCCGGAGAAGGTTGCTGAATGCCTTCTAGAGCGTCTAGAGACCTTACGTTCCACTTTTAATTAGCTGCTTTATTTGAACTGTTCCTTGAAATTTCTAGGAGTTACGCTGTTATAAAGAAAATACAAAGCACAGAACCAAGTATTGATATGCTGTATTTTTGTTGTGCTGCCTTTATTATTATGCTGTATTGCCTTTTCCAAAGAGTTCTTGATTGTTGTTTGATAGTTCTACTTAGGTCCAATTAAAGGTGTGGGTTAGCTTTAGTTTTGTTTATTCCAGGTCAGGGTTGTCCTGCTTCTATATTTTAGTTGAAGTAAGTGACTAATAAGAATATCTGACTTTGATCTGTACAGGCCTCTGTATGTCACTGTAGTGTATCAAGGGAAATGTTCTCACTGCATGCGGATTGGTGTGGCCGTGCCTCTGTCTGGGACTGTCGCCAGACTTCGGGAAGCAGTGTCTATGGAAACAAAGATCCCCACTGATCAGGTAATAAGCTTGCTAAGACCGATTACACACGGGCCACAAAAGTGTTGCTTTCTTTTCTTCTGGAATTTTGTAACAGTTCTCAGCCAAACATGGTTGGAGAGAAATTTAAAACCAGTTGTTTCTAGTGTTGAGGGAAAAATGAAAAATTAGGATCCAAAGGGGAAAAATATACACAAAAACTTCTCATGCTTCATTTAATTGTATATATATATTTAAAAGGAAAAGCTATGACTTTACACCAAGACCTTCTTTCAGCTTTGTTTATAAAGTATAATTAGTTAACACCTCTTAAATCATTCTGTGGGTGCTCATGTGGGCAATAGGAAGAGCATCCTGTGGTATTTGAAGGTCAGAGAGGCTTAGAAAACTCAACCAGTGGCTCTTGAAAATCCCTTCCCATTATGGTGATGAGAATGGGCCTGTTTCTAGTACAGTACATATAGGTGCTCAGTTTGGTTTATTTTCTGATTAAAGCTAGGCTAGAGTCTCTTACCTTGCTTAGAGAAGAGAAAGGAAAGTTGTATCTCCTCCCTTTCTTTTTTGGGTAAATTTTTGATAAGTAGTTATATTGACCGAAAATAATTTTGGCCTGTTTGTGACTTGACATACTTTTGCATACTCTTTTTACTCAATTCACTGTTGGGGTTTTATTTGGAAAAAAATTCCCTATTTAAAATTTACCAAGGAAAGATGATCCAGTGGCTGAATAGGTTTCCCTAGATAACTTCTGGAAGCTGCTGTGTAATCCTGTGACTAATAAAGGTGTTTTGTACTTTGGCCTCCTGTGACCTCATTTGAGAAGTTACCACAGTAAAACAAAAACAACCAGCAGTGTTGCCCTGATATAGCAAATATCTCATATTTTCATAGGCCAAGTACTGGCAGATTGATAAAATGTTCACATTTTTCCTTACTTTGAGGTGCTCATTGATTTATTTACTTATTTATTTATTTTAAATTCAAGGTGAGGGAAAAGACAGAAAGAGGGAGGCTTAGGTGTGTGTCCGAGGCAGATCTGTCTGTATCTTTAAATCTTCCAGTGCTGTCTGGCTCTTTTTGCATTGTTTAAATGAGTGATGTAATTACAAGTTTGTTTTTGACCTCAGCTTGCTGGAGAAAGTGAATTATACTTGCATGTTCACCTTCAGGAAAACAATACGGTCATTAAAATCATTAGAAGAAAAAAGGGCCAGAAATATTTCTCTTGGACTGTTTGTGGAATATGCCACCAAGCTCCTCTCACCTCATCAACTCATAGTATGTGTGTGATAGTAGAGGGGACCTTAGGGGTCCAGTCCAACCCCCTCATTTGAAGGAGGCCCAGAGAAACCATGTGACTTGTTCAAGATCACAGGGCTGGTTGGCGGTGGCAGGCCAGAATTGGAACTTCTTCGAGCTCAGTCCAGTGCTCTTTCACTAGAGGGTGCTGCTGAGCACGTAATGAGGTCTCTAAATGTCTCCATTGTCTTTTTCCCCATCTTTTGTTTTTCTTTCATTACAAAATACTCAACCATTTCAGAAACTCAACTTAGAAGTGAAAGTATCTTGTACTAAGTATCTTAAGAACTAAGGGTTACTAACTTTAATACTGTGTTGTATATTCATTCATATTTTTCCTGTGCATGTACTATATTAATATTTTATGAAAATGGAACCGTGTAGTCACATTTTTCTTTCCCTACTTTTAATATTTACTTAGGAGATCTTTCCACGTTAGTGCGAATATATGCAGCTCATTCTTTGGAAGCGCTTTATAATTCCAGTAGAACTATAGTATAGTTAACTAGTTCCTTTTGTTGGACGTTTGAGTTGATTTCATTTTTTTTCCAACACAAATGTCCATGATTATTTGACATTTTTTAATCTGAAAAGAAGAAAATTTAATGGTAGGAGAAAGTCTCGGAGTCAGATGTGGACTCTATCCTCGCTACGAGGCTGAGTAGTTGTATAACCTTAGGCAAGTCACTCCGTCTCTCTTTAGTTTCTTCCCCCTGTGAAAGAAGGGCCTTAGACTTTGTATCTGCTGAGTCTCTTCACCAAAACTTAGAGGAAACTCTGGATTTAGTGCCACAGCACTCTGAAATCAGAGTATTATTATACAATCATACAGTTGTTATACAATCATAGAAGATATTGTGCTTCCTAGACTCTCTTATTAAAGGCAAATCACATCGGCTTGATGAGGTGTTTCCAAGCCCTCAGATCACTGCAGTCCTGCTGGTCTGGAGACGTTCACAGCTGGATTGGGAGATCAATTCATATTGACTTTCCAGTTATCCAACTATTTACATTTTTCCCATTTTTAGATTGTGTTAACAG
Source organism: Tursiops truncatus (assembly GCF_011762595.2). Classification (NCBI taxonomy): domain Eukaryota; kingdom Metazoa; phylum Chordata; class Mammalia; order Artiodactyla; family Delphinidae; genus Tursiops; species Tursiops truncatus. The sequence goes on from NC_047048.1 coordinate 20,679,848, forward strand.
AAATGTACTATGATGGGTTCCATCGTTCCTTTTGTGACACAGACGACCTGGAAACAGTCCATGAAAGCGACTGCATTTTTGCCTTTGAGACTCCAGAAATATTTAGGCCTGAAGGAATTCTCAGTCAAAGAGGTAAATGAGTATCTGTTTCCATAATACCACCTGGGTTTGCAGGTCTAACAAATGTCTACCCTCTTAGATTATATGATGGTATAATTTTTTTAAGTTGTGGTAAAATACACATAACACATCTTTTTATGATGGTATAAATTTTAGGTAACATATTTCCCTGGCAGAAGGCAGTTCTTGGGAAAAACTTTGTTCCTGGCCTTAGTGTTCTTCAAGATCCTAGGGCTTCTATTCTGTTTGCTGCACTCCAGTGGTTGTCAGAACATCAGTGTCTCCTGGGAACTGATTAGAAATGCAAATTCTTAGGTGCCACTCGAGACCTGCTGAACAGAAACGCTGGGGGCAGAGCCCAGCAATCTGTTTTTAACAGGTGATTCTGATGCATGTGAAAGTTTGAGAACCGCTGCTCTACCCAGTCTTGCCAGTATTTTCTACTGGTGATTTTTAGAGCTAAACTCTCCACTAGCCCCCACTTTTCTTCTGGTTCCACTCCCTGACTTCCAGCTGTCCACTGGAAACTCTATTTATAGTCCTGCAGGTATCTTACACTGAGCGTTTCTTTCTTAGCTCCTCTTGCGTTTCTTCTGTGAAATGCGGCATCACCATCCTTCTCTTCACCCAAGCTGGACCCAAACACTTCTCCCTCAGATTTTGACTTAAATTCACAACTGAAGTTTTCCTCTGCATTCTACTGCGACTGACACAGTGCAGACCAGTCTCAACTGGGCTTTTCTAGTAACTTCTTTATCCCTGGGCTTTCTCCCGTTCAGTTATTTCTTCACAGCACCACCAGACTTATTCTGACGTACGGTTCTGACCACGTTACGTGCTTATTGATTTACCAGTGCTTCCCTTTTGTCTGCGATTAAATCTGAATACCTGGGAAGAATGCATGGCCCCTCATGATTTGGTCCTTGCCTTTTTTTCAGCCTCTACTATATTCCATTTTCTTCCCCATGTACCCTATCCAAGTTACTCTTTATTTCTGGAACATGCCACATGCTTTTATACTTTCCCTACTGTTCGCTTTGCTAAAAATTCATTTCTCCAGCTCCTGTCTCATTAGCTCCTACTTTGTCTCCCCTAAGGACACCTCCCAATCTCCCCATCCCACCCAGTCCTAAGCAGTTGTTATTCTACTTTCTGTCTCTATAGATTTCGCTAGTCTAGACTTCGATATGAATGGAATCGTATAATAAGTGGCCTTTTGTGACTTGTTTCTTTGACTTAGCATAGTGTTTCAAGGTTCATCCACATCGTAGCATGTATCAGTCCTTCATTCCTTTTTATGGCTGAGTATTATTCCATTATATGTATATACCACATTTTGTTTATCCATTCATCTGTTGATGGACATTTGAGTTGTTTCTACCTTTTGGCTATTATGAAATACTGCTGCTATGACCATTCATGTACAAGTATTTGTTTGAATACCTATTTTCAGTTCCTTTGTAGGTATGTACCTAGGAGTGGAAGTGCTGGGTCATATGGTAATTCTATGTTTAACTTTCTGAGGAGTTGCCAGACTGTTTTCCATAGCAACTGCATCATTTTTCATTCCCCCAACAATATATGAGGGTTATAATTTCTCCACATTCTTGCCAATGTTTGTTATTTTCTGTCTTTTTGATTATAGCCATCCTAGTGGGTGCAAAGTGGTATGTCATTGTGATTTTTATTTGCATTTTCCTAATGACAGATCATGTTGATCATCTTTTCATGTGGTTTTTGGCCATTTGTGTATCTCCTTTAGAGAAATGTCTATTCAAGTCCTTTACCTACTTCAAAATTGTGTTGCTTGTCTTTTCGTTTTTGAGTTGTAAGAGTTCTTTATATCTGCTGGATACTAGACCTGTATCAGATATATGACTTGCAAATATTTTCTCTCATTCTGTGGGCTGTCTTTTTACTTCCTTGGTAGTGTTTTTTGATGCACAGAAGTTCTTAATTTTATGAAGTCATATCCAAGAATCCACCACCAAATCCAAGGCCATGAGGTTTACCTGTGTTTTCTTCTAAGAGTTTTATAGTTTTAGCTCTTACATTTGGGTCTTTGATTCATTTTGAGTTAATCTTTGTGTGTGGTGTGAAGTAGGAGTTCAACTCCATTCTTTGCATGTGCATATTCAGTAGTCCCAGCACCATTGTTGAAGAGATTATTCTTTCCTCATTGAATGGCCTTGGTACCCCTGTTGAAAGTTCTTATTTTAGTTCCTCTTTTCCTTCACCTCTACTTCTAGAGGTCTCTGGTGCCTCTAGTCTCTGAACCTTTGGTAATTCTGTATTTTGGGTTGGTCGGCTTTCTGCACTGCCAGCTTAGGATTCAGTTTTCTCTGGTCTACTCATATTTACATTATTATTTTTTTGAGTCTTATTTCAGTTGTCATTCTTTGACTTGGGAGCTTTTTTGTTTATTTTCTAGTTGTTGTGTTTTCAGGCATGTGCTTTTGTTTGTTTAAATTGTTTTCTAATTTTAGTTGCATTATAGTAAAAAATAACCAGTCATCACCTTGTCCAGAAAACCTTTCCTCACTTCCCCCACCCCAGACTGGCTGACTGACTTCTGCTCTCCTGTGTTCCAGTGTAGCTTCTGCTCGTCTCTGACACTGGCACGTTGTATGGAAATGCTCTGTTCTCTATCCTTCCTACCAAACTGTGAAATTCTCTGCAGTTGGGACTACACTTTGCTTTATCTTTCTGCACCTAGCAGTTTAGTGTACTTCGTAATACACAGCGAGAGCCCAGTTAACGTTTGTTTAACTGAAAATTTCCCCCAGTCCCCCTTCATACCCCAATTGCTTACGGTTAACACTAAGTTTCTATTTATAAATGAATTTGGTGAGGTCCAAGGTTATATAGTCTAGCCAGAGAGCACCTTTGTTGGAAGAATATACCACTAGTGAATATGCATAAGCCTCTGTTCTTCACAAAGGCCTCATCGATATTTTGTTGGTGCGTATGAGGCTACTGTCTTCCCCAGTTCACCGGCGAGGGAGCTGAGACTTAGAGAGGTTAGGTCACGGGCCCAGGTCACACGGTGGGTAGTGACGGGCCTGGACTATGAATGCGGAGCTTGACTTCTGAGCAGTTGAGTGGTATCCTCTCATCTCATTGGGAATCCTGATCACTTTTAGCAGAACTGGTCTTCCCAGCCTTACTTCTGCCAAGAACCTGGGAAATGAGCCTGTTAATTGTCTCAGATTCAGACTTCTATTTATTTTTCTCATACCAAAGTTTAAGGTGGTTGTGAAGTGAAATCTGCTGCTCTTTCGTGATTTCTCTATGGTATTTAAGCTTAAAAAGTTTTCTTCCCTCTAATAGCTTGGTGAAGATTCAGTTCTTCCTTATTTCTAGTTTCTGTGTTCTCGTTTCTAAACTCTAATTAATCTGGAATTTATTTGAGTATTAACTCTGTATGTTAATAGGTTCAGCAAATCTCCTGTTGCTGGATATTTAGGTTATTGCTGGAGTTTTGCTGTGGATACTTTTGTGTAAACCACCTTTTATTTTATTCCCCTTTTGGTGATATTGTTATTATTTCTTTGGTGTGGTAGTGGTGGAGGGCTTCTTCTGTTCTCCAGTTTGGGGTATCATTTCCTTAGGCTATACTTCCGAAGGATTAAAGAAATGATCAATTATTTAGTCAAGCATTTATTGAGTTCCTACTAAGTGCAGGACCTTGTGCTAGGTGCTGCATTGCTAAGTACCTCTGATTGACAGATAGCTCTGCTTTGGGGCATGTCTGAAGACCTGGTTTTTAGCAACCAGCACTGTGCCTGTCAAACATATATTTTTGTTCACTTTATTGTAGGTCAATCCAGGCTAGTTGATTGTATTAAAGTTCCGTAATGGCTGTGAGTTTCTTATAAGTCTGGGTCTAAAGTGGGGAAAAGAAGCTGCTATTGGAATATTGAAGATCATTCTACATGTACTAGTCTTTATTTTTTATTAAAATCTTTTTATTTGGTTGCTGCTTGTATGGTCTCACTTTAAGTTTGTCTTGGTGGGTCATCTCTGCAAACTTGCCATTCTAAAACTAATATTCATTGAAGTGAAGAGTTTTAATTTTCAGTTTTTAAGGTAGTAGGTAGGTAAGGCGAGTTTAAATGAAATAATGGATGCAAAAAATTTTCTTATGACTAGATGAGTAATCTCAAAGTAGGTCATTTGTTCCTTTTTTCAATTGCAGCTTAAATAACATAATGACAACTTCTTAATTTCCCTAATGGGTAAATTTTTTGTAATGAAAGAATAAAAAATTTTGAAGAGATAAAGTAAGTTTTCATTTTGTTTTAGGAATCCACTTAAACAACAACCTAAACCACTTGAAATTTGGCTTGGATCATTATAGACTGTCTTCTTCTACACAAGCAGCAGCAAAGCAGGGGAGAGCGGACTTAACCCCCACGACAGCAGGAAGCGACAAGATTGTTCTGTTAGTGTGTAACCGAGCCTGCACTGGGCAGCAAGGGAAAAGGTGAAGACCAACTTATTTTCCAATAAATATTGAGACTTTAAAAGTCTAATATTTTCAAATGTTTTAAAAAGTAGGGATAAAAAAAATCCTTACTTTTAGTAGTTAATTGTTGATTCTGATATTTAGAAAGAGCATGTGTGTAAATTGACCTGCTTTGAGGGGTTGGGAGGGGGAGAAGATAAAATTAGGATGATAAGATCTGCGTTAGAATGGCTCCCAAGGTCATGTAGTTTTTAAAGGCACATTTCTCTTGTATATTTTCAGCTCAAGATCCTCCTGGGTATCTAGACCTATAGACCTATATCCAGCTACTTTCTTTACAGCATTTTTTCTTCTATTAATTCTTAACAAATCTACTTGGATGGCACGTGCACCTCAGTCTTGTGTTCCAAACTGAACTCATTGTGTTTCCCTATAAACCTGACCCTCCAGTATTTCCTGGCTTGGCAAATGGCACCAGTATTCATTCAGCTGCATGTAGTCAGACATTTGGGAGTTAGAAATCTCTCTCAAATCTGTTTCCTTCTGTAAGAATTTATGGGAGTTACTTTTCTTTTTTTTTTTCCTAAACATCTTTATTGGAGTATACTTGCTTTACAATGTTATGTTAGTTTCTGTATGGGAGTTACTTTTAAAGTAACTTTATCACAATAGTAATGTAACTTGAGTAATAACAAGATATGGATGTGTCTCAGGGAGGAAGGATACTGTGTTTCTAATATTTGTCAGAGTAGCATTTATATTAACTTTTTAAAATGTTGCTTTGAAATAAGTTTCGTATTTAAGAATGGTAAATAATGTAGAAGCAAAATGTGTTGATTTGTATGTTTGTGATGTTCATTAGCAGCTACTTTAGTGTTTGTACAGTGTGTTGGCCACTATTCTGAACACTAGGGATACAGCAGGATCTGTGTGTTCTCATGGAGCTTGCATCCTAGTTAGGACAGAGCCACTAAAGACAAGATGTTAAAACATGCGGGTGTGATAGAACGTGCTGGTGGGGTCTCTAGCAAAACTGTATTAGAGAGGGAGGCGAGGGGGGCCTCCCTGAGGACGCAGCAGCTGGGCTGAGCCGAGTGGGAAGGTGCGAACTGTGTGAGCCTCTTGGGAAGGGATCCCGTGAAGAGGGGACATCGAGTACAAAGATGCTGAGATTATGGCTGAGTAATATTCTATTGTGTATATGTACCACATCTTTATCCAGTCCTCTGCTGATGGACGTTTAGGGTGCTTCCACGTCTTGATTCCTGTAAATAGTGCTGCTGTGAACATTGGGGTGCAGGTATCTTTTCGGATTACGGTTTTCTCTGGATATTACCGGGGGAAAGGGGGCAAGGGATAAATTGGGAGATTGGGATTGACATATACATACTACTATATATAAAATAGATAACTAATGAGGACCTACTTGTATAGCACAGGGAATTCTACTCAGTACTCTGTAATCCCCTATGTGGGAAAAGAATCTAAAAAAGAGTGGATATATGTATATGTAGAACTGATTCACTTTGCTGTACACCTGAAACTAACACAACATTGTAAATCAACTATACTCCAATGAAAATTAAAAAGAAAAAAAGTTGCTGAGGTTAGAAGGAGCTTGACATGTTTAAGGGACAGAAGAAAAGGCAGCTCATCGTATTTATATAAAATAAAGAAATTATGAAATCCCTTTCATGATGCTAGTCTCTTAAAAGTGAGGGCATCGTCGTGTGAAAAATATGGCCTACTGATTTACACATCGTGCTTGTAACTTATTTCGCATCACAGTTGTCTTTAGGAAGGTAGGCTCACTCTTGAGTACTACTGTGAGTAAACTGGTACTTGTTAGGAGCGGGTTTCTTGGTGACCTTAGCACCCCCGCTTTGGCCTGAGTCAGGGTTTATCTGTTTGTTTATTCACTTGTTCATTCATTCATTCAGCATCTACTGTTGTCTAGGTATGGCTGTTTGGGCTAGGAAGATAAGTCGGTCACAGTTCCTGCTGTCAGGTAACACAGTCTGTTGGTGGAGGCAGCAGAATAAGCAGGCAGTATTTGTAGTGCAGCCGAGCTCAGGGAACAGATCAACAGGGTGCCAGTGGCTCCTTCTGCGGACGAGTAGGAAATAGCTTAAACGAAGAGTGAGAAGGGTAGTCCAGACTGAGGGAATTGGCTGTACGTTGGCGGTGTGAGTCGGACGCATTCAGAGCACAGCATGCAGGTCTGAATGGCTGGGGCTTGGGTGAGAGTTAAGGCTAGGCCAGTGCTCCTCCACGTTGGCTGCATATTAGAATCACCTGGGGAGCTCCTCAAACAGCCTTAGTGCTCCAGCCACAGACCAGAGGGATTGCAGCAGAATCTCGGGGGAATCATTGTGTTTTAAAGTTCCCTCGCTGATTTCAGCCTGCAGCCACTGCTGAGAACCATGGCTCTGCCTCTGATTCTCTAACACCTGTGAGCTCAGCACTGGATAGGAAACCTGGCAGGGGCCATGTGACTTCTGCCCTAGGCTAGGAGCTGACTTCTAGTGTCACTTACTTGCCAGTGCCTTCCTTGTTGTCAGACCACCCGGATGTGGCTGCCTGCCTGCTAGACCTTCCAGCCCTGTCTTTTCCTCTGGCACCTAACCCCTTCTATGTTTGACCCATGCTGCTTGCTAGACCCGTGTCCACTCCCACCTGCTTTCCTCCCCATCTCCACTAATCCTGTCATCTTATTACCTGGCACCATGCTCTATTAGAAGCCATTTTGGTGTATGAGTTGTTAAATTTCATTTAGAAATCTCAGTTTCCCTTCTGACTGTTTCATCCACTTATGAGAGTATTAAATTTCCTGTTTGTTTTATTTTGAGAACTGTCCTAAAACTAATTGTATTGTGATTCCATTTAAAAAGGTCATGAATAAGGAGTTACAGTATTAAAGGAATTGTCATACTTTTTAAGGTGATTATAATATTTATGTGTGCTAGATTTGGACTACCTTTTGTGCTGCACTTAGAGAAGACAATAGCATGGGACCTTCTGCAGAGGGAAATCTTGGAGAAGATGAAGTATTTCTTGAGGCCCACAGTTGGCATTCAGGTGTGTAAGCCTTTTGGTACTCCAGCATAGCATGTGTGTACCCAGTGAAGAAAGTCATTACAGTGAGATTGGAAGTTCAGACCTTTGCCCTTAGGGAAGACCAGACACTGAGCTGGAATGCTGGGGAGCCCTGGAGAAAAGCTGCGTAGTAAAATCTGCTGTGTTCAGGTTTTCCAGAATGAGGACTGCCCCTCATTTTATGAAGGGAGCTGACCACTGCACGGTTTTCCATGCACTGCCGGGTGTTCCTTTATAATGTTTGTCTAATAATTTTAGCACACGATCGGCTTGGAGAGATTTTGTAGACTATATATTTTCAAAATTATGATTTCTTTGTTAAGGTATCCGTGGAAGACTTATATTAATGTTCAGCTAAAGTAACATATTACATGTCTTGCGTAACATATTTGATATGTTAATGCATTTGGGGTAATCATACTTAAAGTGTATTAGAGTGGCTCAACAGCCTCACAGAATGTTGTAGAGAAGCATTTCGCAAAACAGTTTGCTCTCGCTCTAATCTGTTTTGGAAATGCCCCGGTGAACCACATGCCCTCGAAGAGAAACTCAGCCTGATTTACCTTTGCCATTTGTTGCAGGTGTGTCCATTCAGTTTGCGAGTGGTCAGTGTCGTGGGAATAACATACTTGCTGCCCCAGGAGGAGCAGCCCCTGTGCCACCCAACAGTAGAAAGGTAAAAAAAAAAAATCACCTTCTAGACTTTCATATATGTTTGTGTGTAATTTCTAGTGATGTCTGATGTAATTTCCACATAAGTGTGGTGGGTCCTCCAGGCTCACTTAGAAAGTAAACACTTATTTTAATTTGGTTCATATTTGAGTAGGATATGTTTTATGATCTCTTTTGGAATCGGGAAAGCCTAGAGTACTGATGTTAGGAAAGTAAATTGATTGGTCTCAGGACCGCAGATGAATTGCACTTTCATATTCACCAAGATAAAAGTTTTCCAAAGTAGGATTCTAATCATAACACTTTCCTCCTTGAAATCCTTAAATGGTAACCCGTGGCCTCAAAGATAAAGCCCAGTTTCCACAGTATGTGAAGTTCTCCACAGTTTGAACCCTGACTACCTCCCTTCTGTCAGGCCTCTTTCTTCTCCCCACTATATTAAACATTCAGCAGCATCAAAGTACTGAGGGTTGCTTGAACGCACAGTGTGGTTTTATGTGTGCCTTTGCACGTGTAGTTTCCTCTGTTGATAATTCATTCCTTCTGAGCCTCTCTTCACACTGTCCCTCCTCTCCCCCTTAGAATTATCTTCTCCCTCTGCTATGTCTGTGCTTCTACATACTTCTGTTATTAATAAAGTAATAGAGATATGTGTATATAGACACACGATACATATGTGGATACATATAAATATAAAAACACATTATTGTTTTTATTATAATGACTTTTTCAACAAATATCGTAGTGCCCTGCATTTCAGGATTCCAAAAAAGTATACGACATGGTTCTGTTTGAAAGCAACTCACTGTTTGGTTTTAGAGATTAGAGTTAATAGATTAGATAATGATCCAAAACATTGCAAAACTTAAAAACTATTTGATGGGTAATACTGACTGTTAATGCTGAGTATCTCAGGAGATGGCCAAGGAGCCAAGGAGCTCAGGGGAAATAAGTGAGGGGAAACTTGAGGGGTGCCTTGTAGGAAGGCACAGTTTACATTGGTGTGGGCATGGTCCAGGGACCAAGCGTGGCCTATGGGGGCAGGTGGAGAGATGCAGGAGCAGAGTTTGTTCCCAGAGAGACTATCGTCCCGTCCAGTCTCTATTGATTTGGTGAGATATTGGACAAAAATTGGAAAGATCATAACATCTTAAGAGTTATTGTGGATGACCTTATAGTGTGGTACTAAATTTATTCCAATATCTTTATTTCCATATTGAATATTTTAATTTAAGGATTTTTCAGTCCAGTTGTAATCAAGTTATTAAATAAGAGTTTATAATGGTCAGAAACCTTTTCTGATGGGGAACGATGATGAAGATTTTCAGCAATCACACTATGATTTCAGATTTCAGATAGGATGTATATTTAATTAAAATCATTTATTTAGAAAGTAATATGTGACTTCCTTCCCCATCCTATAGGGCACTAAAATCTTGTGGACCAGGTGGCACTGCTCATGTGAAATTAGTGGTAGAATGGGACAAGGAGACAAAAGATTTGTAAGTATTTTTTTTTACTTAGTGTTTGTAGAGTCATTGTCTTAATTATCACTATAATAGCATACCTTTGATCTTTCAAATTAGCTGAAACACAAACCTCTGTTTTCTTTAGCTAAGTATCCAAGTGTGTTGCTGATCCTTTATTTAAGTAATTTATTATTTCTCTCCTACACATTCTGTCATCTGGATCCCAAAACCTTAGAACATTTGTTTGCTGCTAATGAGACAGAAGCTATATATTCATTAACTACTGTGTAGGTCAAATTACTTCTTTTATTACAGACCCATTAACTCTAGCAAGTTATGCCAAATGCATGCCCTTTGATACAGAGGACAAGGATATATGATGAATCAGTACAGTTTGTGCCCAATCCCAGAAAAAACAATTCCAAGTTATTTCTTGAAAATAACGTTATAGATAGAGAACGTCTCACGACATTTTGGAACATAGAAAAGTTGGATTGCCACTTTTACTTTCTTACATATTGACCTTTTTGGTTATGAATTTACAGCCACGTTGTGAAGCTGTTAATTGTATTTTGTATCAGTTTTCCAAGACATTCTCTAATACATGCTTTTTCTCCCCTGACTGCAGCTTGTTTGTAAATACCGAAGATGAGTATATCCCTGATGCAGAAAGTGTCCGGCTGCAAAGGGAGCGTCACCATCAGCCTCAAACTTGCACTTTATCCCAGTGTTTCCAACTCTACACCAAAGAGGAGCGGGTAAGGGCTGGGCAGCATTTGTTGGGTGGTGAGGGTAGTAGGGAGGGCCCAGGGCAAGATGACAGTGGGGAAACAAATTATGCACCAGAAAACTCCCCAAGGATTTTTGCATTTACATAGATTTTGCACATGTGATGTGCATCTTAGTGTTATTCCTCTTAGGATTTTAACAAAAAGTAGTTTAAATTTCTGGAAAACCTTGATTAAATGAAATGCTCTAGATGTGAACCTTTGTATAGTTCCTTTTTTTTTTTCTTTTTACTTTTTAATGGTTAATGATAAAGTTATATTTTTGTTTCAATTTAGAGATTTTAAATTATTTTCCTTAGTAACTAGATCAGTGGTTCTCAACTTTTTGGAACTAAGAACATAGGTGCCATTTTAATTAAAATTAATTAAAATTAAAAATTCAGTTCCTTAGTTGCATTAGCCACATTTCAAGGGCTCAGGAGACACATGTGGCTAGTGACTCGTATTGGACAGTGTAGATATAGACATAAAGTTCTCTTGGACAATGCTTTAGACTACTTAGCATAGTGTTTGCAGATCGTAGGTACTCAGTAAATATTTGAATGAATGGATGGACAAATAGTGGATAGGACCCTTGCCTATGTGTTTTTTTTTTTTTTCAACAGGAATATTTAATAACAAGGTAGATAACATGTTTATCTAACATATATTTTTATATAACTGAAGCTAAAGCAAAACATCCTGTTATTGGATAAATATGGCCTGCTGTACGTGTGTACACTGCAGTGCAATTAAAAAAATACTGTAAATATAATTTCAGAACTTCAGAATTTGAATAGGTGCCAGTATTCTGTCCTTTTTTCATATGGGAAAAGAAAATGCCTTTGAAAATCATTTGAAGCTTGGAGCAAAATTCTATAGCTGTATTCTTAATATCACTCTGGAGAGCCTTCATGATTCAGGTGATACAAGGGAAGCTTCAGTTCAGCCTTTCTTTCGGAGAAGACATTCCAGCTTTCATGATCTCATCAACCAGGAGAATATTGGTGGCAGTTACAGTGCAGGAGTGAAGAAGCTGTTTCTTTACATAGTAGTGTTCCCATATGCCTCCCATTGGCTTACCTGGGTTCAGGTCCGCACCCACAAGCTGACCTGAATGTTCTGCTTGGACTCAAACTAGTGTTTCCTGAAGGTCCAAACCAGAGTTCTGAGCAAGAGCCTTGTGAATAATGAGCACTGCATTAGCAAGTACTTGAACTCCCAAGTTGGGCCCTGCCCTTTACACTGACTGGGCTTTTATTTAATCAGGGCTTCTTCCATTGCCACTTGCACTGCACCAGTACCTGGAATGACACAGCCATCATCAATAACATTTTTAACAGCTGTCAAGCCACCTTTGATTGCATCTTTGATTTGCATGAGTGTGTACTTATTTGGTCCTTTGATCAGTAATGTGATGGACGTTACGTTTCTCAATTAAATCAAACTTCTCTTCTCCCAGTGTGTAGTCATAGACAAGTCCTGCATTTCCCAAACAATCAGGGTTTAGGTCATCAATAGAATTTAGAGCTACCCCACCACGAGCAAGCGTCAGCCTTTCCACATTTCTCTTAGGTCCTTCTTTTGCAAGAGCATCTAAGGCAAAGGGGTCAATTCCCTTTTGATTAATAACAACAAATCCTTTATCTGAATCACCACCACACTTCCTTTCAAAGTTCTATTATTTTTTTAACTCCATCTTGAGCGAATTTTCTTTCAGTCTTCACTAATTTCTCTCTTCTGCACGCTTATTAAAAAAAAGCCAGAATTCACTTGTTTTTTCATATTCTAATGGCACATTTCATATGAAGATGTATGCATCTTCTACTTTTTTTTCATATCAGGATGCCATGTCCCATGATCCAAAACAAGACCTCTGATTAAGCTTGTATAGGTTTCAGATTTATGTTTCATCCCTGTGATCTCAACCATGAAGGGGTCACTACGTTCATCTTGTTTTTTAATGGCCAAAATGGAGTCCACTACAGCGTTTGTTAAAACGTCAGCAAGTTTAGCATGAATTTTAGTATGTAGAGATGTTCTGGCCACGTCTGTAAGTGTTTTTTCACTATTCATCTCTTTGCATATTTTGACTAGTTGCCAAAACTGAAGTGCCTTTTTCTTTGCAGCTTCAAATCCTTCTGTTATTATTTTGAGATGAAGATCCTATAACAAACACATGGTTACAAAACCACCACTAATACTAGAGATCTTCAGTTAGATGCAACTATAGTTCGTGATAAAGCAGATTTATGGAAGGATGTTCTGGATCATTCATACCCTTTAATACAACTAATATGATGTGCTGACTTTCTGAATACTTTACAAAGGATAAATAAGCTTTCAGTGTAGAGAAAAAGAACAGACATTGCTCTAGCACAGAGCTGAAACCAAGGAACTAAGGCACTCTTGGTGTTCACTGTGCAACAGGCCTTTGTGGTTTTTAAACCTCTCCAGGTTCAGGCGCCTTGAGAAACCTTGACGAGAGCTCTTGGAGTTCATCTGATTTTGAGTTGATGTTTAGGATCATAATTCTGGCTACTGATTCTTACTGCTCACTCTTGCATATAGGGAATCATGCAATTTCAGGGTCAGAGGGGGCTTTAAATTTCTTTTTTCTAATGGTTGAGTTCTGCCTAATTTCAAATAGGTGATTATCCAGCCACTGTTTTTCAGAGACACCATTTTCTCTTAGGGTATCTCTGATGGTGACTGACGTTAACCTGAAATATGTCCCTGGTTGCTACAGCCAGCAGGTGAACTCTCAGGTCGTCAAGAACAGAGGACAGGTCTTCATTTTCTTCTACTTGTTTGTCCTTCAAATATTTGAAAATAGTTTTCATCTTCTAAGTCTTTTCTCCCCCAAGCAGTTAACAGCTAATTCCTTTAATAGTTTTTCATTAGACGTATTTTTCCAATCTTGGGCTTATATAAATAATTGGCTTTGAAACTGGTTGATCACATGCTGTATGTAGCACCTTATCCTATTTAGCTTTTTTTTTTCTTAAATTGATTTGGGAGATGTCTGAGAATGTCACAAAGCTTAAAGGTGAGCAGATCTACTAGATGATAACATTGATCAGAACATCTGATCAGATCAGAACATCTCGCTGATCTTTCAAGCTAGCCAGATACATTTTAATAGGGCTTTGTTCATTCAATCCATGTCTGTTGAGTACACACTATGTGCCAGGTACTGTGCTAGGAACTGGGAATATAGCAGGGACCAAGACAGAGGAAGGTTGAGAAAAGAAATGAGGCCACTGTGGCTGGGGCACAGCAGGTGAGAGAATCCATCCTGGTCGTAAAATAACCCCAGCATGTCTAGCAGTGTCCGGCCCATGGAAGGCATTCAGCAAATCTATGCCACAGTGAACGAATGAGTGAGTATTCCTTGGGGAGCTCAGTCACTGGGTCCAAAAATAACAGTCCAGATATGGAAGAGGAGGAGGTCAGACTTAGCAGTGGGCTGTGTGACGATAACTTTGGGGTCACGTTGTCTTCAAGCTCAATATGATCAGCAGTGTCATGTGGGTGTCAGCCGCTGTTGGCTACCTAAGGATGCTTTAGAAACAGTGTCCAGAACTCAGATGGTGATAGCACTGCTCTTCTCATTACCTTAAATGTTCACTGTTAAGAGACTGACATCCCGGGGCACAAGCAGAGAGTGTGGATAGGGGATGGCGCGGCTGAGTGTATCTTGACGAAGGAGACCTTAAGTGAGGATCTGATAGTTATTTTCACATACTTCGAGGGCCATCCTGTGGATAAGGGGTTGGACTTAATTGTATCTAAAAAGCAGAATTAGAGATTGGAAATTACAGGGAGAGTGATTTTGTCTTAATAAGAGGAAGAACTTTGTAACAGACTGCCTGAAAGTGGAACAGCTGCCTCTGGGGCTAGTCGTCTTCCTTGCTGGGCAGTTAGCGAGGCTGGCCACGCTCCAAGGGTGCTCTGCAGGCCTAGCAGCTCTTTGTGGCAGTTTACAACGAGATAAGTACAGAAGTCGAGCAGTGTTGTAGAAACTGTCAAAGCTGCCAGACATTGTCTTGACATTCTTACTGTATCTTATCAAAGAGTATCTGTTTATGATGTATTGGAAATTAAAAAACAAATAAACAACAACCTGTTCCTTTACCACGAGCACTGGGCTGATGGCCACATCTGTAGACAGCGTGTTAGCACAGATGTGGACATGCCAGATGACAGTTAGGTTCCTCCCGCCTAACTTTCTTTCTTTTTTTTTTTTTAACATCTTTATTGGAGTATAATTGCTTTACAATGGTGTGTTAGTTTCTGCTGTATAACAAAGTGAATCAGCTATGCATATACATATATCCCCATATCTCTTCCCTCTTGCGTCTCCCTCCCCACCTCTCTAGGTGGTCACAAAGCACTGAGCTGATCTCCCTGTGCTGTGCCTGCCTAACTTTCTGATTCACTGCTATCCACCCAGACTTCTGTCTCCCCCCATCTTTCCTACACACATGACAGGATCTCCCTCTCAGGAAAAATAACTCCCTCACTTCTGCTTCCCTTTCAAACTACTGTGCTGGTCTTTCTCTTCTTTTCTGTGTAACTTTACCATTTAGTGATTTCAGGTCTTTCCCTTTCCTCCCTTCCAAACTCTTGTCATCTGTCTGACTTGCGTTTCTGACATTGCTCTCCGAAGTTCTCGGGGCCCATAGTTTGCTCAGTTCAGTGGCCTCTGCTCAGTCTGCATTTGACCTCTCCGTGGGCTATGGTACTGATAACCACCCTGTTCTTGCCACTCTCTTTTCTTGGTGTGCATAAAAGGAATGCTTCTGATTTGCCTATTTTTCTGACTGTGCAGCCTCAGGTTCTGGTGGTTTCTCGACCTTTGTGTTTCCCTTAAAAATCGGCCTTCTGCAAGATTCTGTCCTTGGCTTCTTTCTCTTCCATCTGAGTGGGCATTGCCATCTGTTTCCGTGGCTTCCCTTACCTCATTGTGTTGATGGTCCCAGATCTGACGCATCTTCTGAAATCCAGAGGAGATTTTAAAAATCTCTCTTACCAGACCTGCTCTGTTAGTACCTTTGTGCTGTCATCCTGAAACCCTTGCCTGCAGAGGTGACGTACGTGGATTCGAGGGCTCAGAGGGATGTTGAGGAAGATCTTGTTGGTAGCAGGATGGGGAGGGTTGTTCGGAGCAGTTTGATGCTTGGGGGAGAGAGGACAATTAAGAGACTTGAGGAAGTCCAGGTAAGAGCGAGTGAGGACTTTGAATTACGGTGGATGGAGAGGAGGAGATGGGTGTGAGGAATGGCAGAGAGTGTTACCTCGGATGGACGTGGAGCAGAGGAAGAGGGAAGGGTTTGAGGCTTTGGGTTAACCCCCCGTGTTCTGCTCTTGACGGGTGGTTGTGGTATTTGCTGGGGTAGGACATACAGGAGGAGGAGAAAAGGGAGCTATATTGATGTAAAGGCAACGAGTTGAGCTTGGGAGTGTGCTGAGCATGAGGTGCTTCTGTGGCATCTAACATCTCTGTGCAGTATTTACCTGGTTGGTCATTCCTTTTGGAGAGGTAGTCTGTTCAGCAAATGTTCGGGTGCCAGCTCTAGCCAGGCGCCACTCTTAATTGTGTTTTTCTGTCGGCTCCCATCGGACATGGTTTGGGGAGATCCAGCGCCGTGCCGCGCCCTGGCCGGGAAGTGTCTGGCCGTCTCCTGTAGCAAAGTCTTGCCTGAAGCGGCTCTTAACAGAAGTCGTGCTCCTTGTTTTCAGCTTGCCCCAGATGACGCCTGGCGTTGCCCGCACTGTAAGCAGCTGCAGCAGGGGAGCATTACCTTAAGCCTCTGGACTCTGCCTGATGTGCTCATTATACATCTAAAGAGATTTCGACAGGTAAGGAAACCCTCTGTCACAGGGAAAAAAGCTGCGACCAAGTTTCTTACGCCCCTTACTGGTGGGCTGTTGGGCGGGGAGCTCTTTGGTGTCCCTGTTTGATCCTGTGATCCTGTGTTGTCGCAGACACACATCTGCCCCTGCGTTTGGGGCCATGTGTTTTGCTCTTTCCCAGAGCAGTTTGCGCGTCCTGTGGCCCTTTAAATCCTCACCATTGTAGTTCATACTGCAGGTATTTTACTCTGTTCCTGAGGATTTGCTTCAGATTTGTAAATGTTGTGCTCAAGTAAGTGCACTTTGGGATTAAAAAAAAAAAGCTGAGCGCCTTTCTTGGGGGTGGGTAGAATTCTATTTCTGCCTAAAGTAATAACGGGTGTTGTCCTGCTTCCAAGGAGCAGTTGTACAGTTGTGGAGATGAGTCATAAATATATACAAAGAAAATCTGCTTTGAGTTGTGTTGCTTTGTGAGTCAGTTTCCCCACAGAGGCTCTCTATTCCTAAGGTTAGAGTTGTCCTGGGCAGCCCCCTTGTAAGGGAGGTAAATGAGAGGTAAACGCTGGAGGAGTCTGAGCCTGGCGTAAGAAAGTTTGCATCTGAAAGATTAGGAGGAGGCCTGTACGGGGTGAGCTGGGAGCGGGGCTGCACATGTGTAGTGGCTGAGGGAGCAGCGGGTGCAGAGCGTGTGCAGGAGGCTGAAAGCTGAGGCCAGTGTGGCTGCAGCTCCGGGGGTCGGGGGGAGAAAGGCGTACGTTGAGGTAGAAGAGCAGGCAGGGGCTGGTCGTCCAAGCAGTCCTTGTAGGCAGAGTGGGATTCTGAAGCAGGGAAGCAACATGACCGAATTTGTGCTTGGAGGAGACCATTCAGCCTGCTGTGTGGAGAATTAGAGGCTACAAGGATGAAGACAGGGAGACCTGAAGGAGGCCTTTGCAGTCTCCACGGGGGCGGGGGCCGGCCGATGGCTCGCAGTGGAGTTGCGGCAGTGGAGGTGGAGAGACCTGGAGAGACTTGAGAGATGTCTAGGGCTGGCTGATGAAGTGACTGTGTCGGGGGCGTGCACATGGTCCCCAGGGTGGCCTTTCACACACAGGTTTGGGGTCCAGCTCCTGTAGTAGTGAGGAGTGGGCACTTGCCCTGAGTGTCCCAGCCGTACGCTTCCATTGGGATCTTTCAGGGGGACAGCCAGTTGAGGGTTTGAACCCAGCTTCTCTGTCTCTTTCCATACACACAGACTGGCTTCCTTTGCTTTGTTTCTTTTGAAGACATATCATCACCCTTCCAGCGCCCCAACTCAAAACTGCAGTGTCATCTTTGACTCTTCTTTCCCTGTCACCTAGGCAGTCACCTCTTCGGCCTGGTTGTGCCTCTCCACTGCCTCCTGTACGTGTCCCCTTCTCCCCATTCTTGCTGTCATCCTGCCAGTTCCAACTTCTGATACTTCCGAGCTGGTTGCAGTTGCAGTGTCTTTTCATTGGTTTCGTAACCTACACTGCTCTTCCATTTCTACCATGTTTTGGGCACTACTTAATGACAGCTCTGATGGCATCACCTCCTCCCTCAAAGCCTCAGCGCTTCTCCCTTGACTGCAGGACAAGGTCCAGGTTCTTTAGCCTGACCTTCCTGACCATGCAAGACCCATCCTACCTTTCTCTTAGGAACATTTTTCTTCCCTTAGTAGGTCCATAGTTCCTTGGGATGGGAATTACCTGTGCCCGATTAATTTTTTAAAGCTCCCATAGACACAGGAAACATTCGGTAAATATCTACTCAACTGATGGTTGGATTTCCCAGTGGGCTTAATGGGAAATACAGATTGCCCAAGATTGTCAACTAAATGACTATATTAAGTTAAGTCACTGTTAACTGTTAATTTGTCGGAGGAGTTGGGAAGGAAAGAGTCCCTGTTCTGTGAATGGCTGTTCTGTGCCAGCACTGTGCTTTCCCTTCACATATGTTGTTATTCCATTACTTTTCATGCCTCTTTCGTGACAGAGGTTTCAGGATGAACCCTTTATCAGGTAAGGCAATGAAGGCTCATTAACCCTTATATGTAGATCATCGCTGGTTCCATTTTTGGTGATATTAAAACCTGTTCCTCCAGTTAGATAAAACTGTTAATCTGTTTCCCTGTGTTGTATGTGTCTTTGGAAACATCAGATAGGTAACTCAACCCTACTTCAGTTGATAGGGTCTGCCTTTCACGCTAAACTGATCTACCATCTGCTTGCACGAAAATACCATCAGAACTTGTTTTTCTTCTTGCCACAGGAAGGAGACAAGCGTATGAAACTTCAGAACATGGTGAAGTTCCCTCTGACTGGCCTGGACATGACACCTCACGTGGTTAAGAGAAGCCAGAGCAGCTGGAGTTTGCCATCCCATTGGTCTCCATGGAGACGGCCCTACGGACTCGGGCGGGACCCTGAGGACTACATCTATGACCTGTATGCTGTGTGCAATCATCACGGCACCATGCAAGGGGGGCACTACACAGGTCTGCAGCGCGAGAGGCCGGGCGCCTGTGCTGACGATTCCTCCCGACATGTTTTGCTTGTGACAGGGTTGCTTTGCTTCAGAACCTCGCTTTCTCTTCCAGCAGGCAGTGTGCCAACCGTGAGGGCAGTTTTCATCCTTTGGTTCTCTGCCCTGAGTTAGATCGTCTGGTCGGGCTCTGACCCAAGCAGGGAATGGTGTGTGCAGATGGGTGACATCGTCTGGCTCACCCTGGACTTGCTTTCTTGACCTCACCTGCATGCCCCGTTTAAGGTTTTGCTCTGCTTCCTTGAGGACCTAACATCTCTTTTATTTGGAGTGGTTGTGAACCACTTTTATAGTGTCTTTCGAGTGACTTGGAAGGGGTTTTCTTTTTGCTGTATGGTTAAATTTACTTTTTCATTTGTCAAAGCAATAGTGCTCATCATATGAAATTTAGAGACTAGAGAGAGACAGACGGAACAGTGCTATCAACCCACGAGATTATCACTCAGAAATAACCCATGAGATTAGTGCTCAAAAAATGGTAACATTTTTAGAAACTGTGGTAAAATATACACAACAAAATTTACCGTTTTAACCATTTTTAAGCATACGGTTCAGTGTCATTAAGTACGTTCGTATCTTTGTGCAACCATCACCACTGTCCATCTCCAGAGTTTCTTTCATCTTCCCAAATTGAAACTCTGCATCCATTAAACAGTAACTTCCTGTTTACTCCTCGCCCATCCCCTGGCAGCCACCATTCTTTCTATGAATCTGACTGCTCTAGGTACCACATGTAAGTGGAATCATACAGTATTTGTCCTTTTGTGTCTGGCTTATTTCATTTAGCATAATGCAGTCAAGATGCACCCACTTTGCATCGTCTGTCAGAATTTCCTCTTTTTAAGGCTGATAATATCCCATTGGATGTAGGTGACATTTTGATATGTGGTGTTTCCTTCCAGTGTTTTTCTGTACGTTCTGGCCATTATTTTATACTGTTGTGATTGGCCATTTTTTTAAATGTCCAATGCTCTGTTCAGGTGAACCTTTATGGAACACCTCCTCTACGTCCTGCTTGCACTGGGCTGTGTCACATCAGAGACACACTGGAAATGAAAAGATCTCGACCTCTGTCTTCCAAGAGTGTAATCAAGTGGTTGAGGCGGTGTAGGTACACTTAAAATGAAGGAGCAGGATGTGTATTAGGTTCTGTGGTTGAAGTGTGAACAGAGCAGGGGCTGGAGGAGAGAGTGGTCAGAGCGGCCTCCTCCTGGAGGGTCAGGAGAAGCTATTGGGATTAGTAACCTGCTGCCTACACGTGAGGCCCTTATGGGCTAATGGGGCAGACGCTTAATTTTTTTTTAATAAATTTATTTGTTTGTTTTTATTTTTATTTTATTTTTGGCTGCATTGGGTCTTCGTTGCTGCACGGGCTTTCTCTAGTTGTGGCGAGCAGGGGCTACTCTTTGTTGCAGTGCACGAGCTTCTCATTGCAGTGGCTTGTCTTGTTGCGGAGCATGGGCTCTAGGCGCGCGGGCTTCAGTAGTGTGGCATGTGGGCTCAGTAGTTGTGGCTCATGGGCTCTAGCGCGCAGGCTCAGTAGTTGTGGCAAACAGGCTTAGCTGCTCCGCGGCATGTGGGATCTTCCCGGACCAGGGCTTGAACCTGTATCCCCTGCATTGGCAGGCGGATTCTTAACCACTGTGCCACCAGGGAAGTCCCAACAGACGCTTAATTTTTGTAAATATTATTTTTAATGACCAAAGAATATTCAGTTGATGGAACTCTAATGTGATATAACCGTTCCCCATTGTTGAACACATATATTGTTTCCGGTTTTTAACTTTGAAGATAACTGATGGACATATTTGTGTGTAGTCACCTTTTCTGTACTTTAATTCTGTATTTCCTTGAGAGTGAGTCTCAGAAATGGAATTATTGGGTTAAGGGCTTTCATGCATGCTGGGGAGGCAGGTAGATTTGGGGGCTTCTTGCTTGGACATCTGTATGTCGGGGGACTTGATGTGAGGGTCCTCCTACTGTATAGGTGGCCAGGACTCAGATTTCTGCATCCTTCTCACTCAGCCTATTTGGCATGAACACTTCTCTGGGACTTTTTGTTTCTGCAGTTCAGTGGTTTCTGCAGCAAGACCCCAGGGTGCTAGTGATTCATAAAGGTAGGGGGAGGTAGAGGAGGGTAGGCTGTGCCAGTTGGTGTTTCAGTCTCTGGGAGACTGTTCCCCGGCAGTTAACCCTGAGACCCCTGCAACATGGTGAAGGAGCCTCTCGGGCCCCAGACCCCCTCCTTGGCCCAGCACAGTTACTCTCTCAACCTGCTCTTCCTCGGGAGACAGGGGACGTGGAGTGTGACTGGACACAACAATCTTTTGTTCTCGAAACCTGTTTAGTTCTAGTTCTTTCAGTACGCTGCCGGCCGCAGTCACTTGTGAGAGGAATCATCCCGACCTGGAGCGTATCTCGTAGTGGAGCCGTTTGGATGGCCTCTACTTGCCCTCGGAAGTACTTGAAGGAGAAAAAGGGGACAGAGGATCTATTGAAAAGTCCGTAGAAGACAAAGTTAATATTAATTAAATGCTTAAGTATGTTTTACCTCGTGTTTTGGTTTAAGCCAAATTTTAATACTGTATTTTGTGTCTTACATATGTTATATTTATATTTTGGGGGGCCACTTGTATGATAAGTGTTGTGTGTCTAGTTGGATTTTTGCTTTTGTGGCATTCCCGGTCATATCTGCATTCTTCCATACTGAGTCACAGAGTTATATACTCAGGGACTCTGAGAATTGAAAGGGACTTAGAGGGAATTTAATTTCACTAATGAGCTGGTGAAGTAGTGCCTTTGCCAGCGTCACTGGTTGGTGTTCATGTAGCTTCAGCTTTGGTAGAGAATCTCCTGTGTGTAACAGTGTTTCTCAGGAAAATACGGGTGAGCACGTTGTGTGGTTTCTAGCAAGAAATTGTTGAGGAAAATCGGACAGTGCCAGATTTTCACCTGTCATGTTGCTCTTTGTATAGCATAGACTCTGGAAAGTGCCCGGAAACCCATAACTGCCTTGGAGGCAGTACAAATTAGGGAGAGGAGTATGGGTTAGAAGCTAGACACGTGTTCCTAGCTCTGTGACCTTAGGTGGGTAACCTTATTCAAACCTGGCGACCATGTGAGGGAGGCAGAAGTGCTCGTGCCTGCCTCCTGGGGCCTGTTACCGACGAGGGGCTCGTGGTAAGCATCCCTTTCCCGTGCTTAGGCCATACGGCTGCTTTTCTGATGAGAACATTTTAAGTACCTCAGCATTGTTGAGTTAAAGATATCTTGTTTTTAAGCTTTCATTTGGAGTGTTTATTTTAATGTGTTCTTTTATTTTGCACTGGTTCTAACTATAATTACATGGTACATGTATGGCTGACTTGTGTAAGGAGTCTAGAACAGTGCTTCTCAAACCATCTGTGATGAGGAACCTTTAAAAAAATTTCTTAAACCTTTTTTTAAAATGTCCAATTCTTCATGAACCAGTACTTTTGCAAAAACACAATAAAAGTATCATACAGTATCAGATTGCTATGAATGTTTTTAAATGCTTACCTCGTTGTGGTGCTTATCTCATGGACTGGCACCGGTCTGTGAGCCACAATTTGAGTAGCACTGGTCTAGGAAATACTTCAGAAAATAGCGCTGGGAAGAAAAGCACATAGAATTATTTTATAAATACGTCATTGACCCATTCATGAGTCCCTGTGCTGCCTTAGTTTCCACACCGTGACGGAGGACAGACCATCCTGAGGAGAAACGGACTGAAGCTGGTACAGGCTGCTCCGTCACCTCCTCTCGGGCGCGTTCCCCCTTACAGACCTCCCACTCCCGCTCCCGAATAGCAGCCCCTCACCGGCTGGGTCGTTCATCCAGCAAGCCTGATGACACCACTGACCAAGCAGTAGCTTTTTACCAGCTGCATTTGCTGCTTGTGTCTCCCTTTCTCTGCCGTCTGGTTCCAGTGAGTCCACAGCTGCAGACGACTTTCCTCCCTACAGTCAAAGGTTCTTCTTCTGCTCTTCTTTTTCGGGAAAAAGAAGAGCAGAAGTATAGCCCTTCCTCTTCCGGGTCCCTTTCGTCTCCTCGGAGTCCGTACTTAGCAAAGTGGTTGTGGCCTGTCGAGGGAGTCACTCCTGGTGCCACTCGGGGCCTTATGTGTCCTGCCCCTGGGGCCCTACTGAGCCTGTTCCAGCGTTCAGCTAAATATTCCAGCACTCGTTTATTTTCACCCCAATAAATGGGTCTTTTTAGAAAGAATTGTAAGAGTGTACGTTTCTGGATCAAGCTTATCACACTCCTTGATGATTCACAGGATGGCGTGTCTCCATGAACGCTAAGCTGTGTCCTCGCTGGTACTTGAGTGCTCTTTATTTTTATCTCAGCTTAGAGTTTGGACTGGAGGGAAGGCCGCATGCATTCATGAGCTCCAGTGTTCTCAGTTTGCCAGGGGCCTTCCAGCAGGCATCATTTGTGCTACCTCTGAGGGAGGCAGGGTGGGATAAGGCTTTAAGCTTAGGGACTAGATAATCCTGTAATGAGCTGGCCCCTGCCCTTCACCAGCTGCATGACCTTGGGCAAGCTGGTTCATCTTTTCGAGCCTCTGTAAAATGGCAATGATAATAGAACAAATTTCATAGGATCAAATGAGATGCACATAATAAGTGCTAAACAAATGTTAGCTACTGCTCTCATTAATATCATCATTTCTAGTTCTGTTGTTTTCTGACTTTAAGAAACACTAAACTGTTACAACATGCTTGAAACAGGGTTTCTGCATACTGGTACAGTAACATTGTTGCTGGGTAATTCTGTATTGTGGGGACTGTCCCGCGCATGGTGGGACGTGTAGTGGCGCCCCTGGTCTCTACCCACTAGATTGCACTAGCATCCTACCCTCCCCACGCCCCCACCCCCAGTTGTGACAGTCAAAAATGTGTCCCCTGGGGCAAAATCATCTCTGGTTGAAATCCACTGGTTTAAAGAAGTATATTGTGTTTTCTAAAATTAAATAGAATTTCATCCCTTTGGAATAGTTTGGAATTTCTTGAAACATTTTGCCTGAGTGTGATTTAGAATTTGGATTTCTTACCTCTTTCTGTATTACTATCTGCAGCCTTAAAAAGTTCTTGAATTAATTATATGAGCCAAAGGCATGGTGTCTGTGGGTCAAGTGGAGTGGCCGTTGCGGCTGCCCTGGTGCTGATCGCTGGTGGGCTCTTTTTGGCAGCATACTGCAAGAACTCCGTGGACGGCCTCTGGTACTGCTTCGACGACAGTGACGTGCAGCAGCTGTCGGAAGACGAGGTCTGCACGCAGACGGCGTACATCCTCTTCTACCAGAGGCGGACAGCTATACCGTCATGGTCGGCCAACAGCTCGGTGGCAGGTAAGGCCACTCTACTCTTTGGGTGGTTTGTTTTGAGAGCAGAAAATTGTAGTTGATGGTCCAGAGAACTTCTCCAGGAGGTCTCATGATGCTGTTGGTTGGATCAGATTAATTCTCAGGTTTGCATTTAATCTGGAAACCAGAATGGTTGCAGTTAAAGGAAATGGGGGTGGAATGTGCCAGCAGCTGTGAACCAGGAGTTCCCGTGGAGGTGGAGTGGAGCCTGGCTCAAAGCACGCTCGTGGTGTTTACTTACGGAGTAAATAAACGAGTGAGGGAGCTAAGAAGCAGCGCAGCACACTGCTCTCAGAGTCGAGGGACTGGAAATAGAACTAAGACTTGGCTTTGCCACATTTTGGTCGGGTTATCTTCGAGCATGTCCCACCCAAGCCACATATGTGTCATCTGTAATATGGGTGTACTGATCCTACCTGCCTCATGGGGTCGTTGTGAGGCAAATGTGCATTAAATCCTTTTGTAAAGGGTAAAGCACCATTAGAAATCGTTCTTTTTTCCACTAAGGTTGGCCTATTCTGTTAGGGAAGGCTATAAAAATATTAGATGGCTTGGATTTAGTTTGACGGGATCTAGCCTGTTGTGCTTATTAGTAAATGCAGGAACCAGTACCCACGCGTGACGTCGGTGCAGCCACACACAATCCGAACAGGGGGGCGAATGCTTCCTAATGCAGAGTTGGAGTTTAGAGAATAGGACAGAGGATTGGGACATGGCAGTGTGTGATCCGTTATTAATCCCTGCTCCCCTTGAAGCGTGCGAGGGCTAAGTTGGAAGCTGCTAAAAGGAAGCATCGCTGAAGCAGAGTGAGCCCTGCTGGAGTCAAACCCCACCCAGTACAGCCGTCTGTCCGTAGCTGCTCTTAGTTCCCAGAAAATGGGAACTCCAGGGCTCTAGTGCCGCCCCTCAGTGCTTTCCAGAGTCTGAGATAGTCTCAGAAATGACACCCTCTTGAGATCTACTCTAGAAAGTCATGTGTCTTCATGTTCTCCATTTCAAGAGCAGTTTCTGTTGCTCCAGTATATATTTAAGGGCCTCCCTGGAACAGACAGGACACAATGGCACGTGGCCTTGTATGTGCATGCGTGTGTGTGTTTATATATTAATATTGTGAAAATGATTTAAAAATTCCACCACACAGGCCTAGAAGATAACAGTACACTGCTGCTTGCTTTTTTTCCCTCTGTGTCAGAAGTATTCCTGCAAGTGCTTAGAACAGTGCCTGGGGTGTAGTGCTTAATAAATGTTTGTAGAATAGATGAGTATATGCACGATTGTATCTGTTCCATTCTGTTGCCAGCACTAAGACTCGGACTTTGCGTTCCGAAGTAGCCATCCCTGTACTTGGATTTTATTACTGCAAACGTGTGTGAGCGTCTGTCCTTTTCATCCCAACAGGCGACGTTCGAGCGGGCACAGCGTGGGCCTGGGAGTTAGTGCTGACCTGGCGGTGAGGTCCCCCGCCGCCCGGGCAGCAGCCCTTGGTGAGGGCGTGTGTGGCACAGGCAGGATTCTGGCCTGACCTCGGCCCCCACTTCCTTTCCTGCAGGCTCCACAAGTTCCTCCTTGTGTGAACACTGGGTGAGCCGTCTCCCGGGGAGCAAGCAGGCCAGCGTGACCTCTGCAGCTTCCTCCAGACGCACCTCCCTAGCCTCGCTGTCTGAGTCTGTGGAGATGACTGGGGAAAGGAGTGAAGATGATGGTGGGTCTGGGTTTCGGTGACAGATTTCCAAAATGGCAACTCACGGACACAGCACGGGCTCCCTCATGTCGAGGAGCATTTTATATAACAGGGTCATTTGCTCTTCCTCTGTGACCTAGCACTTCTTCCTTCCACTCCGTTGTTTTCCACTTTGAAGGTCTCATGTGGAGGCTGGGGCTTTAACTCTGTACAGTAATGTCTGTTTTTTTTCAAAGCGCTGTTTGCAATCTTCAGAGCAGCTGTGAGGGGACTCAGCGCGGTTGTGGTTTGCCGAGGGCTGCCTGGTGTGCGGGGCCTGGCGTGGAGGCTCCTGACTCGCTCGGCTTCTCGCCTTCCCACCACGCTGTCCCCCCTGGAGGGTCTGTGGTGTGCCCCGTGGGTGCAGAGCACCTAGAACAAAAGCTGTTGCCTTTGCATCAAGGTAGTTTTTAGGAATTTTGAAGATAGTCACAGTATAAAAGCTTTGAAAATCTGATAAAAATTGAGCTCCAGTGTTCTGCCTTCAGCTGCCGCTTGAGTAGTGGCGGAACAGCCCTCGGTTCTCACAGGGACCCCAGGTGGTGTGGGGAGGGTCGGGCAGCCGGAGCCCTGAGAGCTGGGAGGAGCAGGGGAGAGTGAGCTCAGCTTCTATAACGAGGACAGTGACTCATCCCCCAGCAAGCCTCATTCTGTGGTCAGCAGTTCCATCATGTCCAGTAGCCACTCCTAGTGGCGCTCAGGAGGCTGGAAGAGGCAGGCCAGACGAGAGCTCTGTCGCAGCTCCAGCTCTACCCCTGCTTCTGGCTGTTGCTTCTTTTTTTGTAGAAAAAGAGTCTTGGACTGTAACTGTGAAGCTCCTGTCTGTAGTTCCTGACATTTTATGAAAAACTGACCAGTGAACCTTGGCTTGTTAATTATTTAGAGGTTATTTTCAACACAGCCTTTAAACCTAGAATTCACTGTTGTTTTAACAGTAAGCCTAGATATGGTTTGGCTCCGGTCTGTTTTTAAACGGTGTAGTTGGCGAAATCGATATCAGCACCATCATCGTGCAGTGGTGCTGGGTGGTGCCCACAGAACAGGGCCTATCAATTAGGATCTCATCCAGACAGAGTTTTATTAATACCACAGCTACAGCATCAAGTGTATGGAGAATTTAATTTAGAATATTTTCTGTGGAAGTTTTAAGTCACTTAAAATAGGAATATAGTGTTCTAATTATGAATGTTTTCCTTGGAGGCTTTCCACTGATTGCTTTCATAGTCAACGATTACAGGCCCGCCTACCTGTGGCATTGAGTTGGGGGGAAGGGGTTGCGGTTCTGGTGTTAGCCCTGTCTCTGTTTGTGTGATCTTGGGCAAGGACTGCACTGCTGTGGGCCCCAGTGTTCTTAATAGGATGAAGAAGCTGTAAATGAAGTAGCTCACATTTATTGAGCAGCTGTGCAGTGCGAGGTGCCTTGCTGGGCACAGGACTTTTAAGATTTTATTTAATTCTCATAGTAGCTCTGTGAGTTACAACAAGGGTCAGCAGACTATAGCCCACAGGCCAAATATGGCCCCTGCCTTTATTTGTGTAAAGAAAAAAAAAAAAGTTTTATTGGAACACAGCCACGCCCATTTGTTTGTGTTGCCTGCGGCTGCTTTCGCACTAGGGTGGCAGAGTTGAGCAGCTGGCCCACAAAGCCTAAAATATTTACTGTCTGGGCCTTTAGAGGAAAAGTCTGCTGACCCCTGATGTCGAGCAAGAAGGTGGTTTGCTGATCCCCAAGTTAGAATGCCCATATTTCAAGGTAAAGGAACTGGGCTCAGAAGAGTTAAAATCACATGACTGCTCCTTGACCCCAGACCCCTTGATTTCCTACCGTCTTAGATGGAGGTCCTAGTAAGGACATTTGGTAGGTTTAGCTTAACGACACTCTCTTTGCTGCATTCAGGAGGTTTCTCAACTCGACCGTTCGTGAGAAGCGTCCAG
The DNA here is from genome assembly GCF_011762595.2 of Tursiops truncatus. NCBI lineage: Eukaryota > Metazoa > Chordata > Mammalia > Artiodactyla > Delphinidae > Tursiops > Tursiops truncatus. Next base: position 20,707,887 of record NC_047048.1, read on the forward strand.
CGCCAGAGCTTGTCATCCAGATCTTCTGTCACCAGCCCCTTGGCCGTCAATGAAAATTGCATCAGACCTTCCTGGTCCCTGTCTGCTAAGCTGCAGATGCGTTCCAGTTCCCCTTCCCGCTTCTCAGGGGACTCTCCGATTCACACCTCCGCCTCTACCTTGGAGAAGATCGGGGAAGCAGTGGACGACAAGGTTTCCATCTCTTGCTTTGGTAGCTTGAGGAACCTGTCCAGCAGTTACCAGGACTCAAGCGATAGTCACAGTCGACGGGAGCACAAGGCTGTGGGTCGGGCCCCTCTGGCTGTCATGGAAGGTGTGTTCAAAGACGAGTCAGACACCCGCAAGTTGAACTCCAGTGTTGTAGACACACAGAGCAAAAGCTCAGTACAAGGGGATCCATTGCCCCCCATATCGGGTCCATTTGATAACAATAACCAGATTGCTTATGTGGATCAGAGCGATTCTGTAGACAGCTCTCCAGTCAAAGAGGTGAAACCTCCAAGCCAGCTGGACTCCCTCGCAAAGAAATCGGAGAGCACAGCCAGCGGGTCCCCCGGCTCCAGAGGCGCTCCTGAGCCAGACAGAAGCTTGCGGAAGGGGAGAGCGGTCTTGGCCAGCCAGGAATCATCTCTTTCCAGTACATCCCCTTCTTCTCCTGTTCCTGTAAAAGTTTCTGTAAAGCCCTCCCGCTCCCGAAGCAAAGCCGATTCTTCTTCCAGGGCCAGTGGACGGCATTCCTCCCCTGCCCGCCAAAAGGAGTCCTCCCCCAAGTCCCAGGACTCCGTGTCATCTCCTTTGCTCCAGAAGCAGAAGTCAGCTTCTTCCCTCACTGACAGTGCTTCCTCCTCATCCGCCAAAAAAGCCTCAGGCCCTGCCCCGAGGGGCCCCTTCCCTCCTGGGAAGAGCAGGACTTCAGACAGGAGCTCAAGCAGAGAGGGCTCCAGACAGAGCCTGGTTTCCGACAGAGCCAGCGTCACCTCCAGCCCCAAACCCAGTTCGCCTCGCGTGAGCCAGGCCAGAGCCGGGGACGGCAGGGGGGACGGAAAGCACGTCCGCAGCTCCTCCATGGCCAGCCTGCGCTCCCCCAGCATGAACATGAAGGCCGGTCTGAAGAGGGACAGCAAGTCGGAGGACAAGGGGCTGTCCTTCTTCAAGTCAGCCTTGAGACAGAAGGAAACCCGGCGGTCGACGGATCTTGGCAAGACAACCTTGTTGTCCAAGAAGGTGGGCGGGAGCTCAGTCAAGTCCGTCTCTAAGAGTGCAGTGGATGACAAGGCAGAGAAAGGCTCCCAGGCGCTAGGCTCCCAGCAGCCAAATGTGAATGCAGTTGGAAAAGAGCAGCTTGCCTCCAAGGACCCTGCTTCTGCTAAACATTCCCTGCTGTCCGCTCGCAAATCCAAGTCTTCCCAGCTAGATTCTGGAGTGCCCTCGTCTCCTGGTTGCAGGCAGTCTGCTGAGAAATCCTCAAAAAAGTTACCTTCTAGCATGCAAACCAATGCACGGCCTTCTCAAAAACCTCAGTGATATTTCTGCAATCCAAGTGTTTTATCTGTAAAGATGTTAATTTATTTAGAACCCCTTCCCTCCCACCAAAGCCCTCTATGCTTTTGTTTTGTATTTTTTTGGTCACGTGCCTGACGTACGTGTGTGTGTGTGTGTGTGTGTGTGTGTGTGTGTGTGTGTGTGTGTGTAGAATTCAATTGCAAATTGTTAAAAGCATCGCCTTATTCTGCCATTGAACCAAATAACAGCCATAGGCAAAGCATTGATACCCAGTTAACTGGAATAATTGCAGACCATACCCTGGACGGTCCCTTTAGCAACTGTACATATTTCTTTCTAGAGAACTCTAATGACTTTCGTTGGACACTAGGGAATTGAAACCTGTGACCCAGTTAAGCTGTCGTTAGCGTGCTCTGTAGAAGGATGAATTATTTGACTTGGGTTTCATCTGAGCGAAATTTGTCCTCACCGCGTGCGGATTGTCGTGTGGCACCGGAAGCTCTAAAAACTGTGACACTAACAGTGAAACAAACCGAGGGAAGACTGTCGCTTTCTGCACTTTGGCCCCATCTACCAGTCTTTGTAAAGGGCAATATTTTAACACTAATGTTTCTCAGGTATATACTCAGCTAGTCTAGGATGGGTGCGCACATCAGTGAAAGGATCGAAGAAGAAGGTGGCCTGTGGGTGGCTGTCATTTCTCCTACTGCCACAGATAGAAGTTTTTAGAGGTAGAAATGAAGTCCTTCACCACCTTCATATCTGCAAAGATGTCTGTACCATAAGCTGTCTTGACCCTTGGGGTATGTCCTAAGAGGTGGCAAACTGGATAGCTGGAAAGCCAGTCGCTAGTAGTTAAATTCTTTTTTTTCCTTGTCAATTTGCGAGCTAAGGTCATTGGGATTTTGAAGTGTAGTAGAGCAGTTAATACCTTTGAAAGAATCCTGGAGAAAAAAAATGGATTCTAAACTGGATGCATAAATCTGCCATTTTCCTTCTCTGGTGTTGCTTTTTTCCACGTTAGAAGTTGAAAGCTCCACGCTGCACCATGTGTGCATGCCTTTGTTTCCTCATCTTGTAATTTGGAGAGGAAAGAAGTTGCCTAATGCCAGCAGTTAGTGATGGTATGTTAGAACGATGTGTGACAAAGTGTTATATGCACACTTCTGGTCCTGCCTGTCAGTCTTAGTTGTGACTGTTTTTCAGGAACTCATTTATTTCTTCTTTGTGCTGAAGATTTAATCTCTTACCCAGAAACTCACAAGCAGGATGGAGCATGTTCCATCTGGCATTGTCAGTGCAAGTTGCATTTCTTGTTTAGCAAAAAAAGGGAACCTCACAGATATCCAAAGATAAGCAAAATTATATATATATATATATATATATATATATATATATAAAATTTCAGGCTTTTAGGAGGTATTCTGGAATTTTGTGCTTTTTTTTTTCTTTTTCACTTTTTTTAAATGTCAAGAGAGTCATAGTTCCAATTCTCTTTGAATAGCATTTGTCACTTTGCCATGACATATAGCATGCTAAGTTTATATGCTTTTACATATTAACTTTTTTTTAAGTCATGGACTCTTCAGGTTCTTCCTGAACTCTGTGCACAGATCCATTTATAATCTCCCTTTTCAGTATTGCTCTGTGTGAAGTGACTATAACACATATTACATACATAGCTATGAATTCTGCACTGCCCTGTCTTTTTCTTTCTTTCTTTTCTATGAATACCTCTTGGGAAATGTTTCCAGTAAGTTACTTAACTTTATTTTGCTGCTAATTTGAGCATTAGCAGGTAACTTGCAGGTCTGGAGGCCATTTATGTTGAGGGTCGCTGGAATTTTAGACCCTTGCAGTGTTTTAAGACCTACACGTTCAGCCTTGTGAGAGTTACACTAGTGCTCCATGAAATTCACTTACTGTGAGCCTGTCGCCCATTGCACTCGATCCTGACTCACCACTTTGCTTGGTGTCGTCGTTTCACCGTACAGACGTCTGGTTTCCCAAAGCAGCCTTACTCTCCCCTGCTGGGCTGTGACTGCCTTCGATCTTGTTGTTGCGTCCAACGGCACATTGACAGCCTGATCCATGTATAGCCACTTCGAGTTTTCCTGTATCACTTTTATTTCCTAAAAAGATGCACCAAATGTGGGGTTGTCAATATCCGGAATTGAGTGTTTGTCTGACTCTCTCATCTTTCTTTAATAGGTAAATCTCGTTTGAAATCTCCTATCTGAAGCTCTGAAACAGTCTTAGAATCATAGTTTGACTACACAGAGTGTTTTAATAACACTTTTTTGGGGGCTGTAAACAGTTAAGCATTAATTAGAATCTAGTTTAATTTTCACAGTGGTAAGTATTTTTACTCTTTGAGTCCTCCAGGAATGGATTTTCTGTTATGTCTAGTGTCTTTAAGAGAAAAAACACAACAACTCTACGAACTCCATTAAATTTCCATGGGATCTAGAAATAAATTTTCCGTATCTATAAACTTATGTCTATGGAGTTTAGTTCTTGTTTCAGATTTAAATGGGAAAAAAATCAGGAAATATTATGGCACTGTTTAGGCATCTTTAGGCTATTATATTTCTGTGCTTGGTAAACAATGAAAACTTCATTCTTAATTATTAGGTTGCAACCTTTAAGCCACAGAAAAGGATATTTTGCCCCAAAGTTTGGAGGTGCTCTTTGTGGTGTGAAGTATCCTATGGGAAAATTATGACTTGGTTCAGTTCAGTTCTTTGGTAGAGTTAGTGACTTGGTGTTTTGTTTTTTCTTTTCCCAGTGATGTTTGGTACAATGAGCTTGTATGTGTTTTGGGGTTAAAAATCACCTGCTGAGGATGGTAGACCTGGGTTCCTGGTTGACAACCAGGTGGGCCTGATTAGTCATTTCCTGGTAGGCACAAAATAATCACTAACAGTAGCGTTGCATCTGTAATGTTTGTTTGCTTTTAAAAAACTTTATTCTTGATTTCTTTTCCCATAAACATCGAGTGCACTGAGTCTGTATCATTCCGTAGGACAGCCCTACACCTTGCCTTTGTAATCCCTTATATAATGTGGAAACACAAAGAAACTGTTAAGCTCATATCATCTCAAGACCGTCTCCCACCTTTTTCGTGTTTTCTTATCCTAAAAGCAGCCTAACTGAAAGTAAGTACTGCTCCTCTGGACCAATAGAGATGTGGGAGTATTTGTGACATGCTAAAATATTGTTAACGTCTGTGAGGCTGCTCTGACCTCTTCTGTAATCATTCTTTCGTCATTCATTCATTCATTTATTCATTCTGCAAACATTCGTTGAGGGCCTGCTTTGCTTGTAAAGGCAAGCTGAGAGCTTCGAGAGTTTGCTGTAGCTGAGGAGCCCTGGGAGCACAGCTGATGAACCAGGGGATGCCAGTGATGTCCTAGATGGAGCGACAGTCCTCCCGACAGAAAGATCCAGTGGATCCTGGTGGTCAGCTGAGCCTGTGGGCCTCGAGAGCAAGTCTGTTCTGTTCTGGAAACCAAAAGTGGCCTTCTTCATCTTTGGAGACATTTTATTGTCACGTCCTCTTTTTCAGACTGTGCTGTCTCTACTACTTAGGGATGTGGAAACCCATGACAGAGTCAGTTTTCATTAGAATTCGGTCGTCCGCATTTGTATGAGCTGGATGTGGGGATTTTGGAGGGTGGGTGGGGAGAGAAATTGTCATCCCTCTAAAGTACCTGTCATGAAAAAACAGGAGCAGAACGTGAAGGAAACAGGTGGCAGCCTTTAGGAAAAAAGGAACAGAGAAGAGCTGTGAACAAAGCTCATTTTTTTCAAATAAACATGCTTTAAAAAGTAGATTGACATCCGACGTTAAATTTCATTCTGACAAATTACCGAACAGCTGAAGATACTGTTTCCTGTGTAGGTTATAATAATTATTGGATGCAAAGATAATTAGTGTTTCCGGGTTGGATTTTTGAGATAGTATGCAAACCATAAGCACAGTTTCAATAAAACGTGTTCTGTGAGGTGTGTTGAACTTCGTATTATTTGGAATTGAGAAGAGCAAAACTTGCTGACAAACCAGTGCCTATATCATAAACGTAAACATAAACACAGAAAATAGCTGTTACTGTACAGGCTGTCTGTCTGCAATTTCACAAAGGGTATGTTGTTGCTAAACCTGACTACATATTTTGGGGGGGAATCCCGTGCTTTTATTTAAATGAACACTCAGTCTCATACTGCCTTTTGATCAACTCCCAAAGTGTTTTTTGCAGCTGCATTTTAAGCATGACCAATCATTTTTCCCCCAAATAATGAAAATAATTTTGCATGGCCTCCATCTAACCCAGAAAGCATGCTCTTACTGCCTATGCAAGCAACTAATAAAAAAATACAGACTATTTAACACTCAACATAAGTTTAAAAAAAAAAAACCCCACACAACACAATTCTTAGATTATGGAGCTCTATTTTTGAATTTGTAATTTTTAAAATGTGGCTTAATCAGTATCAAAGAACATGAATGTGATATCTTGCTTTGCACGTGTTTCTCTTTGCCGGTTTTTCTTTTTTTTTTTTTTTTGATCATTGGCAAAATTGTATGTAAAATAAGTATTGTGCAAGCAGGAGTGGAAATGGGTATGTTGAACACTCATTGGTTTATATACCGTATTTAGCCTGAAGACTTTCCTGAAGTATTTTGTTCTAAAAATAACCTGCCATTTTCTATAGATCTTAATTTTTTATATCTTCTAGGGTTCCATTGTGGTCACAAGGGAAGAATGTGGCTTCTAAAACTGCTAACAATTTTAAAACACTTTTGTAGAGACTTGAGCTGTTCTGGAAAGCTTTGGAGCTTCCCAGCTGCTGGTCACAGTGAGACTAAGCTGTGGAGTTTACAGTAGCATTGACAGTGGGGTAGGTTCTAGAGCCATCTCACATTCGTCTAAGACCCGTGTTTCCCAATCTGGGGGAGAAGGGAGATCCGTAGCAGACTGGGGAGGCTTTTTCAAATCTCCCACGCGTGCTCTCCCCAGGATTCTGTCAAGCCTCTTCGGAATGACTCGTCTGAGATTCTGATAGCCAGTGTTCGCTAGACTCTTCTAGGGAACTTTTAAAAATGCCTGGGTCCCACTCCCAAGCTTTTGATATACTTAGTGTAGGGGCAGGTCCCAGGAGTTACCATATTTATATTGAAAGCTCCGAGATATTTCTAATTTGCAGTCAGAATTGAGAACCACTGTGATACACCCTTCCTTTGCTGAGAACTATGGCGAGAATCACTGCCGTATGAAGTACTCAGGAGTGACTCAGACTTCTCTGTTGCTTTGGAGAGAAAAGAAAAAAAAAGAGATTGAGAGCTACTGATCAACCTCCTGTGTGAAATCAGGGGGGCCTTTCTGATGTGAGGAGCTTGGAGCTTTGTGTGTGCCTCAGCACTGGCCGTCTGGTGGGAACCGGTGGTCCTTAGTTTGCTGAAGCAGGCAGAGTGCCCCATGGGTTTGCCTCCTTCCCAGAGCCCTTCCCCCGGATGCCACAGCAGGGCCAGACCCTTGGGGGAGCAGGGCGGTCACTCTGAGTTAGAAAATGCTGAAGTAAAGCCTTCAATGGCTTTGAAAAACCTGCCCCTGATTTTGATAGACCGATTGTCACCTTGTAGTAATTATAGTAGCAAACCCTAGGCTGCTGCCCAATTTCCTATTTAGCTCACTCTCTACTATCCAGAATGTAGTTTCAGGAATTTTTTTTTTTTTTAGTTTAAAAATGAATGTGAAGCATTTTATTTGGGGTCTTTTTTCAGGTAACCCTCGGTATTTTTTCATGTAATTAAAAAAATCAAATAATATTCATCCAAAAATTTGGCAGTACATGTTACCTGTGGAGGCAAATGAAATTTAATTTTAATCTGTGGTGAGCTGAATGCACTACAACATCTTCAAAATAAGCTGCTGTGCTTCTCAGGTGGTTCCTTCCTGTTGAGCATGTTGCTGCCTACAAAAAAAAGAATTTACCTGGTGTTTTCAACATTTCAAGGAATAATATATAAATAAAAATCTAGTTGGAAATGCTCCTTTAGAAGGGCCGCCTGGAGCAGTGATACCTGTTGTAATGGTGAAAACGCAATATGAAATTTCCTAGGTGCTATTCTAAACGGTGAGGTGTTATTATACCAAATGGGGAAGGCAGTGTTTCTGAAGCTGAAGTTCTCTTTGTAGGCCTTTTAAATATGCATTTATGTTCCCTATAGTTTTGCTCACCAACTGTGCCTCTCACCACTGGTTAAAATTGAATTCAAGCCCCATTACAAAAATAGTTTCTTGATTGAACTCTTAAGTTTTTACACTGGAATTTCTATAGTTGTCTTAAAAGCTGCATGTCATATCACTGTATACAAAATGCTTTGGTGGTGTTCATGCACCATTCATAGTGATTTGTGTATAATTTTCTTTAGTTGTACAGTAATATGGAAGGCAAGATGTCTTTCCTTGAGGCTGGAAACGAAGTGTATCATACATTTTAAATTATTTTAGAACAAGTGCATGGATGTGTCACTGACTTCTGTTATTTATTTGTATGTTTTATTATTCAAAGTGTATGCACTTTTAAGAAGCAGAATTTATATTTTTATGTTTAAAACGTTTTATTTCTGGAACAGCAGTTGATTATATAGTATACAGTTGGAATTAAGAGAAAAGTGGAAAATGTAACAAAATATAATAAATTTATTACATGATGCCCTCTTCAAGCCATATTCCTCTTTCTCCCCCTTGCCAACCTCTGTATTTTTGGTGTTGATTAACCTTGGAAATTAAGCAGATACTTGTACTACACTGATGAATACAAAATGCTTTAAAATTGTAGTGTTAAGTGAAAACAAGTTACAGAAGGATACATACAGATACTCTGTAAGTAAAATTTTAAAGCAAAAAATCACATCCGTGCTTATTTAATTTTCACAACCAAGGATTAATATAGCCATTTTCTCCAAGATGCAATTTGTCCTGGGCCATGGAACTGGACAAGAACTCACATTCTAACTCAATTCCAATGGGCTTTGTATTATTCCCCTCTTCTACCAAACTTTTATGATGGGAGGAAATAGTATAAAAGGAACCGTTCTTTTCTGGGCCCTCTGTTGCCCCTGATATCTTCGTTTTCAACCATCCTGTTCTGATAAAAATTTCCAGGTGGCAAAAATTTACCACCTTTCAGGACAGGAATCCCTATTGAGGGTGTCACATCACTTATGACCACTTGGGGGCACTAGAGATCACCATTATCAAAGGTATTTTAGAAGAAGTCCAGCCTCCGAGTTCTTAGCCTCTGTGGAAGTGCTTATTAAATACGAGTTGAGGAGCCTTAAAAGTGAGCATGGGTTTCAGTTTTGATAAGTACCACCAGCCATCATTTTTCCTAAAAATTGAATACAGATCACAGGACAGATCTTATTTTCCTACAGCACAGTGTTACGGTTTAGGGTTGGGGCAGGGAGGCTGTTCTGAACCAAGGATGAGTGTGAACCATATGCATAAAACCCGAGGTACAGCACTATATACCTCTCTAGTTTTAAGTAGTAAAACTGTGCTTCATATTGTGTTCAAGAAGGTAACTGTGTAGTACGCTGATCATTCGAGAGGCGTCATTTATGTCTGAAAGTGTTCACGTGCCGTAAAATACATAGATTCAATCTTTAGGCAGGTATTGAAGGATCACTCTGTCTCCTTAGAGTTTGGAAGATTATTTTCAAATACTTGAACAAGCAGTATCTCCCTGCACACGTTTCCCTCTGTCGGTCTTCCTGGAAGAAGCAAAGGCCTGAAAAAGCCCCTTGCCCTGGGTCCTGCGAGTCATTCCAGGCCACTGTCACTCCACAGGGTGTGACTTGAAGCCTGTTGCCGCCCCTTTGCCCTCCAACCCCCAGGATCCTCTCTGTCTTTCCCGGGATCCTCTCTGTCTTTCCCAGGATCCTCTTTGTCTTTCCCAGGTGGCTCCTGGATTCTCCCAGGTGGATGTTGCGGTGTTTCATTTTGTGGCTCTGTCCTGTGTCTCAGGCGTCTCCACAGGGGTCATCCGGTAGAGGTCCCCTCTCTCTTCCTCTTGTAGAACCCTCTGGAATTCAGTCTTGACTTGGCCTGGCCTTAGCCATGTTTCTCACCCCCTGCCAACATTTGCCACACGGAGGACCAGGGCTCTCCTCTCCCAGAGGGATAGGTTTTTGCATGATGCCGCGTAACCCATCAGCCTTGCACCCTGTTTCTCAGAGCGTGCAGGGGTGTGACATTAATTTGATTTGCTGTTTGGATTTATAACAACTCAGTTTTTCTTCAAGAAAGTGGGAAGACAATGTGAGCGAAACCAGTGTTAGAATCGGGCCTCCCTGACGCTGGCAGGCTCCCCTTCTGTACCTTTCCTTTGTTTAGGAAGATTTCATGGAGGCCCACAGTGTACAGATCCTGTCCCCAAGACATAGGGACGCAGCGTCAGATTCCTTCGGAGAGCGGGGAAGGGAAGGCGCAGGGTGGAGAATGGCGCGGTGTGGCCCAAGGATGGTCAGCGCCGGCCTCAGGGTTCCAAATCCATAGAAGGTTGTGTTGGGGAAGGTGCCCCTTTAACTGTCTTATTCAGAATTAAAGTCCAAGTTTCTTCGTTTAGCAGTGCCTCCTGTCTGGAGATAGGACCATGCTCCGCAGGGCTCGCTGTCTAGTCAGGGGTCAGGTTGGTTGGTAGATAATGAGGATTTCAGTGTGTGCTGCCCATGCCTTTCACTCACTGCTCCTCCCTCGAGGCATCTCCCACCCCACCGGCAGCCACTTCCAGCTGTTCTACTCAGAAACCTTGTCTCTGAGATGCCCCATGGCTCATTCCCTTCTCTCTCCTGTACCTTTGCTCGGATGTCAGCGTCTCAGGCCTCCCCTGGCCACCTTTTAAAAAAACACTGCAGCCAGCTTCACATTCTCTCCCTCCTCCCTACTTCATTTTCTTCATATCACTTAGTACCAACAGCCACAGCATCTATACAATATATATGCACTGTATACCACACACCTATGGTGTATATGCTCACAGGAGGGCAGGGCTGTCTGTTCAGCGTGCTGCTCTCTTCCCACCACCTAGGAGAGTGCCAGGCCCACGGTAGTTACTAAGTAAATGTTTACTAACTGGATTAATGGATTTGCTTGGGTAATCCACTTAACCTTTCTGCCTTCCTATCTAGAAGATAAAGAATGATGGTACTTGCATCTTGGAGTTGTGAGGGTTAAATGGGAATGATTCCTGTAAAGCATTCAGCACAGTGTGTGGCACAGAGAAAGGGCTTAGGGGATGGGGGGGGGGCTGACCCTGACCTTCCTGGGAGCTCTACAGAGGAGGGGGCATTGGAGCATGACTCATACATTCCAGGCTGGGGAAACTGCTTGTACTTTCTGGAAACCTCAGGAGTCCAATCTTCCTGGAACGTAGGGCAGGAAGGCAGGACTTGGTGGATGAAGGGAGAGGGAGGTTGGCAGAGGCTTCATCTGGAAGGACCTTTTTTGACCATACACATTTGTCCTGAGGTAAATGAGAATCCAGGAAGAGATTTTAATTTGGGAGAGAGATGAGATCCAGCTTGTGACGTAGCATGGTCACCATGGCAACGATGTGGCACCAGTGAGCCCTGTTAGGAACTTGTTGCAGGAATCTGGGTAGAGCCCGGTGGAAGGGCTGACCTAAAGCAGTGTTAGGTGGACAGAGGCCCTGAGGGCAGGCTGCTAGGTTCGAATCCTGGTACCATGACTTCCTAGCCGGGCAACCTTGGACAGGTTACTTAACTCCCCTGTGCCTCAAATTCTTCACCTGTTCCGTGTGTCTAATGGTATCTATATGATCGTTGGGAGGCTTAATTGGGGTGCTTGGTTTATTTACATTTTATATAATCACTAATGTATTTAGTTTCATCTATAATACTATCTCACTGTTTCTTTAATATTTATCCCACCTGTTTTATATTTCCTTTTCTCTTCTTTCTTTTAGATCAGTCGTTTTTTTAAATTCCAGTTTTTCACCTCTGTCTGTTATTCATTCTTTTCCTCCTCTTTCAGTGGTTATCCTTGTGGTCTCAACATGCATTCTTGATTTATAGGAGTCTAAGAAAAACTAGTAATTTTTACCCCTTCAGAGTCTTAGAACACTTTAATTCCATTTTACCCTTTCTGCCATTTGCCGTTTGTTGTGTATTCGAATTCTATGTGTATTTAACACACATATACAGTCAGCCCTCCCTATCTGCAGGTTCCATATCCCAGTTGGTTGAATCCACGTATGCAGAATCCGTGGATATGGAGGCCAGCTGTACTACGCCATCCTTGGACTCGAGCATCCTTGGATTTGGGTCTTCACGGGGTGTGGGAGGTCCTGGAACCAGTCTCCCATGATACTGAGGGATGACTGTATATATAACTCATGTAACTAACATTATTATTATTAATGTTAGATGTCATAACTAAATTATTATTATTAATGTTAGAAGTCAATATTCATATGGAGTTTTTTACTTTTTTACAAGATATTTACTTTCCATTGCTCTGCATTCCTTCCTGCATTTCAGTATTTCTTCTGTGATCATTTTCCTTCTTCCTGAAGAATTCCCTTTAGTGTTTCTTTTTCAAGCCCGTGCTAATGATGCATTCTCTTAGTTTTTAGGTGATTGGAAATGTCTTTATTTTGCCTTTGAAGGGTATTTTCACTGGGAATAGAATTCTAGGTTGCAAGTTATTTTCTTTCATTTTCATTCCATGGTCTTTTGCTTTTTATTATTTCTGTTGATAAGTCAGTTCCTTTGAAGGTGTTTTATTTTTTCTAAATGCTTTGAAGATGCCTCTCTTTGTTTTTCATCAGTTTCATTATGATGGGCCTAGTGTGGGGTTATTGTTTTGTTTGTTTCTATCCTGCACTTCATGAATCAGTCTTGGCAAAGTTTTCAGCCATTAACTCTTTAAATATTGCTTCTGATCCATTTTTCCATCCCCTTCTAGGGCTCAGTAAGTAGCATCACCATCCACTCTAGTCGCTCAGTCCAGAAGCCAGGGATCCATCCTTGACGCTGCTTTGCCTCTCAGCCCCCATCCTTACATCTAATCCATTTGCAAGCCCTGTCCAAGCCTACTTCCCCAATTATGTCCTGCCCACTTTTCTTTCTTTCCACTGATGACACCTGAGTCAAGTCCAAGGCTCTGTAGTATCTTGACTGGGCTTCTGCATCAGCCTCTTAAATAAATCTGCCCACTTCTCCAACCCCATCTTATGTCGCTCTCCTTCACTGCAGGCACAGAAGCCTCCTGAGTGTCTTGACCACAGGGCCTTGCGCTTGCTGTTTCCTCTGCCCGGAATGCTCTTCCCCTGCATGTTCATGTGGCAAGTCCTTTCTCATCTCAAATGGAACCCCAGGACGTCCTCTCTGGACCCCCGTATCCAGAGTCGTTGCCCAGCTCTGCAGTCACTTTTTGTTGTTGTTGTTTATTGGAGTATACATCTTTATTGGAGTATAATTGCTTTACCATGTTGTGTTAGTTTCTGCTGTATAACAAAGTGAATCAGCTATATGTATACATATATCCCCATATCCCCTCCCTCTTGCGTCTCCCTCCCACCCTCCCTATCCCACCCCTCTAGGTGGTCACAAAGCACTGAGCTGATCTCCCTGTGCCATGCGGCTGCTTCCCACTAGCTATCTATTTTACATTTGGTAGTGTATCTATGTCCATGCCACTCTCTCACTTTGTCCTGGCTTACCCTTCCCCCTCCCCGTGTCCTCAGGTCCATTCTCTACATCTGCATCTTTTTTTTTTCAAAGATTTTTTTTTTTTTTTTGGCTGTGTTGGGTCCTCGTTGCTGTGGGCGGGCTTTCTCCAGTTGCAGTGATTGGGGGCTACTCCTTATTGCGGTGCGTGGGCTTCTCATTGCAGTGGCCTCCCCCGTTGCAGAGCACGGGCTCTAGGCACGCGGGCTTCAGTAGTTGTGGCACGCAGGCTTCAGTAGTTGTGGCTCGCGGGCTGTAGAGCACAGGCCCAGTAGTTGTGGTACATGGGCTTAGTTGCTCTGCAACATGTGGGATCTTCCTAGACCCGGGCTCGAACCCGTGTCCCCTGCACTGGCAGGCGGACTCTTAAACCACTGCACCACCAGGGAAGCCCTCTACGTCTGCATCTTTATTCCTGTCCTGCCCCTAGGTTCTTCAGAACCATTTTTTTTTTTTTTTAGATTCCATATATATGTGTTAACACACGGTATTTGTTTTTCTCTTTCTGACTTACTTCACTCTGTATGACAGTCTTTAGGTCCATCCACCTCACTACAAATAACTCAATTTCATTTCTTTTTATGGCTGAGTAATATTCCATTGTATATATGTGCCACGTCTTCTTTATCTGTTCATCTGTTGATGGACACTTAGGTTGCTTCTCTGTCCTGGCTATTGTAAATAGAGCTCTGCAGTCATTATTTATTTCATTTCCCTATTGTATTTTCATAACACTCCTCAGTCTCTGAAATTCTTTTCTTTTAAAAATTTTTATTGGAGTATAGTTGACTTACAATGTTGTGTTAGTTTCAGGTGTACAGCAAAGTGATTCAGTTATACATGTACATATATCCACTCTTTTTTAGATTCTTTTCCCATATAGGCCATTACAGAGTGTTGAGTGGAATTCCCTGTGCTATATAGTAGGTCCTTATTAGTTATCTATTTTATATATAGTAGTGTGTATGTGTCAATCCCCATCTCCCAATTTATCCCTCCCCCTCCTTACCCCCTAAAAAGAATGAAATAATGTCACTTGCAGCAATCAGGGATGCACCTAGATATTGTCATACTGAGTGAAGTAAGTCAGAGAAAGATAAATATCATAGGATATTGCTTATATGTGGAATCTAAAAAATAGTACAAATGAACTTATTCACAAAACAGAAATAGTCACAGATATATAAAACAAACCTATGAAACTCTATTTATTCACTAGCACTAGTTTATCATGAGTCTGCCCCATCAAAACATAGTTACCATGAGATCAGAGTCTTTGTCTGTCTTTGCTCTGTTACTTAAGTCATTTTGGGTGTTCTCAGCTCTAAGGAACAAAATGTCCAAAGTAGGCTCCACTATTTCAGTGTTATACATATGTATACTGAGGTGCAGAGAGAGAAAATAACTTACCTAAAAATCACACCAGTCATTAGTGGTACATCTTGGATATGAACCTAGGCCTGCTACTTCAAAACCTGTGTTTTTTTACATTATTACTCCAATACCCTACACTATATTAAATAAGGGAATTTAATAATTAACATATTCAACTGCATTTAGTAATGCAGTTACTAGAAGGGGAATCCTTCTACACTGTATAAAGTCCTGTTTTGTGTGTAATCTCTGAGTAATTTTTTACTACAGCAAATTCAGGAATTAAGGAAATTGCTACTTTTTGGAAACAGAATTTAGGAGAGTGTCCTTGGCTTAATTTTTTGAAACTTAAAAAAAATAATTTTATACTTATAGAAAAGTTGCAAAACTAGTTCAGAGGATTACCATGTACTCTGCTCAGCTGCCCCTAATGTCAGCATACTGCAGGACCATAATACTGATTAAAACTCAACATTGGTATAATACTATAAACTACAGAGTTTATCTGGATTTTACCAGTTTGTGCACTAATGTCTTTTTTTCTGTTCCAGAAACCAACCCCAGATCCCACGTTACATTTAAGTGACATGTCTCCTTAGGTCCTCCAAATTGACAGCCCCTCCCTCTTTTATGAACTTGACAGTGTTGAAGAGTATGAACCAGTTATTATGTAGAATGTGTCTCAGTTTGGATTTAGTTCATGCTTTGTCATGGTTAGATTGAGGTTTTGCATTTTTCGGCAAGAATATCCCAAAAGCAGTGCATCAGAGGGAGAATGTGACATTGATAGGTCTTATTACTGGTGATGTTAAAACCTTGGCCATTTGGTTAAGGTGGTGTCTTCTGGGTTTCTCCACTGTAAAGTTACTATTTTTCCCTATGAACTTAATAAATGTCTTGGGGAGGTAATGTTAGATCATGCAAATATTGTCTCTCCTCCTTTGGCCTACTAATTTTAGCATCCAGTAGTGGATCTGGCCTGCAACAATTTTTTTTATTACTGGGGTATTCTAGTGGTGAAAGAAAGACATCTTAAAAACCTCACGTAACAGGAAGTCCGGGAACAGGGCAGGTGCAGGGTTTTCAGTGCCTCAACAGAGTCATCCAGGACCAAGGCTCTTCCCTCTGCCGTTCTCAGCAGGTTAGCCTGTGTCCTCGGATTTGGCCTTCAGTGACGACATCCAGTTGAAAAAGACAGGGCCTTTCTCTGCCCAGGTGGGGAATGTTTCTCAGATCGACGCCCTGCTCTCTGAAAACCTCCCCTCAGATCCCATCGACCAGGATCTTGGTTACCTGCCTGTGACCAAGTTGCAAGGAAAGCAAAGGAAGTGAGTAACTGGCATTTCCAGCCAGTGTTGGGGGTTGGAAGGATGGGCTCTGGCGGAGAAGAAACTTGTGGGGGATGAGTACTGGGGAGCTAACCCCATGTCTGCCGCATTGCATCATCCCCAGCTCCCAAGGCAGCGCCCTACACCTGCAGGTGCTCAGTTAATCTCTGTGGAGCCAATGAATTCTTTGTCTCTTGCCTGGAGACATAATCTGCCATGATTACCTGGAAGCATTAGAGCTCTGGACCGTGGCCTCAGATAGAGAGAGTGACATGGGGAGCAGATCAGGGGAAAGGTGGGGTCAGCGTGGCAAGGATGGCGAAATGGCAAGGGGGCCCCCTGTGGGAGTCCCCACTCACGACACCTTAGCTTCTTCATGCTTTGGTCTCCAGCAGGGTGATGCTCCTCCGGCCCCGCAGTTCCCTCTACCAAAGCCTAGGGAGAACCTACAGAGGCGTTTGTGCAGGAAGGCAGAGAAATCTGTCTGCCAAACCCAACGGCCTCTACTAAGAAGGTTCTCCAAAGGAAGAAGGGAGCCAGAGGGTGGTCCCTGCTCTGTACACAAAGGAGTCTGGCTCTGGGGGCCTCGGACACAGCCTGGTAGCTTGTTTGGTAAATAGTGACATTGTTATAAATATTTAATAAGTCAAGGGACTGCAGCACGTGAAAAATTGATGAGATCCCTTTGTGGGAATGCAGGCTTTTTCTCCACGTCTGCTCTGCGGGAGACAGTTAGAGGCTGACGTCTGTTCGTGCTGACACCTGTATTTGTGGTGGGGCTGATGAATGGCCGGAGAAATATTCTCCATGTTTAGGAAGCATCAATCCATCAAGCTGGAGTTTAGGCTGAGGGAAGAATTCACAGCCATCAATATTCTCTTGTTTATTAAGCAGCGCGGGTTTTGTGAGACAGTGAGCCTGTGTCAGTCCTGGGAGCAGCGCCTCCAGAAAGGGCACAGTGGCTCCTTGATGAATGACTTTAATAAGAAGCAGCTTAGAAGTACCTTCAAGTAAGAAACTAATAACAATAATTAGATGTTCCTTAATCATTTATTTATTTTATAGTTTATGCCCTGCTTGCTTCTGGAAAAAGAATGGAAGTGGCTTGCAATTAAAACATATCTACCCAGGATGGTTCAAATGAAGATAAACATGAGATCAGAAATCGCACTGAGGGAGTGAATTTTTCTTAATCAACTTTCCTGCTACCCACTGAGAATATTGTATTCCCTCTCCTCGCCAGTCACCTTTGGTTCCTCGGCGCCACGGGATGTGGCAGATGTAAAGCGGCGGCTGCAGGTGTCGCAGGACAGGTGGATGAGGCGGGAGCAGGATGTGTGACCTGTGGTCTCAGCATCTGAGCCCTGGGCTTCCAGCCACATTTGGATTTTGTATGTCGTCGCTCCAAACAAATCTGTGTGTCTGCGGCAGGGTGGCATGAAAAATTAATGCCCCTGTGTCAGAGCTTGTCAGAGTGACAGTGCAGAAAGGGAATAACAGGGGCGACACGCGTGGTGCTTTCTACTGAACAACCACTCTTGTGTTCCCTGACTGCCGTCTCCCAAGCCTGCGTGTCTGGACTCATGGGGCTTCAGCAGCCAGACCCTCCCTTCAGGCTGAGGGCAGAGAGCCTGCCTCTGTGCAGTAGCTCAGGCCGTGTGTCTGGAGTGTGCTGACCCTCCTCCCCACCCCAGTGGGAGCAGCAGAAGGGGCTGTGGTCAGAGCTGGGTGACGAGTTGACCAGTCTTGGTTGTACCATCCTGGGCTTAGAGAACGAGAAGGCAGCCCCCCCAGAGGGTCGTCAGAGAGCAGGCTGGGACAGAGACGCTCCAGAGATGCTCTAGTGTGGGAGAAACTGGGGAACAGGCGGGCGAGGGGGCAAGGAGAGGAAGAGGGGAAGACTTAAGGTTCTGCTGCTGCAGAACCTCCACAAGCGGTGGAGTGGAAGTTTCCCCGCACATTTAAATACTCCGCAAAGGTTTGTTCACTCTGAATCTCAAGTTGGCTTCTTTCTGACCTGTGGTCACAGGGGTGGGAGTAGCCACCTCCTTCCTGCAGCAGGGTTGGTCTAATGTAGCAGTTTAATATCATGGATTCTGGAGCCAGACCACCTGCGTTCACATATCAGCTTTTGACTTCCTAACTTTCTGGCCTTAGGCAAATTGTTTAACATTTTTATGCCTCAATGTCACATATGTAAAGTACTTAGAAAAATGTCTGGTGCTTGGTGTTAATTAGGTTAAAGATCCAGTTTCGCTGATCTTCATCCAGGGGGGTGGATGAGGAAAGGCCCTAGAGCTCAGTGACCTAGGCTTAGGCCATGTTGAAAGGTCGCGTGGCTGGAGCTTTGGGGAGGGAGTTAGGAGCTTGTTGACCTGCTGAATGGCCGTGGGAAAATATACATCCTCTTCTGTCTGCCTGAGCCACTGAAAAAAAAAAATCCCCCTTGCCTCCCTTATCCCCCTAGGATGAACCTAAATGTGATGTTAGGTTTATAAGATGAATTACCCTCATGCAAGCCAGGGCTGAGCAAGGCACTCTCTTTTTTTGGTAGTGGGGAGGGTATACCATAATTTTAATTTTTTTTAAACATCTCTATTGGAGTATAATTGCTTTACAATGTTGTGTTAGTTTCTACTCTATAACAAAATGAATCAGCTATATGTATACATATATCCCCATATCCCCTCCCTCTTGTGTCTCCCTCCCACCCTCCCTATCCCACCCCTCTAGGTGGTCACAAAGCACTCAGCTGATCTCCCTGTGCTATGCGGCTGCTTCCCACTAGCTATTTTACATTTGGTAGTGTATATATGTCCATGCCACTCTCTCACTTTGTCCCAGCTTACCCTTCCCCCTCCCCGTGCCCTCAAGTCCATTCTCTATGTCTGCATCTTTATTCCTGTCCTGCCCCTAGGTTCATCAGAACCTTGAAAAAAAATTTCTTTTTTTAGATTCCATATATATGTGTTAGCATATGGTATTTGTTTTTCTCTTTCAGACTTACTTCACTCTCTATGACAGACTCTAGGTCCATCCACCTCACTACAAATAACTCAATTTCATTTCTTTTTATGGCTGAGTAATATTCCATTGTATATATGAAGCCTCTCTCTTCTTAAGAAATAAAAAGGAAGAAAGCTTTCCTGCTCTTTGTGGAAATTTAGGATTATTCCTAAATGTTAAGGCAGTGGATCTCTTCCCTCATTGCACATAAGAATCCCCCAGGGAGTTTTAAAATTTGTCTGAAGTCTAGAACCCTCACCTAAGATTCTGATCTGATGGGTCTAAGGTGAAGCCTGGATGACAGGGTATTTTTGTGGTTCCCAGATGCAGTAAATCCCTTGTTAACCAGGGGAGGACATGATGAAGGAGTCTGGAGCATCTGCAGGAGTGATGATGACAGATCGGGAAGCTGCGTGCACCTCGGGTATAAAGGCTACGACATGATTTTGCGTGGGACACAGATGATAAATATGGCAAAAATTGTGAAGTTGGCCCTAAAATGACTAGCGTTCAGAAATACTCTGGGGTAGATCATTCGCTATGGTTTGGGGCTGGGGAGGCCATCCGGTTTCCTGCTCTGGCCCATGAACTTCTGTTGACACTTAAGCAAGTGCTAAGAGGCATTGAGAAGTGAATTTATTTCTCTGCGTTGATGGTCTTGTTCTCTGCAGTAGACACTGATAACTGTCCTGCATTATCGCGTCTTCTCTATGCTGCCAGAGGCTGCATTTCCCAGCCTCCTAAGGGTAGGTATGGCCATGTGACTAACTTCTGGCTGGGAGAGTGTAAGAGGAAGTGGTATGTACAATGTCCAGATCACATCTTTTAAAAGGAAGCAGGTTTCCCTCCACTTCCTGTCTTTCCCCCTTCTTTCTGGCCGAAAATGGTAACACCTGGAGCAGAAATGGAAGCCACGTGTCAGGAGGGCAGTGCAATCCAGCAGCTCTGGACTATTGTGTGAGAGAAAATAAAAGCCTATTATTTTATTTAAGGTTTTGCATTGTTAGGTCTCTGTTTCAACAGCATAGCCTGTACCCTAACTAATATATGCTTCCTTTGGCACTAACTTTGGCACACTCAGAATTCTAGGATGAGGGGAATAACTATATAAATGCATAAATAAAATAAGGGAAGAAGGATTTTCACAGCCTGAAGATGGTCATATGCCATAAACAGAGGGGTATGTTTATCTCAACTTTCTGCAAATGAGGTCAATTAGATAAACAGACATTCTAATGTAGAATTTCCTTCTCCTTTGGTCTCACAATTCATCAACGTGAGGAATTATTAATGAAGCTCCCTCAGCTACTGACATTGAACTATCTTCACCTCATTTCCGAGAAAACTCTCTAAACACATGAAGAAATTCATCAGAGTGAGTCTCTGAGGACTCAAAACAAGTGACGTGTTGCGAAGCCATATTACTGCAGTGAGACTTGGGAGGATATGGCAATGATACAAGTAAAAGCAGGATACTATGAAAAGGTATTAGAGAAGCAAAAGGAATTTTTGGAGCTACAAAGCATGATTGAAAAAAATGGAATAGCACAATCAAATAAATTAATTAAAAGGCTTTATTAAGAAACTCCTCTAGAACTTGGTTAAAAAAGACAAAGAAACAAAAATCCTGAACGACAAAATACAATGTCAAACTAGATCAAATGATTCGATATTTATGTAAAAGAAATTCCAGAAATACAAAGTGAAGTAGATGGAAGAGAAGAAATAATTGAAGAAAAGAAGAAAATTTACTTGACCTGAATATTTAAATCTTCATGTCAAAAGGGTTTCCTGATTTATCCTCAGGATTAACTGGAAAAAAGAGCCTGCACATGGATATATTCTGTGGATTTTTATAAATTCTAGGTATAAAAAAATATTAAGGTCAGTTAGGTAGGTTAAAATGTGATGATTAAAAAGGACAGGAGGGCTTCCCTGGTGGCACAGTGGTTAAGAATCCACCTGCCAGTGCAGGGGACACGGGATAGAGCCCTGGTCTGGGAGGATCCCACATGCCACAGAACAACTAAGCCCATGGGCCACAACTGCTGAAGCCTGCACTCTAGAGCCCATGCTCCACAACAAAGAGAAGCCACTGCAGTGAGGGGCCCGCACGCCACAGAGAGGAGTGGCCTCTGCTCACTGCAACTAAAAAAGAAAGCCCGCACACAGCAATGAGGACCTAACACAGCCCAAAATACAATAAATTTTAAAAAAGCACAGGAAAAAAAAAAGATGCATCAGATTGTTCCCCTGCAACAGTGAGTATTAGAAGGCAATGGCAAAATTTACAGAGTTCTGAGAAAAAGTGATTGTGACCCCATAATTCTATACCTTTTCAAACTATTGTTTTTGCATAAGAATAAAAGACAAATATTTTTAGGTGTTCAAAAACTCAAAAGATACCATCCACATATAGCCGTAAGAAATTTACTGGAAGCAGCTCTCCAGCAAAATGGAAAAATTCAAAACAAGGAACTGAACAAAAGGAAGACTTGGTATTCAAAAAACAGTGGTTCCAACTATATACATAATAACATTAAATGTGAATGAATTAAACAATCTAATCAAAAGGCAAAGATTGTCAGACTGGATTTAAAAACAAGATCTAACTATTTGCTATTTACAGAAGATACCCTTTAGACTCAAAGATAGAAGTAGTTTGGAAGTAAAAAGATGTAAAAGAAATAGCATGCAACTAACAACCATAAGAAAGCTGAATGGTTATACTAATAACAGACAAAATAGACTTTCAAACAAAAAACAGATAATGTTAAAAGGATTGATACATCAAGAAGATATGACAGGGGGCTTCCCTGGTGGCGCAGTGGTTGAGAGTCCGCCTGCCAATGCAGGGGACACGGGTTCGTGCCCCGGTCCGGGAAGATCCCACATGCCGCGGAGCGGCTGGGCCCGTGAGCCATAGCTGCTGAGCCTGCGCGTCTGGAGCCTGTGCTCCGCAACGGGAGAGGCCAGAACAGTGAGAGGTCCGCGTACCGCAAAAAAAAAAAAAAAAAAGATATGACAATTATATATATTCACCTAACAATAGTGCCCCCAAATACATAAAAGAGAAATGGATAAAATTGAGGGAAAAATAGATAATTCAACAGTAATAGTTGGAGACTTTAATAGCCCATTTTCAATGATGGATAGTAGAACTAAGCAGAAGATCAACAAGGAGACTTCAACACTATAAATGAATTAGACTTAACAAACACCTATAGAACACTCTACCCAGCACCAGCAGAATACTCATTCTTCTCAAGTTCACACATGGGACATTCTCCAAGATAGGTCTTATGATATGCCACAGAACAAGCCACAATAAGTTTAATAGTATTGAAATCATACAAAGAATGTTCTCTGACTACAATGGAGTAAAAACAACAAAGAAATTTGGAGAATTCACAAATCTGTGGAAATTAAACAACACACTCCTAAACAGCCAATGGGTAAAAGAAAAAATCACAGGGAGTTAGAAAATACTTTGAAATGAATTAAAAGGGAGATACAACATACCAAAACTTATGGGAAGCAGCTAAAACAGTGAAAAATATATAGCTGTAAACACATACATTAAAAAAAAAAAAGAGAGAGAAATATTCCAAATCAGTAACATGCCCTTGCACGCTAAGAAATGGGAAAAAGATGTAACTTCCCTGGCGGTCCTGTGGTTAAGGCTTCGCCCTTCCAATGGAGGGGGCGTGAGTTTGATCCCTGGTCAGGGAGCTAAAATTCCACATGCTGCGCAGCCAAAAAACAACAGCAACAGAAAACGAAATGGGAAAAAGAACAAACTAAACCCAAAGCAAGCAGAAGGAAACAATAAAGTTTAGAGTAGAAATTAATAAAATAGAGCATAGAAAAATAGGGAAAAATCAACAGAACAAAAAGTTGGTGCTTTGAATAGGTCAATAAAATTGGCAAATCTTTAGTTAAGAAAAGATCAAGAAAAAAGGAGACTCACATTACTAAAATCAAGAATGAAAAAGAGGACATTTGTGATTTATAATAAGAAATATGTATTTGGTCATCATCAGGTTCCTGGCACAGAGTTCCTACAACCTTTGGAATTTCCTAAGTGATAACAGTGATAAAGATGAAAGCAATGTCTTTTCTTAGTCCTAACACTCCCCTTTCAATCACACCTGAGTTTATGTTGATGAGGTGACTTTGGGAAAACTCTTAAGGGTTGGGGGAGGGGGGAATTTGTTGCCAGGGGAAGCAACCAACTGATTAGAGGGTTGAAACTTTCAGTCCCACCCCCAACTTCCAGGGAGGAGGGGGGACAGGCTGGAGGTTGAGTTAATCACCAATGGCCAATGATTTAATCAATCATGCCTGCATAAAAATCCTTAAAGTACAGAGTTTGGAGAGCTTTCCAGTTGGTGAACACAGAGGTTCTGGGAGGTTGGCTTGCTTGGAGAGGACATGGTAGCTCCTTGCCCATTCCCACATAGCTTGCCCTATGCATCTCTTCCATATGGCTGTCCTGAGTTGTATCCTTTAATAATAAACTGGTAATTTAGTAAATAAACTGTTTCCTGAGTTCTGTGAGCCATTCTAGCAAATTATCAGACCAGAAGAGGAGGTCATGGGAACCTATGACTTATAGCCAGTCAGCAGAAGCACAAGTAACAACCTGGACTTGCAGTTGGTGCCTGAAGTGGGGGTGTGTGTACAATCTTGTTGGACTGAGTTCTTTGCCTGTGGGGTCTGTGCTAACCCCAGTAGACAGTGTCAGAGCTATTGAACTGTGGGGCATCTAGTTGGTGTCTGCAGAAATTTGGGGAATTGGTTGGTGTGGAGAAAACCCTCTCACATTTGGGTGTCAGCCATGAAATACTGAGAATAGTAGTAGAGATCTGAGAGAGAAGCAGTTTTTTTTTTTCTCCTTACAACATAACTATTGACCTTACAGAAATAAAAAGGATTATAAGAGAATACTATGAACACTGTAGCCAACAAATTAGATGACTTAGACAAAATGGACAAATTCTTAGGAAGATGTAAACTACCAAAACGGACTCAGGAAGTACTAGAACATCTGAATAGACTTTTAACAAGTAAAGAGATTGAGTTAGTAAAACGAAACAAAATTACCCACCAAGAAAAGCCTAGGCCCAGAAATTTTCATTGGTGAATTCTACCAAATAGTTAAAGAAGAATTGATACTAAACTATTCCAAAAAACTGAAGAAAAGGGAACACTTTTCAACTCATTCTATGAGACTAGTATTACCCTGATACCCAAACAAGATAAGGACTTCACAAGAAAAGGAAAGGACAGACCAATATCTCATGAATATGAATGCAAAAATCCTCAACAAAAACTAGGCCAAGTCTAGCAATATATAAAAAGGATTACACACAATGACCAAATGGGACTTATCCCAGCAATGCAAGGTTGGTTTAACATCCCAAAGTCAATTAATTTAATACGCAATATGAATAGAATAAAGGACAAAAGCCACATGATCATCCCAATAGCTGAAGAAAGGAATTTGACACTATTCAACACCCTTTCATTATAAAAACATACTCAACAACCTAGGAATGGAAGCAAACTTCCTCAACCTGATAAAGAGCATCTGTGGAAAACCCACAGCTAACATACTTCGTGGTAAAAGACTGAGTATTTCTCCCTAAGATCAGGAACAAGAAGGATGTCTGTTCTCATCACTCCTATTCAACACCATACTGGAGGTTCTAGTCAGGGCAATTAGGCTAGAAAATGCAATAAAGGCATCCAGATTGGAAAGGAAGAACTCAGATTATCTCTATTTGCAGATGACACGGTCTTGTATGTAGAAAATTCTAAAGGAATCCACTAAAAAACAATTAGAACTAATAAGTTGAGTAAGTGTGCAGGATGCGAGATCAATCCACAGAAATTAATTCTTGTTCTATACACTAGTAATGAGCAATCTGGAAGTGAAATTAAGAAAACAATTGCATTTACAATAGCATCAAAAGATAAAATACTCAGGAATAAACTTAACAAAGGAGATGCAAGGCTTGTACACTAAAACTACAAAACATTATTGAAAGAAATTAAAGAAGATTTAAATAAACAGAAAGACATCCCATATTCATGGATTGGAAGACAATGTTGTCAAGATGGCAATGCTTCCCAAATTGACCTACAGATTCAATGAAATCCCTATCAAAACCACAGCTGGCTTTGTTGAAGAAATTGACAAGCTGATGCTAAAATTCATATGGAAATTTAAGGGACCCGGAATAGCCAAAAATAAATCTTGAAAAAGAAAAAGTTGGAAGATTCTTACTTCCTGATTTCAAAACTTACTATTAGAAAGATGTAGTAGTCAAGAGAGTGTGGTACTGCAATAAGGATAGACATATAGGTCAACAGAATAGGATTGAAAATCCAGAAATAGACCCTCATATTTACAGTCAATTGATTTTTAACAAGTGTGTCAGGATAACCCAATGAGAGAAAGAATAGTCTTCTCAACAAATAGTGATGGGACAGCTGGATATTACATGAAAAAAAATGAAGTTGAACTTATATCTCACACCATATATAAAAATTTATTCAAAATGGATCAAAGACTAAAATTAAATGATAAAACTATTAAATTCTTGAAGAAAATGTTGATGTAAATCTTTGCTTGACACCAAAAGCACAAACAGAAGAGAAAAAAATAGATAATTGGCATCACCAGAATTAAGAACTTTTGTGCTTTGAAGGACACTATCAAAAAATGAAAAGACAGCCTATAGAATGGGAGATAATTTTTGCAAATCATATTTCTGATAAGAAATTTGTACTAATATATATAAAGAACTCTTAAAACTCAACAATACAAAGACAACCCAATTTAATAGTGGGCAGATAATTAATTAGTTAATTGTTTTATTTATTTATTTATTGACCACACAACGTGGCATGCGGGATCTTAGTTCCCCGACCAGGGATCGAACCCATGCTCCCTGAATTGGAAGCACGGAGTCTTAACTACTGGACCACCAGGGAAGTCCTGGGCAAAGAATTTAAATAGTTCCCCAAAGAAGATACACATGTGACCAATAAATATATGAAAAGAAGTCAATATCATTAGCTGCCAAAGAAATGCAAATCAAGCCCTCAATAAGATTTTACTTTATACTCCCTACAAGGGCTAAAATAAAAAAGACAGGTAATAACAGGGTTGGAGAGAATGTGGAGAAATTGGAACCCTCATACACTGTTGGTAGGAATGCAAAACAGTGCAGCCACTTTGGGGAACAGCTTGGAAGTTTCTCAGAAAGTTAAACATTGAATGAACGTACAACTCGGCAATTCCACTCCCAGGTATACATCCAGCATAATCCAAAACAGGTCTTCAAACAAAAACTTGTATAGGAATATTCATCGCAACATTATTCATAATAGCAAAAAAAAAGGAAACAATTCAAATGTCCATCTACCAATGAATGAATAAAAACATGGTTTATTCATACAATGAAATAAGATTCAGGATACATGCTACAATATGAATGAACTGTGAAAACATGGTAAGTGGAAGAAGCTAGTCATAAAAGACCACATAATGTATCATTCCATTTATATGAAATGTCCAGAACAATCAAATCCATAGAGACAGAAAATAGATTAGTAATTGCCTAGGGCTGGGGGTGAGAGTGGAGTGAAGGAGGGGTGAGAGGAGTGGGGCATGTTGGAGTGAAATAGGGAGCACTTCCAATGGGTACAGTGTTTCTTGTTAGGGTGCTGAAAATATTCTAAAATAGACTGTGGTGATGGTTGCCAATTCTGTGAACATACTATTGACAAAATCTATTGAATTGTACACTTTAAATAGGTGAATTATATGATATGTAAATTATATCTCAATAAAGCTGTTATTGCAAATAAGAACAGTGAAATCTGGGACTTCCCTGGTGGCACAGTGGTTGAGAATCTGCCTGCCAATGTATGGGAAACAGGTTCGATCCCTGGTTTGGGAAGATCCCACATGACGTGGAGCAACTAAGCCTGTGTGCCACAACTATTGAGCCTGCAAGCCACAACTACTGAGACCACATGCCACAACTACTGAAGCCCGGGTGCCTAGAGCCTGTGCTCCACAACAAGAGAAGCCACCGCAATGAGAAACCCACGCACTGCAACGAAGAGTAGCCCCCGCTTGCTGCAACTAGAGAAAGCCTGTGCACAGCAACGAAGACCCAACACAGCCAAAAATAAATAAATAAATAATAAAATAAAAATAAAAAAAGAACAGTGAAAGCTGAAGTTGTGTAAGTCATTGTTAGTATGGTTGTTAAGCCTATTATAAATGCTTGAAAAATGTTTTATTGTGAAAAAATAGTTTCTTTGTACAACAGCCATCAACGTTTTGCAAATCTTATTTCACGGCTTTTTGGTTTTTTTTTTTTGGTTCTCCTTTTTTTTTTCATACATCTTTATTGGAGTATAATTACTTTACACTGTTGTGTTAGTTTCTGCTGTTCAACAAAATGAATCAGCTATATGCATACATATATCCCCATATCCCCTCCCTCTTGAGCCTCCCTTCCACCCTCCCTATCCCACGCCTCTAGGTGGTCACAAAGCACCAAGCTGATCTCCCTGTGCCATACAGCAGCTTCCTGCTAACTATTTTACATTTGGTAGTGTATACATGTCAGTGCTACTCTCTTACTATATCCCAGCCTCCCCTTCATCCCCTGTGTCCTCAAGTCCGTTCTCAACGTCTGCATCTTTATTCCTACCCTACCACTAGGTTCATCAGTACCATTTTTCTAGATTCCATATATATGCATTAGCATACGGTATTTGTTTTTCTCTTTCTGACTTACTTCACTCTATATGACAGACTCTAAGTCCATCCTCCTCACTACAAATAACTCAATTTCATTCCTTTTTATGGCTGAGTATTATTCCATTGTATATATGTGCCACATTTTCTTTATCCATTCATCTGTCAATGGACATTTAGGTTGTTTCTATGTCCTGACTATTGTAAATAGTGCTGCAACAAACATTGTGGTACATGTATCTTTTCGAATTATGGTTTTCTCAGAGTATATGCCCAGTAGTGGGATTGCTGGGTCGTATGGTAGTTCTATTTTTAGTTTTTTAAGGAACCTCCATACTGTTCTCCACAGTAGCTGTATCAATTTACATTCCCACCAACAGTGCAGGAGGCTTCCCTTTTCTCCACACCTTCTCCAGCATTTATTGTTTTTAGATTTTTTGATGATGGCCATTCTGACTGGTGTGAGGTGATACCTCATTGTGGTTTTGATTTGCATTTCTTTAATGATTAATGACGTTGAGCATCTTTTCATGTGCCTCTTGGCCATCTGTATGTCTTCTTTGGAGAAATGTCTGTTTCGGTCTTCCACCCATTTTTGTATTGGGTTGTTTGTGTTTTTGAGATTGAGCTGCATGAGCTGCTTGTATATTTTGGAGATTAATCCTTTGTCAGTTGCTTTGTTTGCAAATATTTTCTCCCATTCTGAGGGTTGTCTTTTCGTCTTGTTTATGGTTTCCTTTGCTGTGCAAAAGCTTTTAAGTTTCATTAGGTCCCATTTGTTTATTTTTTATTTTATTTCCATTACTCTAGGAGGTGGGTCAAAAAGGATCTTGCTGTGATTTATGTCATAGACTGTTCTGCCTCTGTTTTCCTCTAAGAGTTTTATAGTGTCTGGCCTTACATTTAGGTCTTTAATCCATTTTGAGTTTATTGTTGTGTATGGTGTTAGGGAGTGTTCTAATTTCATTCTTTTACAAGTAGCTGTCCAGTTTTCCCAGCACCACTTATTGAAGAGGCTGTCTTTTCTCCATTGTATATCCTTGCCTCCTTTGTCAAAGATAAGGTGACCATATGCGCATGGGTTTATTTCTGGGCTTTCTATCCTGTTGCATTAATCTATATTTCTGTTTTTGTGTCAGTACCATATGGCCTTGATTACTGTAGCTTTGTAATATAGTCCACAGTCAGGGAGCCTGGTTCCCCCAACTCCATTTTTCTTCCTCAAGATTGCTTTGGCTATTCGGGGTCTTTTGTGTTTCCATACAAATTATAAAATGTTTTTGTTCTAATTCTGTGAAGAACGCCATTGGTAATTTGATAGGGATTGCATTGAATCTGTAGATTGCTTTGGGTAGTATAGTCATTTTCACAATGTTGATTCTTCCAATCCAAGAACATGATATATCTCTGATTTGTTTATGTCATCTTTGATTTCCTTCATCAGTGTCTTATAGTTTTCTGCATACAGGTCTTTGGCCTCCTTAGGTAGGTTTATTCCTAGGTATTTTATTCTTTTTGTTGCAATGGTAAATGGGAGTGTTTCCTTAATTTCTCATTCTGATTTTTCATTGTTAGTATATGGGAATGCAAGAGATATCTGTGCATTAATTTTGTATCCTGCTACTTTACCAAATTCATTGATTAGTTCTAGTAGTTTTCTGGTGGCATCTTTAGGATTCTCTATGTATAGCATCATGTCATTTGCAAACAGCAACAGTTTTACTTCTTCTTTTTCAATTTGCATTCCTTTTATTTCTTTTTCTTCTCTGATTGCCATGGCTAAAACTTCCAAAACTATGTTGAATAATAGTGGTGAGAGTGGGCAACCTTGTCTTGTTCCTGATCTTAGAGGAAATGCTTTCAGTTTTTCACCATTGAAAATGATGTTGGCTGTGGGTTTGTCATATATGGCCTTTATTATGTTGAGGTAGTTTCCCTCTATGCCCACTTTCTGAAGAGTTTTTATCATAAATGGGTGTTGAATTTTGTCAAAAGCTTTTTCTGCATCTATTGAGATGATCATATGGTTTTTGTTCTTCAATTTGTTAATATGGTGTAGCACATTGATTGATTTGTGTATATTGAAGAATCCTTGCATTCCTGGGATAAATCCCACTTGATCATGGTGTATGATCCTTTTAATGTGCTGTTGGATTCTGTTTGCTAGTATTTTGTTGAGGATTTTTGCATCTATGTTCATTAGTGTTATTGGCCTATAATTTTCTTTCTTTGTGACATCTTTATCTGGTTTTGGTATCAGGGTGATGGTGGCCTCATAGAATGAGTTTGGGAGTGTTCCTCCCTCTGCTGTATTTTGAAAGAGTTTGAGAAGGATAGGTGTTAGCTCTTCTCTAAATGTTTGGTAGAATTTACCTGGGAAGCCAACTGGCCTTGGGCTTTTGTTTGTTGGAAGATTTTTTTTTTTAACATCTTTATTGGAGTATAATTGTTTTACAATGGTGTGTTGGTTTCTGCTTTATAACAAAGTGAATCAGCTATACCTATACACATATCCCCATATCTCCTCCCTCTTGCATCTCCCTCCCACCCTCCCTTTCCCACGCCTGCTGGAAGATTTTTAACCACAGTTTCAGTTCTTGTGATTTGTCTGTTCATATTTTCTATTTCTTCCTGGTTCAGTCTTGGAAGGTTGTACTTTTCTAAGAATTTGTCCCGTTCTTCCAGGTTGTCCATTTTGTTGGCATATAGTTGTTTGTAGTAGTCTCTCGTGACCCTTTGTATTTCTGCAGTGTCAGTTGTTACTTCTCCTTTTTTGTTTCTAGTTCTGTTGATTTGAGTCTTCTCCCTTTTCTTCCTGATGAGTCTGGCTAACGGCTTATCAATTTTATTTATCTTCTTGAAGAACCAGATTTTAGTTTTATTGATCTTCGTTATTGTTTCCTTCATTTCTTTTTCATTTATTTCTGATCTGATCTTTATGATTTATTTCCTGCTGGTAACTTTGCAGATTTTGTTCTTCTTTCTCTAATTGCTTTAGGTGTAAGGTTAGGTTGTTTATTTGAGATGTTTCTTGTTTCTTGAGGTAGGATTGTATTGCTATAAACTTCGCTCTTAGAACTGTTTTTACTGCATCCCATAGGTTTTGGGTGGTTGTGTTTTCATTGTCATTTGTTTCTAGGTATTTTTTGATTTCCTCTTTGATTTCTTCAGTGATCTCTTGGTTATTTAGTAGTGTGTTTGTATTTTTTTCAGTTTTTTTTCCTGTAATTGATATCTAGTCTCATAGTGTTATGGTTGGAAAAGATTCTTGATATGATTTCAGCTTTCTTAAATTTACCTAGGCTTAATCTGTGACCCAAGATGTGATCTATCATGGAGAATATTCCCTGTGCACTTGAGAAGAAAGTGTATTCTGCTGTTTTTGGATGGAATATCTTATAAATATCAATTAAGTCCATCAGGTCTAATATGTCATTTAAAACTTGTGTTTCTTATTTATTTTCTGTTTGGATTATCTGTCCATCGGTGAAAGTGGGGTGTTAAAGTCCCCTACTATTATTGTGTTACTGTCAATTTCCTCTTTTATTACTGTTAGCATTTGCCTTATGTATTGTTGTGCTCCTCTGTTGGGTGCATAAATATTTACAATTGTTATACCTTCTAGGATTGATCCTTTGATCATTATGTAGTGTCCTTCCTTGTCTCTTGTAATAGTCTTTATTTTAAAGTCTATTTTGTCTGATATCAGTATTGCTACTTCAGCTTTCTTTTGATTTATTTATTTATTTATTTATGGCTGTATTGGGTCTTCGTTGCTGCTCGCGGGCTTTCTCTAGTTGTGATGAGTGGGGGCTACTCTTCATTGCGGTGCGTGGGCTTCTCATTGTGGTGGCTTCTCTTGTTGTGGAGCACCAGCTCTAGGCACGCAGGCTTCAGTTGTGGCGCGCAGGCTGAGTAGTTGTGGCTTTCAGGCTCTAGAGTGCAGGCTCAGTGGTTGTGGCACATGGGCTTAGTTGCTCTGCTGCATGTGGGATCTTCCCGGACCAGGGATCGAACCCATGTCTCCTGAATTGGCAGGCAGATTCTTAACCACTGCACCACCATGGAAATCCCTTTTTTGCATTTAGAAAGTGTATTTAGCATTGTTTTCAGATGTCTACAGATGAATTGGAAAAACTCATCACTCTTGTGTCTTTTGCCCTTAACTTTCATTCTACTACCACTACCACACTTGCAACACTTCTCACACAGAAGCTTCTGTCCCTGTGGAGTTGGGGTGCATCACACTCCTAGTACGTGGATGTGTTCACCAACCTGGATGTTCTCCAAACCCTATACTATTAGATTTTTTTAATGGAGGCTTTCTCATGTAGGCATGATCAATTATTAATTTCATTTTCAGCCCCTCTCCCCTCTGGAGAATGGGGGGTGGGGTGGGGCTGAAAATTCCAAGCTTCTAATTATGTCTTGGTCTTTCTAGTGACCAGCCTCCATCCATGAGTCCACCAAGAGTCCCCTCATTAGAACAAAAGACACTGCTATCATCTAGGAAATTCCAAGGGATTTAGGAGCTCTGTGTCAGGAGCTGTGGTCAAATACCAAATATTAGAACAAAAGATGCTCCTAGTGCTCTTATCACTTAGAAAATTACAGGGGTTTTAGGAGCTCTGTGCAGGAACCAGGGGTCAGAGACAAATATATATATATCTCTATTATCTTACAACAGAATACTTCCAAAGGATTATCATTCATTTAAGATGGAAATTGTCTATCTTGTTTATATGCTGAATTCTTTCAGATGCAGGTAACAAGAAACGCAACCACAGTGGCTTGTACAAACATGAGTCTATTTTTTTCTTCATATGAGAAATCTGAAGGTAGGCTGCTGCTGCTGGTATTGGTTCAGATGTTCAACAATGTCAAGGCAAACATTTCTGGGATTCTCTTGGCCTTTCTCACATTAGCAGTCAAGACAGAGAGAAGGAGGAAGAAGACAGGGCAGCACCAATACCAGAAAAGCAAAATATTTTCCAGGAACCTCACCAACTTCCATTTATATCTGGGTCACATGGTCACCTCTGGCTGGAGAGTGGATGAGGAAAGGAGGTAGGGTACCAACTAAAAATTACCTGTCAGGATCTCAGTGTCTATAACAATCTTTGGTGTATAGTAGGAGGTATGCCCATAGTCCTTTATAAGTATCTGTTGAATGCATATGGTAAAATGTTTATTCACGAACACTCAGTGCTCCTCCCTTTAGAGGATAAGACATCCACGCTCTGTTGAACTCAGGAATCTGAATTTTCTTTGGCCAATGAAATGGGCACAGAAGTGGCTTCAAGAGCCAGGCTCTTTTCTCTGTCTCTGTGATCATGGAAGCATGTGTCCAAACGGAGCTTGGGTCCCTGAGTGACTGTGATGAGAACTCTGAGCTTACCCATCTTATTTAAACCACTGATATTTCTCGGGAGTTGTTTGTTACTGCAGCTTAACCTAATTTATCCTGGCTGACGTGATGTATGTATCAAGTAAGAAATCCACAACAAATCTCCAAATTAAAATTTTGCAAACTATATTTCCTGGTCACATGAATAGCAAGAGTATGCCTAGATTAAGATAAATGATAGCCATTTGGAAATTAAGCAAAATAAAAAATAGCTTTTCTGTCAAAGTGGAAATCAATACTGAAAAGACAGACTATTTAGACATTTAAGATGATGAGACCACTGTATAAAAGTACATATGTGAATATGACAAAAGTTATTCTTAGTAAAATCCATAATCTAAACCTGTTATTACTAAAATAAATATGCTTGAGTGTTGAAAAATTGAGAATAATTGGATTAAGAATTCAAAATAAGAAGCTGGAAAATAAATAGCAAAATAGAGGAAGAAATTAATAAAGATAAGAGCCTACATTAATCACAAAGCAAAAAGTCAGGGAATTGATTAATCAAATCAACAACCAGAATTTTGAAAAGATAAATCAAATAGACAAGTCTGTGGGAAGTTTGACTCCCCTCAAAGCAGGTGAAAACATGATAGATACTCAATGTGAGGTACGAGAAAAAGACAGTATAAATTGGTACAACATTTCTGGTGAGAGGTTTGACACAACTGTCAAAATGTAAAATGTTCATACCTTGAACATTTGATGAATAAATAAATGTTAGATTGAACTGAATGAGCTTCTCAAATGTGAAGTCTCATGAAAAAATACTCTTTTGTAAGAAGTTTGTGACCCTGGGCCTGGTGAATAGGGGATAAAGTGGAATGCCCTGTACATCAGCCTTTGGAGAAGGATGTGTCTCGATCATTTTGGTCCTGGAGATAGGCCACCTGGAGAAGGACCCTATGATCCTCTGACTCCTGTACAAAGGGAATGGTCCTGGCTATATCGCCTCCCTTCCCTCTTCCCCTTTCAGAAAATTTTCCTAGATTCTCCTGGTGCTCTAACAGACAAAATCATTCCCCAGGCTCCCAGAGCACCCACAAACTCTGTGGGTATTCACAGCAATGCCTTACATATTCTCTGAGCTCTCCTCACCTCTGATGCCTCCAGGGAAGCTCGTTGAGTCAACTTGTCCCTTCTCATGCTATGAACCAGGGCCCTTTTTGAACTCAGGTTCAAGCTCCCTCCTCTTTCACCATTTTACCTCAGGATTAAATAAACACTTATGGCTGGAATGTTAAGGCTCATTCTGAGCTCTGGACCTCGCTCTGTAGATGCTCACTGGATGATGCCCTTAGCATCTCCATCTCCCATGGGAAGATTTCTTTAATGCCCAGCATCCTACGATGCAAAGTGCAAATGTATCCAGGCTCCTGGCCTAGAGTAGACTCTGGCCATTGGAATTCGTGGCCAGAGACAAGTGACAGACTATTCATCCATTTATATATGTTTACATTTATTCATTTACTCCATTCACTCAAAAAATATTTGCACACCTACTTAGTGCTGGGCATTTTTCTAGTCACTGGGGATTCAGCAATGAAACCAACAGAGAAAAATCCTTGTCCTCCTGGAGCTAACATTCTAGTAGGGCAGATAAACTATAAACAAAATAAATAGGTGAACTAAAAAGGTATGTCAGAAAAAAAAAAAAAGGTATGTCAGTAGTAAAATCTATGGAGAAAAATAAAACCAAGATGGAGGATAGGGAGTATGTGGTAGTTGGAATTTTAAAGGGGATGGTTAGAGCCCCGCCCCTCCAGCCCCCGGCCCAAATGAGAGGTGACATTTGGATGAAGACATGAAGGAGTGAGGGAGTGAGCATGCAGCTTTCTGGGAGAGACATATTCCAGGAAGAGGGAATGGCAAGTGAAAAGCCCTAAGGAGGAAGCACGTGAAGAGCATTCAAGGAGATAGCAAGGAGGTCAGGGGGGCTGGAGCTGAATGAGCAAAGGGGAGAGAATTAGGAGAGAAGGTCAACAGGAACAGCAGGTTGGAGGCCATTGTCAGAACCTGGGCTTTCTTCTGCGTGAGCTGGGATCCTTTGGAGGGTCCTGAGGTGGGGAGGGGGCCATGGAAGGCCTCCAGGTGCTGTGGTGGGAACAGACGGTAGCGAGGCTGAGATAAATGTAGGAGGACAGTTAAGGGGCTTCTACAATAATCTGGGTGAGAGGTGAAGGTGGCTTGGACCTGGATGATGGCATGGAGGTGATGAGACGTGGCTGGATTTTGGTGACCCTAAAGGTAGTGCTGCTGAGAAGGGGGTTTTAGAGAAAGAAAGGTAACAGCAATGGCTCCATCACCAGATTTTAATGCCAAGAACCCGTATCTTCTACAGGAAACGCTACAAGGAACACGTGAGTTCTTATAACTCATCTTTTAACCACCCTGGTCAT
The DNA here is from genome assembly GCF_011762595.2 of Tursiops truncatus. Lineage (NCBI taxonomy): Eukaryota > Metazoa > Chordata > Mammalia > Artiodactyla > Delphinidae > Tursiops > Tursiops truncatus. Next base: position 20,743,453 of record NC_047048.1, read on the forward strand.
TTCTGAGGACCAGCATGAGATCATCTCCAAAAGCTATTCCTGAGAACTCTGCAATTCTCCCTCCAGAGGGCTCTGCTTCCCATTGTTGGACGAAAACTGAATAGGATGAGAGCACGGAGTGAGCCTGGGCTCATCTGAATTCTGCCTCGGTCCCCGTGTTCTATTCATTGACAGGAAAAAAAATCACTGTGTAAGCTGCTCAATGAAAAACAATATTTAATTAGGGCTGAGAGAGTTAGACAAGCAAACAATTAAATGTTCTATTACGATCAGTCTTGAGCCATTTAAGCTTCAGTTCAATAAGAAATCATTATAAAGGTCTAATAGAAATGAAAATATAAATAGCGTAGTTTTGTGTTTCATTTCAGCTGTTTCCTCAGGCTGGTGGATCTAAAAGTCTGTTTGACCATGGCGGATGAAGGCTGTCAGCCACAAAGGGATTCAGCACAGACAGGAAGGATGTGGAAGGTGGGCATGTCCACCAGCTGGCTGGGTGGGGGCAGGAGCCTTTCAGCTAAGCTGGTTTGGACCTGAGCGACAGGGGCTTTTTCATCTTATTTTTAATGTCTGAGAAGCAACATGAGAATTCTGTCTGGGAGGGAGGAGAGACAGCTTAAAAATAAACTCCTGGATGTCTTGTGAGAAGCTGGGTCATAGAATAAATACGTCTAATAAAATCCCCCTGGTTACCCAGCTTTGAGGATTTGGAAATAACTTCAGAGTGTTTCATGAAGGAATTTCTTCACAGCAACTGGAAAAACGCCTGCAAAGGGCACCACCATCACCACGGAGGGCTTTGAGATAAAGATACCATCCATTGCTGAGATTTGAGTCTCTGCAGCCAGGACTCCTGCCCAGGCTTCTGGGGATGTAGAGGTGCAAGCCCAGGTCACCTCTTCCTTGTATCCTTTCAACATCTCCCTCCTTCTCTCTAGGAGTTCCAGTCTTCTTTCTGGAATACCCAGTGTGTCATGAGGATACGATCTGGAGGTAGTCCTAGTACAAGTTAGGTCTTTGGGGTTGCAAGTGACAGAAAATCCCACTCAAATTGGTTTAAGCAAAATGCAGAACCTGTTGGCTTATGTAACTGAGAACTCCAAGGCTGGATCTACTAGCTTCAGGCATGGCTAAATCCAGGTGCTAAAATGACACCCATAGGAATCCGTCCCCCTCACCCTTGACTCTGCCCCCCTAAGGTGTTGGCATCACTCTCAGACAAGCTCTCCCTGAGTGGTGGCAGGATGACTCCCGGAAGTGCCAGGGTTATGCATCAGCCTTTCAGCAATGGTAATAGAGAAACCGCTTCTCCTAAGCTCTAGTCAAAGACCAGCTTGGCCTATGTGCCCATCCCTAATCCGGTTACAGTGCCCAGAGGAGTGGAACATTCGGATTGGCCAGGTTAAGGTCACATGTTCATCCTTGGATTCAGAGGTGAGATTAGCCTCTACAGAAAGCACATGATTATGAGTGGGAGAGGGGTGGTTTCCCCCAGGAAAATCAGAGTACAGTTCCCCAAAGTGGTGGAGGTTTGCTGGGTAACAATAACAGATTACCCCGCATCCTCGCCTCCTGATTTTCATAGTCATGGTTCAAAGCTTGTAGGTCCCTTTAAGGCCAGACACACACTGGGCGTGGCAGGATGGCTTTGTAACTTTGTCAGGAAGGTAGTGGCCAGTAGGAGAAGCCAGTCTGAACATGGTGAGATGACACAGATCCTACCCTTGACCTTCCAATATCTTTCAGGCTCTGAACTCTGGACTTGTAGTTCCTTATCTACTTTAGGGTCTTGTTGAGACGAGTTGTGAGTCAGGGAGAACCACACATAAAATGAGGCACAGAGGGGGTGTCTCAGGCTCATGGGAAGAGACCATAAGTTTTCATTGCATTAGTCTTTGGTTGCCCTCAGAACTCTAATATCTAGAGCAGAGTTTGGCAAAGATTTTTCTGGACCAGATATGAAATATTTTAGGCTTTGTAGGTCTCTGTTGCAACTGCTCAACCTGGCCGTTGCCACGCAAAAGCAGCCACAGACAACAAGTAAACAAACAAGTGTGGCTGTGTGCCAGTGGAACTTTATTTACAAAACGGGCCACAGGCCAGGATGGGGCTCCGGGCCACAATTTGCTGACTTCTGATCTAGAGCATGGCTGTAGGCTGGGCTCCTCAAGACGCTGCAGTGGACTTAGAAGCAAAACCTTTTGTCAGGAGTAACGTGTATAAAGAAAATGGGAGAAGGCAGGATGGGCCAGAGGAGCCGGGAGACTACCCTGCAGACATTTAAAGGTCTCTGCCAGCCCAGGGCGTGCTCTGGGGCACAGGTTGCCCATTAGAGGGGCCCTGAATTGAACAGAAATGGCCAGGCCATGGTACCACTGCCTTACTCAGTCACTGGCCAGGGGCCAGCCCAAGAGGAACGTGACCTGAGGCCCCTGAAGGAGCCGCCTGATGGAGGCTGTCAGTCAGTCACACTCCTGGCCGCCGGGCAGCGTGCATCTCTTGAAGGGGGACTTGAGTGGCTCATCTCTGGATCTTCCGCAAGACCCAAGATCAAGCAGTAACACGGGGATGGCCCGGGAGGAAGACTGGCTTGCATTGGAGGAAGACTTTGGCCTGCCTCTGGAATGGGCCAAAAGTTTTAGATTTGGGACAAAACCCTTTCTGCAAAGTGTGCTTTCGCCTGGAGCATACCTTCTCTTGAGAGCCTGTGGTGGCGTCCAGCAGCTGAATGAGAAGTCAGAGGCCCCGGGTCCTGGCCGAACTCATCGTGGCCATCACATGCGAGGTGACCGAACTGATTTTGTTCCGCTTTAATTATTTTTAATTTAATTTTAGTATTATTTGGCTGCGTCGGGTCTTAGTTGCAGCATGTGGGTCTTTCGTTGTGGCGCGTGGGCTTCTTTAGTTGTGGTGCACAGGCTCCAGAGCGCGGGGGCTCTCTAGTTGCTTTGCGCAGGCTTTTCTCTAGTGGTAGCTTGCGGGCTCCAGAGCGTGCGAGCTCAGTAGTTGCAGCGCGTGGGCTCCAGAGTGTATGGGCTTAGTTACCCCTGCGACATGTGGGAATCTTAGTTCCCCGACTAGGGATCGAACCCGCATCCCCTGAGTTGGAAGGTGTATTCTTTTTTTTTTTTTTTTTTTTTTTGTGGTATGCGGGCCTCTCACTGTTGTGGCCTCTCCCGTTGCGGAGCACAGGCTCCGGACGCGCAGCCTCAGCGGCCATGGCTCACGGGCCCAGCTGCTCCACGGCATGTGGGATCTTCCTGGACTGGGTCACAAACCTGTGTCCCCTGCATCGGCAGGCGGACTCTCAACCACTGCGCGACCAGGGAAGCCCTGGAAGGCGTATTCTTAACCACTGCGCCACCAGGGAAGTCCTTGTTCAGCTTTATTTTTAATTGGCAAACTTTTGAGTATAATTTGGCTTCCCATGCAGCCTTCTCTATAGCAAAGAAGGCACAGGGCACTAGGCTTGAGTGAACGATTGTATCTCTCATTGTAAGTGAATACTTCGGAATTATAGCTCATGTTCCAGCCTCAGTTTCAGGTGAGTCAACCTCAGAGAAAGGGGTTCACTGTCAGAGTCTGGATTCAGCCTAAGAAACTGAGAACTGGACTGTGAACCTTTGAAATGCACCAAAGCCAGTGCCTCCCCGTAAGGCTTTTTGGAACTCAGGAAGGCTGCCCTCCCGAGACACTCCCCTGCCTCGTCCAGCTCTTCTTTGGATTGTCTACATGGCAAATATTTGAGAAGGTCGCTTGGGTGGATGACAACCACCAAACTTGCAAGATGTGGAAGGACTCATCATTCACAAATGTCTGTAATACCACGCGGGTGACACGGGAGGCTGACAACCGCAAGATTTCAAACCCCCCTGCAGTGAGTCTGAAGGCTCCCAGCCAGAGACTACATTTCCCCGACTCCCTACGTGGAGCCCCTGGTTGACAGGGTCCTTATCCCCTTCGGGAGGGCAGAGCTGTGCTTGCAGCCCTATGACCTGAGCTAGGGACCGCACAAGGCCACAGCGGGGTGGCACCTTCCTGCGGAGTGGAGCGATACCACTAGAGCTGCAGAATCCCGTCATCTTGTTAGGCGTGGGTAGCGGGCCACGGGTACGTGTGAGGCTCTGGGGTGGGTGGGGCATGAATATTGGGGTGGGGGGATCTATGTGTGGAGTCACTGTCTCTGGGTGGTCTCCGGGCGAGTGGTGTTGCAGGCTGAGGGAGAGGGGTTTTGCATCTGATGGCGTCAGAGGGAGCGCAGGTGCCGTGTCTACGCGGATGTGACGGATGCGGAGCCTGTGCCTCGAACGGAGGGTGTGAGACGTGTGTGTCGCATCCGAATGAATGTGCTTGATTTTTATTATCACACAGCTCTTTTATCAACGTATAATTTCAGTTTAGTTGATAGCGGCGCTCCCTCCTCCAGGATAATTCATTCGGGTTTATCACTGAAAGCAGAACTAAGGCCCGTCCATCCTGGTTTCTCACAGTGTTGCAGGCTCGTCTCCTGTCCTGGTTGGCCTGTCCATTTAGCTGGTTAGCTAGCTGGTTGAGCAGTCACACTTTGGACCACCTCTGTGGGTCTCCTCTCTTTTCTGAGCCACATTTTTGGCTTGTTCGGTGGAGTCATCAAACCCCCGTTTTCTCTGCAGCTCATTGCTGCAGAATTCTTTGTTTTATTTAAATGAGTTTAAATCACTCAGAATATATTAGATTACCCTCTAGCTTGGGCTGGAGCTTTGTAGGGATGGAAGTAAACTGAACACTCAGCAGTCATCTTTTCTTCTTCTCTTAATGGAACAGGGGCTGGCTGCCGGGAAGATTGGTATTCTGCCCAAAGACATCCCCCCGCATCCAGAGCTGGGTTCCTGTTGGGTCGGTAAATACATGAGGCCAGGCTGGGATAAAGGTGTGTCAGGGTTTAGAGCCGGAATCTCGCTGAACAAAGCCCCATTTGAGGCCCTACTTAATTTACGATGGCCAGTCCCTCCTTAATTTGCAGCCATCTGCCTACATAGCAGTTCACAGAGACCTCATGCCAGTGTTTAGGCAGCGTCCTCTTTTGCAAATGATTTATGATTCATAATGAGCAAAAGACTGCTCCTCAGATGACCTGTCAGGGTTAGCCTGACCCAGCACTGGGGTCCATAGGAGAGGAAACTGTTCTCCATGTTCTGGGTGGGAGAAATGGAGAGACACGAAGAGCAGGGGTGCTGCAGACCAGGGCTGCTGCCAGCCTATAGAGTGCCTTTGTGTGCAATTGCAAAATATGTCTCCTCTGGGTAGACACAGCCCCATGGCCACACAGTTAGAAGGGGAGGGCTCCTTCTAGGAAGAAACGTGACTTTCTCCAGGCACACTTAGCTCTGTGCCAGGGAGTGTGTAGTAGTGAGGAGAGTGTGGACTGTATTTCAGTCCTAGACCTGAAGCAGATGCCACTCCTTCTCTTGTGGCAACTGGGCCAGGCTCCCCCAGTGCTGATTCTTCCCACCTTGAGAGAAAGAATAATCTACCCTCTTTGCCTTTTCTTCCTCATGTCCTCTTCATGTCTTAACCATTCTGCTGTGATGTAGGTATTCTGCGTTCCATTTTAGAGATGAGAAAACTGAGGATCAGAGCAGTTTTCCAAGGCTGTGTAGCTTGTAAGTGATTGGACTTGGCTGATGAGAACTCAAATCTGTCTGACACCCATGGTCTTTCAACTACATTTCCTTATAAAGTCATTGGATGGATTCGAATTTTCTGTGATCAGGACACATTCATCCTTCGGTATCCACGGGAGATTTGTTCCAGGGGCCCCCACGGATAACAAAATCTGCAGAGACTCAAGTCCCTTATATAAAACGGTATAGTGCAATGAAGACAATAGGCCTTTCAAACCCCAAAACAACTGCGATCGAAATTCTAGGGTGGGACTGTCCTGCGGTGTCGGGTCTCTCCCTCCTCAACCCTGTGATGATGACTTTAGTCTAACTCTAGGTACCAGCTCTTTGTCAGGCTCTGTGATACACACTGGGCTTAAGAAGTAAATGAGCAAAAGGGGTCTCCTTTCTAGTTGGGTGAGATTGACAAGTCCTGTCACCCAGCACACCAATGTCTATTTCTGTTTCTCCACGAGAGGTGCCTGGGGTGAAGGAGGAGCCCTAGACTGGGGATCAGGGGTCTGGGAGCCTCCCCTAAGGCTGGCTGCTGATTTGCTGTGCGATGCCCTGAGCAAATCACCCAACTAGGTGACCAACTCACTCCGGTTTGCTTGGGACTTTCCCAGTTTTAGCACTAAGGGTCCTGTATCCCAGGAACCCCCCATTCTCACCCCTGCAAACCGTTGCACAGTTGGTCACCCTACACTCAGCCCTAAAACTTCCCTCTGGCTCCTTCATGGACTGTAAAGCACTTTGCAGAAAAGAGGGGGCCAGCATTTTTTTTTCTTTCTTTCTTTTTTTTAATTATATAAGTCATGCATGTTGATTGCTGAAAATAGAGATAACCAAAAAAGAACTATGCTAAAATGGCATATCTATCAGTGTTTGAGTGTGTGTACATCCTTTGTCCTAGTAAATCCATTTTAAGAATGTGCCCTACAGAAATACTTGCCTGGGTCCATGAAGATGTATATGAGAGAATGTCCGATAGAGAATTTTTGTTGTTGTAAGAAAAAGTTGGAATTAATCCAGGAGTTCACCAACTGGGGTGAACAGTGGAACAATTGCCCATCATGGAATTTGAGGCATCTTCTTCTCGTAACTCCTGTAGACAAGGGTTCTCAAACGTCAGTGTGCGTCAGAATCCTCTGGAGGGCTTGCTCAAGCAGATTGCTGGACCACATTCCCAGAGTTTTTGTTTTTGTGGTCTGGGGTGGAGCCGCAGAATTTGCATTTCATATAAGCTCCCAGGTGATGTTTGCAGGTCCCAAAGTGTGGTCACACATTGAGAACCACGGATACGGAGAGAAATGAGAAAACCTTCTTCAAGTATGACCTAAACCAGATCTGGGAGCAGCACAGTCAAAGACAGAGAGGCAGGGGTCCAGGAGAGGATTGAGGGATCCCCTCTGATTTCCCTTCTGTTGGCCTGGAGCCCTCACCCGATCCCTCAGAGCATGGGTCAGGTAAATCGTGGCTGGTTCCTTGGCAAACATGAACGCCAGGGGTTCCTGCAGAGTGGGTCTTAGCTGTGGGCAGAGGGAGGGAGAAGCTTGTGGGTTGGCCTCACCAGCAAAGGTACAGGGCTGAGGGCTTCCCTGGTGGTGCTGTGGTTGACAGTCCGCCTGCCGATGCGGGGGATACGGGTTTGTGCCCTGGTGTGGGAGGATCCCACATGCCGTGGAGCGGCTGGGCCCGTGAGCCATGGCCACTGAGGCTGTGCATCCGGAGCCTGGGCTCCACAACGGGAAAAGCCACAACAGTGGGAGGCACGTGTACCGCAAAAAAAAAAAAAAGGGCTGAAAGGAGGAGTGAGGGTCAGCTGGGTGACTCCTGCCAGCTGTGTTTGTTGGTGTCTCTGCTCCTCCCTGGGAACGTGGCATTCTGGTTTCAAGGACAACATCAGATGCTTGGGGAATAGAAGGGCAGGTGTTTTCAGGAACCAAACCTTGCAAATGAATTAACAGGTGTTGATTGCTGCCACGCAGAGGTGTGTTATGTGTGGATATCGTTTTCTACCTTCTCCCTTCAGTCTCAGGCTAACACCATGACCTCATCCTCCTCAGCTAGAGCTGCTATTAAACTCTCCCCACGTACATACTGTGACTTAATTTGGGACTTTCCCCTAAGTACACAATTTTGCTCTGTCTTCTTCATCCAAGGCAATGGTTTGTGGCCTGATGAGGAATATGAGAAAGGAGTGGGGAAAAAAACGCTTCTTGCCTACCACTTGGAAACGCCCCGCAATTCCCATCACCACCACATTTGCTAGAATTTTTCTCCGTGTCCTGGGAAAGGTCAATGGAGGGATGGAAAAAGACAATAGATCACTGCTACTGCATTGCCCCTCATCCACCAATCTGGACTTGGCTCCATTTCTGGTCTCTGTTTCCCTGGTGGGTGCTCTATCTTTTGTTTTCAACAGGCTGACCTAGCTCCTTGAAAACGAATACCTTCTCCACATATCCTATGCATCACTTCGTAAGGGCATTCCGGCGCCCACTAGCTCTTCATGGTCTTATTCTTGAACCACTTTGATCCATGCATTGCTCCTTGCTTTATTGTGGACTTGACTCTTCCGGCTATTGAATTTGCTAGGCATTCTCCCATTTGTCTCTCTTCCTCATCCTTCAGATTCATATGAATTTGGCTCTTCTCAAAAAATTCTTAGTTCTCCACCCGAGCTACACTGTCCCGGGTTATCATGGGTAGTTCCCATTCCTAGTCCTCCCTAGTAACCTTTGTCTCACCCTTCCCTTACCAGCAACCCACGCCTGCAGACAGAGCAGCCCCCAAAGAAAAGACTGGGAATTCCTGCTGGAGGAATCCCTGACCTGAACCGGAGAAGAGAAATACGAACTTGGAAGCAAATGTTCCCCACTCATGACAACCAAAGCCACAAGACTTCAGCCTAACACCGAGGCAGCTGTACAGCTCACAGCAAGTCTTCGAACCCTGAGCCAAAGTGCCAGCCAGTGAACGAACTCCGTGAGAATCTAGCAAGCAGCACCTCCGCTGTCCAGGGTGCTGAACCCCTCCCACCATTTGCCTCTGGGACAGGAACAGGTTCAAGAAGCCCACGTGAAGGAAATGAAAACTGCCCTGAAACCTAGGTCCCCATCAGGAAGGCGAATACCACTAAATTAAGATCTAGTTAAACTGTTGTTGTCTGAGGTCATCTGGTTTGGCTTCAGGTCCACCGATCAAGGAGAAAGGAAATAACGTTGAACACCTGGACAGGCAATGTGCTTGACACTTTGGGTACATTATTTATCTTAATATTTAAAATAACCAGCAGGGGTAGGCACTGTTATCTTCATTTTACTGATGAGGAAGTAGGGGCACTCATGCTTTGGCTAAGCTCCTACAGCTATTAAGTGGTGGAGCCAGGCCCCAACCACAGAGGTGCTTATTCCCAAAGCTGGAACTGATGACATTAGACCCACACACCTCTAAGGCTTGGGCTGATGGCCCTTTGTGAGGCAGCTGCTGACATTTGGGCAGGTCACCAGATTTTTTTCTCCCTGGGACATTTAAAATTTTAAGTCTTTGAGACCCTGAAACCATTTCGAAACCCGTCATTGCCCTCAAAAAATACACACTACACCCACACAAATGAAAATGCTTCATTTCCTTTCTCATTTATGGGAAAACGATGTGAATATAAGCAAGACATTCAAATTAAAATGGACCATTTTATTTTAATTGACCTTTGATTCCCAGCTCACTGCCTCCCCAACGTCCCCATCCTGGCCCCTTCCATCCCTTGCTGTGCTCTGTGATTCATCAGGGCCTGAGGCTCAGCAGCTGTAATTGGTTTGTAACTTCCTGGAATGTCAAAGCCAAGATGGAAATTTTGCGTATCGCTCCACCAATTCCATCCTGGCTTTAATAATAAGTTGGCAGAGGGAAAGGCAGATTTACAGCAGAAGAGAAATGTAATCAAATTTGGAGGTGCAATGCAATAAGTACAAATGCTAGTTTTCATTTGGAAGCTTCTTAGATAAATGTGATCTCACCCAGCTCCCCAGCCAAATCTGTTGTTTCTTCAGGAGCAGTGGAATAATAATCCTCAGAGAGAGAGTTTGTATCCAGTATTCCCCCACCACAGCCCCAGCAGAGTGACCGTGGTAGACTGGAAAGCAATGAAGGGAGAGGCATGAAGAGTCAGTTAAGGAGACAAGGCTTATAGGGGCCTCTGATAAACTGAATACTTGAGGGAAAAGCAGAGTTAAGTACTTGTTAGGCAGTGTAGTAAGTGCCTTACATGTCTTATCTGAGTTTCACAGCAACGCTGTAAGGTAAGTAACGTTATTCTTCCCATTTTATAGAGCAATAAAGTAAGACTTAGGGAGAGGATTCTCAGCTACAGTAAAGTAAGGTTCTGTCTGACTCTGCAGCTTGTACTATTAACCCCTCTCTTACAGGAAAGTAACAGCTGACATTTCTTGAATATTTACATGCCAATCACTCTTCAGGTGCTTCATGAGAACTTCACAGCATCTCTGTGTGGTAAGTGCTATTGTCATTATTATCTTCATTTACCAAGTGAGAAAACTTTCTGAAGATTGATCCTGTAAAAGTCAGTGAGGGTCATGTGAAAACACGTTCACATCATTAGCTGTTAGTGAAATGTAAATTAACACCACAACAAGATACCACTATGTATCTATCAGGATGGTTAAATTTTTTTTCTTTTTAAATAGCGATAACACCAAAGGCTGGTGAGAATGTAGAGGACCTGGATCACTCATTCATTGCTGGTGGGGATGTAAAATGATACAGTCTCTCTCGAAAAAGAATACGGCACTTTCTTATGACATGAAACATGTGCTTAGCATACAATCCAGCAATTGCACTCGGGCATTTGTCCCAGAGAAATGAAGACTTAACATTCACACACAAGCCTGTACATGAATGTTCATAGCAGCTTTATTCATAATAACCAATAATTGGAAGTAATCCAAATGTCCTTCAATGGGTGACTGGTTAAACAAACTGTGGAACACCCATACTATGAATTACTGGTCAGTAATAAAAAGGAACAAGCTATTGATACATGTAACAACTTGGATGGATCTCAAGGGAATTAGGCTGAGTGGGAAAAAAAGCCAGTCCCCACAGTTTACAAACTGTAAAATTCCATTTAAATAACATTTTTGAAAGGACAAAATTATAGAAATGGAGACTCCAGGTTGCCATGGATTAGAGAATAGGGGAGGGAGGCCGGTGGCTCTGGCTATGAAAGAACAGCACAAGAAATTCTTGCGGTAATGGATCTTGACTGTGGTGGTGGTCGCACAGATCTACACACATGATAAACTTGCTTAGAGCTAAACACACACACGACTGCATGTAAAATGAGTGAAATCTAAATTAGGTTGGTGGATTGTATCAGTGTCAGTTTCCTGGCTTTGATATTATATTCTACTTATGCAAGATGTTACCACTGGGGAAAAACTGGGGAAAAAGATCTATGATCTTTTTCTTTTTTTTCAAACATCTTTATTAGAGTATAATTGCTTTATGATAGTGTGTCAGTTTCTGCTTTATAACAAAGTGAATCAGTTATACATATACATATGTCCCCATATCTCTTCCCTCTTACATCTCCCTCCCTCCCACCCTTCCTACCCCACCCCTCTAGGTGATCACAAAGGACCGAGCTGATCTCCCTGTGCTATGCGGCTGCTTCCCACTAGTGATCTATTTTACGTTTGGTAGTGTTATATGTCCATGCCACTCTCTCACTTCGTCCCAGCTTACCCTTCCCGCTCCCCGTATCCTCAAGTCCATTCTCTAGTAGGTCTGTCTCTTTATTCCTGTCTTGCCCCTAGGTTCTTCTGACTATTTTCTTTTTTTTGATTCCATATATATGTGTTAACATATGGTAGTTGTTTTTCTCTTTCTGACTTACTTCACTCTGCATGACAGTCTCTAGGTCCATACACCTCACTACAAATAACTCTGTTTCGTTCCTTGTTATGGCTGAGTAATATTCCATTGTATATATGTGCCACATCTTCTTTATCCATTCATCTGTTGATGGACACTTAGGTTGCTTCCATGTCCTGGCTATTGTAAATAGAGCTGCAATGAACATTTTGGTACATGACTCTTTTTGAATTATGGTTTTCTCAGGGTATATGCCCAGTAGTGGGATTGCTAGGTCATATGGTAGTTCTAAATTTAGTTTTTTAAGGAACCTCCATACTGTTCTCCATAGTGGCTGTATCAATTTACATTCCCACCAACAGTGCAAGAGGGTCCCCTGTTCTCCACACCCTCTCCAGCATTTATTGTTTGTAGATTTTTTGATGATGGCCATTCTGACCGGTGTGAGATGATATCTCATTGTAGTTTTGATTTGCATTTCTCTAATGATTAATGATGTTGAGCATTCTTTCATGTGTTTGTTGGCAATCTGTATATCTTCTTTGGAGAAATGTCTATTTAGGTCTTCTGCCCGTTTTTGGATTGGGTTGTTTGTTTTTTGTTACTGAGTTGCATGAGCTGCTTGTATGTTTTGGAGATTAATCCTCTGTCAGTTGCTTCATTTGCAAATATTTTCTCCCATTCTGAGGGTTGTCTTTTCGTCTTGTTTATGGTTTCCTTTGCTGTGCAAAAGCTTTTAAGTTTCATTAGGTGCCATTTGTTTATTTTTGTTTTTATTTCCATTTCTCTAGGAGGTGGGTCAAAAAGGATCTTGCTGTGATTTATGTCATAGAGTGTTCTGCCTATGTTTTCCTCTAACAGTTTTATGGTGTCTGGCCTTACATTTAGGTCTTTAATCCATTTTGAGTTTATTTTTGTGTATGGTGTTAGGGAGTGTTCTAATTTCATTCTTTTACATGTAGCTGTCCAGTTTTCCCAACACCACTTATTGGAGAGGCTGTCTTTTCTCCACTGTATATTCTTGCCTCCTTTATCAAAGATAAGGTGACCATATATGCGTGGGTTTATCTCTGGGCTTTCTATCCTGTTCCAGTGATCTATATTTCTGTTTTTGTGCCAGTACCATACTGTCTTGATTACTGTAGCTCTGTAGTATAGTCCGAAGTCAGGGAGCCTGATTCCTCCAGCTCTGTTTTTCTTTCTCAATATTGTTTTTGCTATTCGGGGTCTTTTGTGTTTCCATACAAATTGTGAAATTTTTTGTTCTAGTTCTGTGAAAAATGCCAGTGGTAGTTTGATAGGGATTTCATTGAATCTGTAGATTGCTTTGGGTAGTAGAGTCATTTCCACAATGTTGATTCTTCCAATCCAAGAACATGGTATATCTCTCCATCTGTTTGTATCATCTTTAATTTCTTTCATCAGTGTCTTATAGTTTTCTGCATACAGGTCTTTTGTCTCCTTAGGTAGGTTTATTCCTAGATATTTTATTCTTTTTGTTGCAATGGTAAATGGGAGTGTTTTCTTAATTTCACTTTCAGATTTTTCATCATTAGTGTATAGGAATGCAAGAGATTTCTGTGCATTACTTTTGTATCCTGATACTTTACCAAATTCATTGATTAGTTCTAGTAGTTTTCTGGTAGCATCTTTAGGATTCTCTATGTATAGTATCATGTCATCTGCAAACAGTGACAGCTTTACTTCTTCTTTTCCTATTTGGATTCCTTTTATTTCTTTTTCTTCTCTGATGGTGGTGGTTAAAACTTCCAAAACTATGTTGAATAATAGTGGTGAGAATGGGCAACCTTGTCTTGTTCCTGATCTTAGTGGAAATGGTTTCAGTTTTTCACCATTGAGGACGATGTTGGCTGTGGGTTTGTCATATATGGCATTTATTATGTTGACAAAAGTTCCCTCTATGGGTTTCTATCGTAAATTAGTGTTGAATTTTGTCGAAAGCTTTCTCTGCATCTCTTGAGATGATCATATGGTTTTTCTCCTTCAATTTGTTAATATGTTATATCACATTGATTGATTTGTGTATATTGAAGAATCCTTGCATTCCTGGGATAAACCCCACTTGATCATAATGTATGATCCTTTCAATGTGCTGTTGGATTCTGTTTACTAGTATTTTGTTGAGGATTTTTGCATCTATGTTCATCGGTGATATTGGCCTATAGTTTTCTTTCTTTGTGACCTCTTTGTCTGGTTTTGGTATCAGGGTGATGGTGGCCTCATAGAATGAGTTTGGGACTGTTCCTCCCTCTGCTATATTTTGGAAGAGTTTGAGAAGGATAGGTGTTAGCTCTTCTCTAAATGTCTGATAGAATTTGCCTGTGAAGCCATCTGGTCCTGGGCTTTTGTTTGTTGTAAGATTTTTAATCACAGTCTCAATTTCAGTGCTTGTGATTGGTCTGTTCGTATTTTCTATATCTTCCTGGTTCAGTCTTGGAAGGTTGTGCAGTTCTAAGAATTTGTCTATTTCTTCCAGGTTGTCCATTTTATTGGCATAGAGTTGCTTGTAGTAGTCTCTCATGATCCTTTGTATTTCTGCAGTGTCAGTTGTTACTTCTTCTTTTTCATTTCAATTCTATTGATTTGAGTCTTCTCCCTTTTTTTCTTGATAAATCTGGCTAATGGTTTATCAATTTTGTTTGTCTTCTCAAAGAACCAGCTTTTAGTTTTATTGATCTTTGCTATTATTTCCTTCATTTCTTTTTCATTTATTTCTGATCTGATCTTTATGATATCTTTCCTTCTGCTAATTTTGGTTTTTTTTTTGTTCTCCTTTCTCTAATTTCTTTAGGTGTAAGGTTAGGTTGTTTATTTGAGATGTTTCTTGTGTCTGAAGGTAGGCATGTATAGCTATAAACTTCCCTCTTAGAACTGCTTTTACTGCATCCCATAGGTTTTGTGTTGTTGTGTTTTCATTGTCATTTGTTTCTAGGTATTTTTTGATTTCCTCTGATTTCTTCAGTGATCTCTTGGTTATTAAGTAGTGTGTTGTTTAGCCTCCATGTGTTTGTATTTCTTACAGATTTTTTACTGTAATTGATAACTAGTTTCATAGCATTGTGGTCGGAAAAGATACTTGATACGATTTCAGTTTTCTTAAATTTACCAAGGCTTGATTTGTGACCCAAGATATGATCTATCCTGGAGAATGTTCCATGAGCACTTGAGAAGAATGTGTATTCTGTTGTTTTTGGATGGAATGTCCTATAAATATCAATTAAGTCCATCTTGTTTAATGTATCATTTAAACCTTGTGTTTCCTTATTTATTTTCATTTTGGATGATCTGTCCATTGGTGAAAGTGGGGTGTTAAAATCCCCCACTATGATTGTGTTATTGTCGATTTCCCCTTTTATGGCTGTTAGTATTTGCCTTATGTATTGAGGTGCTCCTATGTTGAGTGCATAAATATTTACAATTGTTATATCTTCTTCTTGGATTGATCCCTTAATCATTATGTAGTGTCCTTGTCTCTTGTAATAGTCTTTGTTTTAAAATCTATTTTTTCTGATATGAGAATTGCTACTCCAGCTTTCTTTTGATTTCCATTTGCATGGAATCTCTTTTTCCATCCCCTCACTTTCAGTCTGTATGTGTCTCTAGGTCTGAAGTGGGTCTCTTGTAGACAGCATATATACAAGTCTTGTTTTTGTATCCATTCAGCCAGTCTATATCTTTTGTTTGGAGCATTTAATCCATTTACATTTAAGGTAATTATTGATATGTATGTTCCTATTACCATTTTCTTAATTGTTTTGGGTTTATTCTTGTAGGCCTTTTCCTTCTCTTGTGTTTCCTGCCTAGAGAAGTTCCTTTACCATTTGTTGTAAAGCTGGTTTGGTGGTGCTGAATTCTCTTAACTTTTGCTTGTCTGTGAAGCTTTTAATTTCTCTTTCAAATCTGAATGAGATCCTTGCTGGGTAGAGTAATCTTGCTTGTAGGTTTTTCTCTTTCATCACTTTAAATATGTCCTGCTACTCCCTTCTGGCTTGCAGAGTTTCTGTTGAAAGATCAGCTGTTAACCTTATGGGGATTCCCTTATGTGTCACTTGTTGTTTTTCCCTTGCTGCTTTTAATATTTTTTCTTTGTATTTAATTCTTGATAGTTTGATTATTATGTGTCTTGGCGTGTTTCTCCTTGGATTTATCCTGTATCGGACTCTCTGTGCTTCCTGGACTTGATTAACTATTTCCTTTCCCATATTAGGGAAGTTTTCAACTACAGTCTCTTCAAATATTTTCTCAGTCCCTTTCTTTTTCTCTTCTTCTTCTGGGACCCCTATAATTCGAATGTTGGTGCATTTAATGTTGTCCCCGAGGTCTCTGAGACTGTCCTCTATTCTTTTCATTCTTTTTTCTTTATTCTACTCTGCAGTAGTTATTTCCACTATTTTGTCTTCCAGGTCACTTACCCGTTCTTCTGCCTCAGTTATTCTGCTATTGTTCCCTTCTAGAGAATTTTTAATTTCATTTTTTGTGTTGTTCATCACTGTCTGTTTGCTCTTTAGTTCTTATAGGTCCTTGTTAAACGTTTCTTGTATTTTCTCCATTCTGTTTCCAAGATTTTGGATCATCTTTACTATCATTATTCTGAATTCTTTTTCAGGTAGACTGCCTATTTCCTCTTCATTTGTTAGGTCTGGTGGGTTTTTGCCTTGCTCCTTCATCTACTGTATGTTTCTCTGTCTTCTCATTTTGCTTAACTTTCTGTGTTTTGGGTCTCTTTTTCACATGCTGTATCTTCGTAGTTCCTGTTGTTTTTGGTGTCTGTCCCCAGTGGCTAAGGTTGGTTCAGTGGGTTGTGTAGGCTTCCTGGTGGAGGGGACTAGTGCCTGTGTTCTGGTGGATGAGGCTGGATCTTGTCTTTCTGTTGGGCAGGTCCACGTCTGGTGGTGTGTTTTGGGGCGTCTGTGACTTTATTATGATTTTAGGCAGCCTCTGTGCTAATGGGTTGTGTTGTGTTCTCGTCTTGCTAGTTGTTTGGCATAGGTTGTCCAGCAGTATAGCTTGCTGGTCGTTGAGTGGAGCTGGGTCTTGGCGTTGAGATGGAGATCTCTGGGGGATTTTTGCCATTTGCTATTACGCGGAGCTGGGAGGCCTCTTGTGGACCAGTGTCCTGAACTCGGCTCTCCCACCTCAGAGGCACAGCCCTGATGCCTGGCTGGTGCACCAAGAGCCTGTCATCCACACGGCTCGGAATAAAAGGGAGAAAAGAAAGAAAGAAAGAAGAAGATTAAATAAAATAAAGTTATTAAAATAAAAAAATAATTATTAAGAAAAATAAATTTTTTAAGTAATAAAAAAACAAAACAACAACAACAAAAACCGGACAGGCAGAACCCTAGGACAAATGATAAAAACAAAGCTATACAGACAAAATCACACATGGAAACATACACATACACAGTCACAAAAAGAGGAAAAGGGGAAAAATATATATATATATCTTTGCTCCCAAAGTTCACCTCCTCGATTTGGGATGATTCGTTGTCTCTTCAGGTCTTCCACAGATGCAGGTACATCAAGTTGATTGTGGAGATAAAATCCGCGGCTCCTGAGGGTGCATGGAGAGACTTCCCTTTCTCTTCTTTGTTCGAACAGCTCCTGGGGTTCAGCTTTGGATTTGGCCCCACCTCTGCATGTAGGTTTCCTGAGGATGTCTGTTCCCTGCCCCGACAGGACGGGGTTAAAGGAGCCGCTGATTCGGGGGCTCTGGCTCACTCAGGCCGAGGGGAGGGAGGGGCACGGAGGGCGGGGCGGGCCTCCGGCGGCAGAGGCCGGCGTGACGTTGCGCCAGTCTGAGGCGCCGCGCATCCTCCAGGGGCAGTTGTCCCTGGATCACGGGACCCTGGCAGTGGACCCTGGCACAGGCTCCCCGGAAGTGGGGTGTGGAGCGTGACCTGTGCTCGCACACAGGCTTCCTGGTGTCGGCAGCAGCAACCTTAGCGTCTCCCGCCCGTCTCTGGGATCCGCGCTTTTAGCTGCGGCTCGCGCCTGTCTCTGGAGCTCCTTTAAGCAGCGCTCTTAATCCCCTCTCCTCGCGCACCAGGAAACAAAGAGGGAAGCAAAAGTCTCTTGCCTCTTCGGCAGCTCCAGACTTTTCCCCGGACTCCCTCCCGGGTAGCCGTGGCGCATTAGCCCCTTCAGGCTGTGTTCATGCCGCCAGTCCTCTCCCTGCGCTTCGACCGAAGCCCGAGCCTCAGCTCCCAGCCCCGCCCGCCCCGGCGGGTGAGCAGACAAGCCTCTCGGACTGGTGAGTGCCGGTCGGCCCTGATCCTCTGTGCGGGAATCTCTCCGCTTTGCCCTCCGCACCCCTGTTGCTGTGCTCTCCGCGGCGCCGAAGCTCCCCGCTCCGCCACCCGCAGTCTCCGCCCGCAAAGGGGCTTCCTAGTGTGTGGAAACTTTTCCTCCTTCACGGCTTCCTCCCACTGGTGCAGGTCCGTCCCTATTCTTTTGTCTCTGTTTATTCTTTTTTCTTTTGCCCTACCCAGGTATGTGGGGAGTTCCTTGTCTTTTGGGAGGTCTGAGGTCTCTGCCAGCGTTCAGTAGGTGTTCTGTAGGAGTTGTTCCACACGTAGGTGTATTTCTGATGCATTTGTGGGGAGGAAGGTGATCTCTGCGTCTTACTCTTCCGCCATCTTGAAGCTCTTCTCTATGATCTTTTTCTATTTTGTCTTAAAACTGCACGTAAATCTACAATTTCTTAAAATAAAAAGTTTTTTTTTTTTTTGATGTCAGTGAGAGAAATGGATGGAGAGAGGACAGAGGGAAGAAACAAAGGCACTTGTCTAAATCCACACATTGGGCGATCAAACTACTTGTGCTCATCAGAGCCTTGGGCTCATATCCTCTGCTCTGTGCCACCTCCCCATCTGATAAAAGACTGTTATGTCCTCTACTTCTGGGACCTTCCCCTTCCTCTCTCCATCTAAGCCTAGCGATGTGATCAATCAAGGGGTCTTGAACCCTCAGTAGCAAGGCCCAGGCTTTTACCCACATTCCAGGTTGGGCACGTGAGTTCTGTGTCCATCACTCCCACAGCAGAGAGGAGGGGTGCAGGAGGGCTCTTTGACTCTGCAGCTTATTCTAAGCCATGTTGGGTTAGAGGGATCAACATGGACACTGAGAAGGAGAGACTCTTTGGTTCTAAAAGGACCATTGAAACAGAAATTTCTGAGTGCCATTTTCCTACCATGTAGAACTAGTATACCTAAAAATAAAGTAAGATCAGAGGTGAGGAACAGAGGAAGGGAGGAAAAAGCTGATGATAAAAATTGAGCATCTGTGTCTATATATCTATATGAATATTTATATGTATAAATACCTTTATATTTATATGTATATCTATATCATCTATGTTTATATGTATATCTATATCTATGTCATCTCCCTGTATTCATATCTGAAGCATTCAATCTCATGGACTTCTTTGGGATGTGAAGCAATATGTTTACTTTTTGGGTGCTTAAGTTATGTTTGAGTATCATTTCTATTCTTTGCAACCAAAGAGTCCCAGCATATAACCTCCCACCTGCTATATGCCTCCTAGCACTTCGCCCACCAGCCCAAGCCCTACTCAACCTCGGAACACATTAGTAAACTCACAACCCCGTATGTGCCGAGAGCTGGCCAGCTCCCAGATATTTGAAGATTCTAATCTGAGCTTCCCTCTGCAGGGTGTGCTGAGCCCTGTCTGAGGAGGGGGAGGAGGGAGGCTGTGTCCCGAGATGGGATCAGTGCCTCTGAGGTGAGGCGTAGCAAGCTCTAATCTACAACGGGTTTTCCTTGGAGGCTATGCCTTTAGAGTCTGTTTCCCGCTTCATCTTGTCGGCTCATCTGCAAAATGACTTACAGTGGGACTCTGGGAATGCAGATTCTCACCAAGGCTCTGACACTAGCTGGGGACATGGGGCGCCACCGCCAGTTTCAAGGGAGATGAGAATAGCTGCCCTCATTGCCTGGGATTTGTCCCCACCAATGAAGGCTAATTTTGGAAGCCTGGAGGCCTCTGTTGCTAGTTACTAGACCAGAACCATGGGTGAAATCATAGCATAAAGGTCGTGGCACCTCACTGAGGTCGTCGAAGAATGTTTGAGGTCATAGCCAGGTTCTGGGAGCTTGGTCTACAGGTTGAGGGAGAGGGAAGCACACGTCTTGGTGAGCTTTGAAGTGGGTGAGTGTCAGGAAGTTCAAGCATTTAGGGGGATCCATTCTTGCACGTGCATCATGGCCTCTCTACCCTTCCCTCTTGTTGGTCTTACCAAGGAAGGCAGCCTTGAGGCCCCCCTCCCCACACCATCCCTGATGCCCTGTCAGATAACAGCTATGCTGGGGCACCCCGTGTTGGTCAGGAGGCAGGTCCCATCTCATGTTACCCCACTTCACCAATTCTTCCTTCCTCCCTCCATTCTGCCTCACACTACCCCTCCCTCCTCTCTCCCCCATTTACCACACTCCGTCCCACTTCATCCACACTCCTCCTCTGCTTCCTGCCTGCTCCACTCATTTCTCTTCCATTTATGCCATATTTCCTGTTTCATTCCAGCCACACCCTCCCCTTCGCTGCATTCTACTTACCTGCATTTCATCCCATTCAATGTTGAATCTAGAATCCAGCCTACTCAGCAATGCCTGGGTCAAATCCCAGGCAACAAAGGCAGCTGTTCTCCTCTCCTTTTGGCAGATGAGGAAACTCAGAGAGTTGCATGCAACTCCCTCCAAAACATGGCACGAGAGAATGACCTAAGAAGAGTGATTCCAGAATCTCAAATGAAGAGAACAGCTGTTACTCCGGCTGGCACTGTTCTAAGAACTTTAATTCTCTTAAACAGCTTAATGAGGTAGATACAAGCATTATCTCCATTTTCAGATGAGTAAACTGAGGCACGCAATGCTAATTAACTCCCAAGGGCAAACAGCCACTGAGTGGAACAGCCAGAACTTGACCCTGGTGCCCATGCTTTCATCCACACTCAGTAGCAGTGGTGGATGTTTATATGAGAAGGTAGCCAAGGGCTGTTTTGATTTCCTACCTTGACTAGATATTTGTGATGTTTAAACATTTTCAGGTATCTAGTTACTTCCTCCAAGCTTATCTCCAAGGGGATGATTTTGCCTAGGAAAAAGGCCGTAGGAAACACCTTCTCCCAGGGCAATAATAAACAGTCTTTCCCAAAGTTTAGTCTCTCCCATGCAGCATTAGAAGTAGCCAAGTTGTGTAACCAGGCAGGATGCAAGGTCGGGGATGGAATGCTGTCAGGAGACAAGGGAGAAATTCACTTGCTGCTCTGTCTTGGGCAGATCCCCATCTTCTCTTCCTGAACTCTTCATCACTTTAGGATTTTTTAATGCCTACTTGGGATATTTGGAGGATATGCGCTTTTTACTAACCAGTGTAGTGCTTGAGTCCCCCTCCTTTGACCCCACGTCCCGATGGACACCGACATTAAATCCATCCTTCACGGCAGTGACACCAGTGTTTCTCACAGCAAAGTCTGTGGCCAGCCTCCACCCAGACCCACTGGGTCCAGAAATCTGCATTTTACTAAACCGTACCCAAGCTAGGTAAAACTTACTCAAAGGAAAGATTGAGATTGAACTGAGAAAGGCTCTAAATTTTAGAGGAAAGTTAAAAGAATACGCAGGCAATGGGAGTCGCGTTTTTCACTAGGGGGCTCTGTTTGATAGATAAGTTTTGTCAGGATGGAGAGCTGCAATGTTTAAGGCTGGATCTGAAGACTTTAAGCATTGAAATGATCTCATTCCCCAGATCACCACTGTTACTTCAAAATAAAAATAATACTGAAGCATAAAACACAAAGTGTACGTGTTGAAATAGCTTCCTCTTAGATGTGCTAATTGGCAAATGTTGAATAAGTTTATTGCAATGCAAACTGTCTTATTTTGGGGCTGCCCCTGCTTAGTTGGTGTCCTACAGATGATGCTTCTTCTGCCTCAAGTCATCTGGCTCTGGTAACATTCATTCGTTTGTTCTTTCACTCATTCATGCAACAAATATTTATTGAGCTTGGCACAGCAATTAACCAAAAAGCAAGGATCTTTGCTTCCACAGAGCTTGCATTCTAGTGCTGGGGAGACAGGCGAGAAACAAAGTCAATATGTAAAATCTATGGCATGTTAAGAGTTATAAGTCCTCCGGAGAAAAATAAGATGGAGAAAGGGGAGAAAAGTTCTGGAGCTTGGGGGAGGGGTTATCAGGGAAGTCTTCTCCCAAAGTGAGGTTTAAAGAAAGTCCTAAAAGAGGTGAGGGAGCCACGTGGTCCCACAGGAGGAGGGTGCAGGCAGAGAGGACAGAGCTTTGCCTAATCCTGTAGCAGCCAAGACACAGACCCCTGACTCCGCACAAAAAGACCTAAACAGTCCCCAATTACGAGGGAAGCCAAGCTGGGCAGTCGCTCCCATCTCATTACAGCAGCAAAGCTTGACCTCACTGCCCGGTGGCCTTAGCGGCTGTCACCCAAACCCTGCCCATAGGTACCACCTTCTCCCTGTGGGTTCGGGTCAGATCTGTTCAGTGAAGACCAATTAAGCACCGACTCTGTGCCCAGACCTGTGCCAGGACCCGTCAGAGCCTGGCCTGCAAACCACACAGAAAAGTAGAATCCAAGTGTGAGGGTCAGAGAAGAGGTGTGGAGTCAGCCTGAGGGCAGCAGTTGTTTGGTTTGCTCTCATCCCACCCCCGTCATTCCTGCTCCCCAGACACGCTGCTGCTCTCAGATTTGTTCTTCGTGTCAGGGCTTTTGCTGTTTCTTTCCCTTGGATTCTCTCTCCCCAGACTTCCCCAGGGGTCAGTTCTCACTGTTCCGGCTTCAGCCAAGTGTCACCTCCCCAGGAGCGTCTCCGAGATGGCCCTGACGTCTGTGTCGCTGTTACTATGTGCCTCGTCCTTTTTTCCCTTCCTATCATTGTCCCCACCACCAACTGAGATGACTGGTGTCGCGGTCCCCTCTCCCCTACCCTCCCCGCGGGAGCGGGGACCCAGTTTCTCCCATTTGCCCCCTCCATCCCCAGGGCCTCAAAAATAGGAGGTGCTCAATAAATGTCAGCCAACAAAGTTATTTACTGAGCAAGGGACCATCAATGCTTTACCTGAATAACCCATGCCGTCTGTCCAGCTCTCCTCCTGCCTGCACCCCCCTGCCTGCTCCTGAGGCCCCTGAAGTACATTCTCGGATACTCTCGCTGACCATGGAGAACTGTTGTTAGCCATCCTACAAAAAGGAGGGCAAGGTGATGATTAAGAATACGGATTGGACATCAGATGGGTTTGCTTTGGCCTCTGACTCCGCCACTTTCAGACTGTGTGCCCTGGGCAAGTTCATTAACATCTCTGAACCTCAGTTTCCCCACCTGAGCAGAGCTGCTTTCAGTAAACAGTAGTCTTTGTTATTCTACCCAAATAACAATGGTTACTAACTCCTCTGTCCAGAGGGGAGGTTTGTACCACTTTCTTCCTGAGATGAGCGCCCTGGCCCAGGCTGGAGCCCCCGGGGACTCCTGCAGAGAGACCAACAAAAAGGGAAAGTCCAAAGGCAGTGACTGTGCCGCTGGGGAGCAAGAGTTAATGATCCGGGGACGCTTAATGAGCTTCCTCCTCTGCTCTCTCCCATTGCAGGTGGCGTGGCAGCCTTCCAGGACCAGAGGCTGCTCCCTGCACCTGCCCCTCCACATCCAATTTGTTTGCAGTGTCCTGAAAAGCTAACCAAGCTGAAATCGCTGATACCAAGGCTCTAAAAGTCCTGCACCAGTATTTAGTGTTCTCCAAGGCCCCAACCTTGTCCCTGCCTCCTAATCCTTTCCATCTGTTGGGAGCCGTTGAGGGATTCAGTGATGATAACTGCCGAGATGATCTCTTCTGCTTGGGGCTGGGAGCACAGCTGTCCTGGAGGCTTGCTTCCTGTGAATTCCTGCAGTGTCCCTTCTCATGCCTGAGCACTCTTCCTGGGGGCTTCCTGAGGAAGCCCCATGCATTAGCGTCGCAATTATATTAGGATATAATAAAGCTGCTGGTGATTATACTGGAGAGGTGGCAGGCCATAGTGGCGTAGAGCATAGACTGGGAATCAGGTTGCCTGGATTGAGTCCTGGCTCCATTTAATAACTGTGTGATCTTGGCCCCAAATAATGTTATCTTATCTATTACATACAGCCTGCCTCATGGGAGCCAGGCATTGTTCATAAACCCCCAATATAATAATAATAACAATACCTAATATTTGTTGAGAGCCAGGAATGCTTTGATGAGTCCACTTAATCTCAGAAGACAGTCATGTTAATGGACAACTTTCACGGTGGTCAGGGCTGGGCCTCAGCCAGGACTGGACCCAGAAGCCTAGGTTCCTGAGTTATTAATCGCATGGGTGGCTTGCCTGAGGGCAAGGAAGCTGTGATGAGGACCTTTTAAGGGTTCATTTCTAGGCTCAGAGTAGACGGGATGGCATGTCCCCAGCCCAGGTCAGCCTACACCGTATCTCATGGCTCTTGTCAGCTATCGTGAGATTTGTCTTTCTCCATCTGGCTTACTTCACTCAGTATGATCGTCTCCAGTTCCATCCATGTTGCTGCAAATGGCCTTATTTTGTTCTTTTTTATGGCTGAGTAGTATTCAATTGTATATATGTACCACATCTTCTTTATCCATTCACTTGCTGATGGGCATTTAGGTTCCTTGCATGTCTTGGCTATTGTGAATACTGCTGCAGTGAACATTGGGGTGCATCTTTTCACGGTATTGGTTTTCTATTGCCGTGTAACTGATCACCGCAAACCTGGTGGCTTAAAACGGTATCTGCTTATTATCTCACAGCTCTGTGGATCAGGGGTCAAGGAGAGTTTAGCTGGATTCTCTGTTTCAGTTCTCCCAAGGCTGAAATCAAGGTGTTGGCTGGGCTAGGCTCTCATCTGGAGGCCCTGGGGAAGAAACTTCTTCCAGAGTCATTCAGAGTGTTGGCAGAATTCTGTTCCTGTGGTTGTAGGACTGAGGTCCCAGTTTTCTTGCTGGCTGTTGGCCACTCTCTAGTCCTTAATGTGGTCCCCTTTATATACAAAACCAGCAATAGCACATTGAACCTTTTTCATCCTTAGAACCTCTCTGACTTATTCTGCTGTCAGCTTGAGAAAAGTCTCAGCTTTTAAAACTCACGTGATTTTATATATATATATATATATATATATATATATATATATATATATATAAAATTTACTTATTTATTTTTGGCTGTGTTGGGTCTTTGTTAAGGTGCGCAGGCTTCTCATTGCGGTGGCTTCTTTTGTTGCGGAGTACAGGCTCTAGGCACGCGGGCTTCAGTAGTTGTGGCTCACAGGCTTAGTTGCTCCACGGCATGTGGGATCTTCCTGGACTGAGGCTCGAACCCATGTCCCCTGCATTGGCAGGCGTATTCGTAACCACTGCGCCACCAGGGAAGCCCAAAGCTCACATGATTATATTAAGCTCACTGGATGATCTCCCTTTTGATGAACTCGAAGGCAACAAATTAGTAACTTTAATTACATCTGCAAAATGCCTTTTGCCACGTAAGGTAATGTGATCACAGGCATGTTTTTACATCATATTCACAGTCCTGGGGATTCGAGCAGGAAATCGTGGTGTCGTCTTAGAATTCTGCCGACCTCATCTACACTGCCTTGAATTTTAGAATGTTCAAACTTCACCTTTCCTTGGGGCACAGGAAAGGTGATCGCTTCATGCTGGATTTGGGGGAGACCCTCACTAGGGCAAAGCGTCCAAGGATGCTTGAAGGGAGTGGGATTAAGAGTCAGAAGGATGATTAATCTTGGATAAGGCCAGACATTTTATTTGCTTATCCAGCCATGTTTATTGAGGATCTCTAGGTGCCCAGGATCTAGCAGTCTGCAGAATAGACACAGTCCATGCCCTCATGGAGCTGATGGTCTGGTGGGTGATGAGGTTCCCCAAAGAGAAGTATGGGGTTCAGTGGGGGGAGGGAAACGAAGGCTAGCCTGTCATCTGAGGGCAAAGAGGGCAGGGGTTCAGGTAAATTTTTACAGCTTATGTGAGGAATGGGAAGGACACCATCTCCTAGGTGAGGTAGAGCTCAAACAATTATAGGCTGATCTAAAGAGCACTGGGTCCTCTAAGGATCCTGAGCTCCCCTCATGCCCCAGGGATCACCAGGAAACTCTGTCTCAGCCTATTAGCTTAGCCTGGCAGTCACTAACTTGAATATAGAAATGCCTACAAGGGCAGGAACTTGACATAAATAAATGGCGCATCTGAGTGTGAACAAAAGAATAGGGCAAGTGTGATGGCAAATGGTGACTGGCCTGTGGCTTTGGTGTCAGGAGGGTAACAGGGAGTGCTGGGGTCCGCGCACACTGGAGCATGGACACCTGTCTACAGGGGTTGCCAGTACCTACTGCAGCTGATTGTACCATCGGGAAGAAATCATCAGGTCTTCTGATTTTTGACAAAATTCAGATGATTTTGTGGAAAATCCCCGATTTTAAAAATTTAAGTAATTGTTTTAAATGTAAGGATCTTCAGAGAGGTGACATACGTGCAGGTGTCTGTGACACAGGGCCAGCCTGCAGACATCTATTTGTGAACTTCAGTAGAGCTGCCCGCACTGAGTTGTGTTTGGGTGTTGCATCATCAGCTTTTTTTTTTTTTTAATATTTATTTATTTATTTTGGTTGCACCAAGTCTTTGTTACGGCACGTGGGATCTTCGTTGCGGCACACGGACCTCTTAGCTGCGGCATTCCGTCTTCTCAGTTGCGGCATGCGTGCAGGATCTAGTTCTCCGACCAGGGATTGAACCTGGGCCCCCTGCATTGGGAGTGTAGAGTCTCACCCACTGGACCACCAGAGAAGTTCCCCCCATCATCAGCTTTAACTGAGAAGTGCAGGTGGCCTCTGTATCCCAGGGTTCCCAGCCCGAAGTTATGCATCACAAATGCCTTTGCACACTTTCAATGGAGGAAACCTTGTGTCTCCTTGAGATTTCTATTTCTCCCCTTCCATTGTGACCATGGGAACAATCGCATTGCCTTCTCTGCCATGCATGTTAGAAGCTCACAGTTCAATTCAAGTGTTTGCTCCTCTGGTATCCAGTGTCTACCTTTTCCTCCTCATGATCTCATCAACTGAGGCAGCTGTCCAAGCTTCTGTTCCGTTTCCTAGTACGTACTATCTGACCCTGGGCTGGGAAGCTAACTATTTTATTTACCTTAGTGTCTACAGTGTCTAATACATGGGGGGCACTCAATAAATACTTGAGTGTTGGGCCAATGATCAGTTGCCCATTATTTTTGGTTGATAAAAGAAATAGACGTGTGAAAAGAACACTTTTGTAGACACTATTGTTGAAAACTCAACCCTTAAGGTCCCTTAATGAATTAGAGTGACCAACAGTCCTCACGTGCCCAAGAATGAAGGGGTTCTTGAGATGCAGGACTTTCGGTTTTAAAACCGAGATGAAAGAGTTTCCCAAGACACAAAACTTTCAGTGCTAATACTGGGAAAGTCCTGGGAAAACTCAGTTGGTCACCCTCCCTTAAATAAAAACTCAAAGGAAAACAAGATTCTCTTGAAGCTCAAAAAATGGAAAAAGACCATTTCTCCTGCTAAACAGGGATGATTCCTTTTATCTGCTGATGGGAGGTTTGAAAATCTCATGTCCCCTCTTTACCTTGACCTCTAAGAAACTCCAAGGTAAATTCTCTGGATCATGTCAGCAGCATCTGTCAGTCTATGTTGTCTGAGATAATTGTTTCATTGACTCTGCCTTGTTTTTCTTAAATCTTTTTTCTCTTTAAAAGTGGTGACATGGTGTAAATTGCACCCAGAATTACATTAAATAATTTATGCCAAGCAAACATGAGGGAAAGCCTATGTCTTTTGCCTTTTTCCTTCTCTTCAATTGGCTGTTACTTCATTCTATGTGTGTATTACTTCAGGGGTTGGCAAACTATGGCCTGTGGGCCAAATCTGGGAGCACTGCCTCTTTTTGTAAATAAATTTTTACTGGAATAACAGTCATACTTATGAACTTATGTATTGTCCATGGCCGTTTTCATGTTACAAGGGCAGAGTTGAGTAGTTGCAACGGACACAGTGTGGCCCACAAAACCTAAGATATTTGCTCTCTCTAGTCTGTCAACCCCCGCATTATGTCACAAACCACAAATCCTTTTGAAAGGATTTATATAGAATTTCAAATTTTACGTATATATTACCCTTTCTGTTCCCAAATGTAGTTTCAAAATTTATACATGTATATATATTCTGTTTACAAAAGTAGTACCTGCTAATTATAAAAATGTTAACATCACAGAAATACGTAATGATGATAGTACCCATCCCTTTTTAAACTCAATTCCTACTGGTAAGCCTCAGTTAACTAGTCAGTGTAGATTCCTCCTGATTCCTTTCAGTGCATAAACTAATTCACATATATCATTAAAATAATACTAAAAAAGACATAAATCTCTCTGTGAGCACATTTCCCTGGGTAAGCATTTTTAAATTCTCCATCAGCAGCATTTTTTACCCATGTCTCCACTGGCACATTTGCAGACATTCTCACTCATTGTTTCCAATATCTTTCCTCATTGATCTAGTTTAATCAGAAGCCCTTTCTAACTCGTCTTCACAGTAGCCACATCATTGCAAGTTCTAATTATTCCTGGTACCTCTCATTTTAATGATTCTTTTTTGTCATTGCTAATTACTGTTACTTTAAAACATCTCTCAGAACCAATGAGGATGTCAGATGCCTGCAGACTGTCACTTTGCTTCTAAATCATCAAGCTAAGTGTTCAGGACATGGCTTCAGCTGATCATCCATTTGTTTCTGAGAGACTATCAGGACCACAGCCCTCACGCAACACATGCATGATCGCGTCCAAGTCTTCTAGGGCATCCGTCATCACCCAGAATCTTAGATCCACACTGCTTTCTACGTACTGATTGGACCAGCTTCCCTCCCCTCTCCAAACATTCCCTCTGAGCCCTTTGGAATTCCAAGTTTGTAACCAGGAGACATCCTCATATTTTCTTTTCTTTTTTTTTTTTGCGGTACGCGGGCCTCTCACTCTTGTGGCCTCTCCCGTTGCGGAGCACAGGCTCCGGACACGCAGGCTCAGCGGCCATGGCTCACGGGCCCAGCCGCTCCGTGGCATGTGGGATCCTCCCGGACCGGGGCACGAACCCGTGTCCCCTGCATCGGCAGGCGGACTCTCAACCACTGCGCCACCAGGGAATCCCCATCCTTATATTTTCAATTTCTCCTCCAAACATTTTCTTTCATTTCTTGCCTTGGTTTAAGCCAGAGCTCCCCCCACCCCTCCCGCCTCCTGGCCAGCCTTCCCAAGTGTAAGTTGCTTTTCTCTCTCAACTCATGTACCCCAAGGTTCCCCTTTGCCACTTCCAAAACATTTTCCCTTTCCAAAAAGTCCCAGAATCTTTCAAGCGAAGCCCTCAGATTATAGTGCCAGCTATGGTCAAAATGGTCACCAGCTCTTCTCTCAGTCATTAGAGACGCTCATGCTTAATGAGCCACTATCTGTATTCCCACCCTGTTTTCGTCATTCTCAGTGATTTCAACATTTACACAGATAACTCATCCAACCCTTTGATGTCTCCATTCCTTGGCCTTCCCACACATCCACGTCTCTTTCCCATCACTTCTCAGCCTTTCCCATGGGCTTGCCATTGATGGTAACTGTACAACCTCTTAAATCTGAATTTCAAATCTCCCCCTTTTTGACCAATATTGCCTCTCATACTCTAATACCTCCACTCCAAACAATTTCCTGACTCGGTGAGACCTTTAGTTCAGTCCCATCCAACAGAAAAATAATGCAAGCTACGTGTGTCGCTTAAAATTTTCTAGTAGCCGCATTAAAGAAATATAAACAGTTAAATAATATTTTTGTTTAACCCAGTGGATCCAAAATATTATCATGTTATCATTGTAACCAACATAAACATTATTAATGAGATAGTTTACATTCTATTTCTCATACTCTGAAATATGTGTACATTACACTTACTGTACGTCTCAATTTCGACCAGACGCATTTCAAGGGCTCGATAGCCACATGTGACTATCATATTGGACAAAGCAGCTCTGGTCCATTGACCTAATTAAGTTTTCATCCCATCTCTTGAATGTCCTCCCATTATTTCTTATCCAAAGCAGATTCCATTTCCCAGTACTATCATCACACTATTTCAAACATCCTCCACTGTCCCTTTATCTAGTCATCTAGAAAAAACTCATTATTGGTTGGACCAAACAATCAGTTTGCACTCATGCAGTTAAATACAGGAGAAAATCACACATCTGGGCTGCCTTGCTTCATGTTAGCTTTAGGACCACAGATTTCAAACGGGCATATAACCCTCCACAGAAACCTCATCACATGTTCACGGCACTTGTTTAATTGCTCTCTGAGACTACTATCTCAAACGTTTTCATCTCTTCTTAACGCCCCCCCTCCCCCCCACGTCTCCCTCTCAGCAGATGCCCAAGTTCATTATCCACTAACAGGCATCACAAAGGAAATATGTCCAAAGTGGAACCCTACCCTGCAGTTCAGGTGATGGTGCCGTCCTCAAGCCCCGAACCTAGGAATCAGTTTGCTTTCCTCACTTCTAAGTCACCAGCATGTCCTACTGTCCAAAAGGTATCTCAGATCTTTCCCTTTGTCCTTGAGTTTATAGCCACCACCTCGGATCTCGTCAGCATTACCTCTTGCCTGGACTTCAGTGACAGCTAACCGGCTTCCTTCTTTCCACTCTGCCACCTTGCAATCCCTTTTCTACTCAGTCTTTAAGAACACAAACTGGAGAGTATTGCTGTCTTTCTCACAACTCCTTGTTTCCATGGCTACAAAGGTCCTACACGATGGCCCGTGCTCACTTCTTCAATGAAATGTTTGATTGCTTTTCTCCCTACTCCCCACATTATACTCATACTGGCTTCTCTCTTGTCTCTGGAACACACCAAGCTCTTTCTTGCCTTCTGGCTTTGGCACTGCTATTCCCTCTGCCTAGAAATATCTTCATTAGTGTTTCTCATGATTGGTTCCTTTTCTCCCTTTGATTTTTAGAGACATCTTCCCAAAGACCCCCATGTAAAGCCCTCCTCTCCTCTCACCCTTCAGTTATTCTCTTGTCAGGTCTCCCGTTATTTCCCTCATGGCACTTATTGTCTGAAATCACCTGGTTTATCTCCTCGTTTACTTCTTTATCATCTGTTTACCTACTAGAGGTAAGCACCATGATGGTAAGGATGTTGTCTTGTTCAGCACTGTGTACCCTGAGCCTGGCACAGTACCCAACATATAACAAACTCAGTAAATATTCATTGAATAAATGAATGAACAGTCAAGGAACTGGATGTTCCAGTATATCAGGGCTCCTCTCATTACTGTGAAATGCACAGAATCACAAGATTGAACTTAACAGCCCCAGCAAGATCATTAACCTCCGATCTGGGTCACTGAGATTGACAAAGTACCCTTCCCCCCACTTTGATAGAGATCATGTCTATAAATACTGCTGGGTGTTTAAGCTCTTGAAATGTGGTAAAACAGCAAATCTAAATAGACTGCTTTCCTGACAGTGCTGGGTCAACAGAATATATTATCCCAGAGGGGAAGATGGGGTTGAAGCCTCAGGGCTACATCACTTCGAGAACTCAAGGGATGTTCATCACGCAAGCTGTACAAATAGGCTATGACCTAGTGGTGGTTCTGAGAACTTATCATATATTCACAAATCATGCTGGCTTCTGTGTGGAGGATGGATTGGAATGAGGCAAAAAGGAGTATGGAGCATCTGTTAGTAGTCTTTCATTTGCAAGTGATAGAAATTCAACTCAAATTGGTTCCAGCAATAAAAGAATGTATTGACTCATGTAAACCGAAAAGGCTGGGGGTGTTTGGCTTCAGGTATAGGTGGATCCAGGAGCTCAAAACTAGTCACGATTTGGAGCTTAATTACCTCCTCTCTTGAGCATAGGCTGGACTTAATGACATGCTTCCCAAGAACAGAGTATGGACAAGGGAAAATAAACAAGGTAACTTTAAGTGAAGAAGCCTGGCAAAAATTATGTTGGTCAGGTGATCAAAGTCATCATCACCAGTGACAAGTCATTTTGAAAACATGTACCTCCTGCCGTGCTGTGACCAGCAGGGCACTTCTGGGGTATTTTTCCCCAAGCTCATGACTCCAGTCTGATCATGAGAAAAACATCAGAGAAACCCAAATTAAGGGACATCCCACCAAATACCTGACCAGTACTCTGCAAAACTCTTAATGCTGTGAAAAACAAGAAAAGTCTGAGAAAGCATCGCAGAGTAGAGTAACCCAAGGAGACGTGACAGCTAAATGTAATCTCCTGGATGGGATCCTGGAACAGAAAATGTTGTTAGTGGAAAAGCTGGTGAAATCTGAATGAAGCCTGGGCTTCAGTTAATAGTGAGGTACTCATGTTGTTTTCTTAGCTGTGATAAACGTACATGGTGATGTAAGTGGTTAACATTAAGGGAAACTGGGTGAGGGGTATATGGCAACCCTCTGTTCTATCTTTGTAACTTTTCTGTAAGTCTAAAATTGTTCCAAAATAAAAAGTTTATTAAATCCTTGGTGTTTACTCAAATGAGTTACAACCTTATGTCTCCACAAAACTGGCACATGGATGTTTATAACAGCTTTATTCATAATTGCCAAAACTTGGAAGCAACCAAGTTGTCGTTCAGTAGGTGAATGGATGAATAAGCTATGTACATCCAAACAATGGGATGTTACTCAGCGCTAAAAAGAAAGGACCTATCAAGCTATGAAAAGACATGGAAGAAACTTAAATGCATACAACTAAGTGAAAGAAGTCAATCTGAAAAGTCTGCATAATGTATGATCCCAAATATATGGCATTTTGGGAAAAGCAAAGCTATAGAGACATTGAAAAGGTGAACGGTTGCCAGGTGTTCGGGGGAGAGAGGAATGGCTAGGCAGAACACAGAGGATTTTTAGGGCAGTGAAAGTACCCTATATGATACTATAATGGTGGGTACATGTCATTATACATTTGTCCAAACCCATAGAATGTACAAGGTCAAGCATGAGCCCTAAGTAAACACTATGGACTTACAGTGATAATGATGTGATGATACAGCTTCTTCGATGATCACAAATGTATCTGGCGTGGGATGTGGATAGCGGGAGATGCTGTATTTTAATGTGGGGAGGTAGGGGGTGTAAGGGAACTCTATGTACTTTCCACTCAATTTTGCTGTGAACCTAAAACTGCTCTAAAAAAATAAAATCTATTTAAAAAAATTATTAAATAACAAAACTGTCAGCAGGACCCACTATTTCTGGGTTCTGCTTTCCTTGCTGTCAGCTCTTCTTATGGGTAGAATGACCAGTCAGTCCAGTTTGAGAAAGTCCTAATGTTTGCGCTGCTGTCCAGCATAATTATTAATAGCATCTCTTTTTACTCTCAAGAGTGTTCGGATTTGGGTGATAAGTTATGTAGTCACCCAACTCTGTGGACCCCAGCAGCTCTGGGCCTTTATCCTCCCAGATTTAAAGCCAAGAGATGGGAGAGGTTCTTGCTTCTCAGCAGTTCTGACTGAAGTCCCAGCCCTGAGTCTGACTGGCCCTGCTTGAGTCAGGTGACCAATCCTGAAGCAATAGGGAGTCTCGTGTTCTCATTGGCCGAGTCTGGGCCACGTGCCCACCACTGGCACTAGGCCTGAATGGCTCTACTCAGTCTGCATGAGACAGAGGGAGGGCTTGTTTCTCAGGCTCAATTGGAGGTGGAATGGATACAAGACAGGACAAAACACAGATGTCACTCAGATGGGGACACATGAGGTTTTCAAATGACTGACTTTTTGACTCCCCTAATTTGAGTGGATTTTAGGTTGCATTCATAACACATTGCCTTCACCCCCTTTGCATCACACTTAGTGTGTTAAGAATCACACATATATGCAGACTCTCTCGTCTTGGCCATAGTTCATTGTGATCGATTGTTGCTGTGATGTTGTTGTCTTAACTGTGATAGTTGGGAATTATTGGACTGCTTGTGAGTCATGATTTATCGTTGCTTCAAGTTTCTTTTACATTTTACCCATGTACAAAGTGGAAATTTTGCTGTGTCTGTGGAGGTATATTGTGAATTCCACTGGTATGTGTGTCAATAGTGGGGAATGATGAGAACCATCGTTGCAGGGGACAGATGGCCAGTCTCATAACAAGAGGTCTCAGGGCCACCTAGCAGGGCTGGCATAGTCCTCAGCATGCTGGGTTCTTGGTAAGTCCCACCCACTTGGACATTTGATGTAAGTATTGGTTAAGGTCACAGGCTCAGAGGGAGGAGACAGAAACAGGACCTCAACGCTACCAAAGCTGTGTGACCTTGGGCAAGTTACTCAAACTCTCTGAGAATAGATGAAGCTAATAATCATACCTCCCTATAGCATTGTTTTAGGATTAAATAAGGTAATGCACAGGAAGCACTTAGAAGTGACCAGCACATAGGAAGAGCTCAAGAAATATTTACTATTATTTTTATTATCTTAGTACAACTCCAGAAGCCTGCCTGCAAGATGTCAGCATTTCAATCCAGGCTGCTTTAAGGCAGTGCAACTCAAAGTGTGGTCTGCAGCCCTGCAGTAGCAGCCGTAGCAGCAGCATCTCGGAGCTTGTTAGAAATACAGACCCTTGGACCCCATCTCACACCTCTGAACCCAAATCTCTAAGATTGGACTTGCACTTTAACAAGCTCTCCAGTGATTAACATGCATGTGAAGTGTGAGAACCATCGCTGTAAAGTGCCTTCGCGTTAACCCAGAGAGCAGTGTTTCCAAGCCATAGCCTTGCTATTGTAAGAAACAAAGAAGAGGAATTTTCCCCTTCCAAAAGATTCTTACTTCTCTTCCATTTAGAGAAGACCCTTCAACATTTCTTTTAGGATAGGTTTAGTACAGCAAGGTCTGAGGACCAACTGCCTAAATAAGCCAGTATAAAGATTAAAGGCAAAAAGTTGTAAAAGCAACCATAACTACATAAAGATGTGAAATATGACAACAAAAGCACAAAATTTAAGGAAGGGGAGTGAAAAATGTAGATCACTCAGAGAAATGCAAATCAAATCCACAATGAGATATCACCTCATACCTGTCAGAATGGCCATCATCAGAAAGTCTGCAAATAGAGAAGATAATCCAGCTGGCTTGTACCTGGACTTCTGACCTGCAGAAACTGTGAGATAATAAATAGGTATTTTTCTTAATTCTATAAAAAAAAAAAAGTCTACAAATAACAAACGCTGGCAAGGATGTGGAGAAAAGGGAACCCTAGTACACTGCTGGCTGGAATGCAAATTGGTACAGCCACTGTGGATAACAGTATAGAGGTTCCTCAAAAAACCGAAATTAGAACTACCATATGATCCAGCAATTCCACTCCTGGGTATATATTTGAAGAAAACAAAAACACTCATTTGAAAAGATACACCCCAATGTTCATAGCAGCACAATTTACAATAGCCAAGATATGAAATCAACCCAGGTGTGCAACAACAAATGAATGAAGACCATTAAAAAATGAAACATTACCATTTGCAGCAAAGTGGATGGACCTAGAGAATATTATGCTTAATGAAATAAGTCAAACAGAGAAAGACAAATACTTACGGAATCATGAAATCTAAAAATAAAAAATAGTAGAAATGAATGTGTATGCAAAACAGAAACAGACTCACAAATATAGAAAATAAACTAGTGGTTACCATTATGGAGAGGGACGGGGAAGGCAAATTAGGGGTATGGGATTAAGAAATACAAACCAGTATGCGTAAAATAGATAAGCAACAAGGACATATAGTGTAGAACAGGGGATTATAGCCATTATCCTGTAATAACTTTTTTTTTTTTTTTTTTTTTTGTGGTACGTGGGCCTCTCACTGTTGTGGCCTCTCCCGTTGCGGAGCACAGGCTCCGGACGCGCAGACTCAGTGGCCATGGCTCATGGGCCCAGCTGCTCCGCGGCATGTGGGATCTTCCCGGACCAGGGCACAAACCCGTGTCCCCTGCATCAGCAGGTGGACTCTCAACCACTGCGCCACCAGGGAAGCCCTGTAATAACTTTTAATGTAGTATAATCTGTAAAAATACTGCATCATTATGCTGTACACCTGAAATTAAAATAATATTATAAATGGAAAAAAAAAAGAAACAAAGAAGATAAAGCAGAAGAGATGAAGTTGGCAGAGGGAGGTGTTGGTCCCTGGGAATCCTCTCTGGCCACCGGGACTTAGGCTCTGCTGGAGGTGCAGAAGGCTCTTCCCGTAAAAATGAGCAGAACCCTGAGGCCACACTTGTCAAGAAGACTTCAAGATGCAAAGGAGGGTGGGTGCCTGTTCTTTCAAGAGGCTTGCACTTTGCAAGAGCCTTTCTCTCCTCTTTTGGCTCCCGTGACCCTGAGCTATCCGGAGCTGTCCTGATGTTCCTTGACCCCAAAGGCTCCTTTTCCATCTCCTCCCCACCCTGCCCCCGAATACAATTCTCCAGGACTCCACTCAGCCCCGCCCTCATCATGCAGGTGTGTCTGCCTGTGTGCTCTCCACCCTGCCCACAGCTTCCACCTCCAACAGGTCTCTGTGTGGAGCCTTCACTTCTCTCTGGAACTCCAAGTTAGTACTTTGAGTTGCCAACAGCACTTTCCACCAAGAGACCACTGATTTAAAATGCCCAACCCAGACTCAATTATCTTTTTCTCTCACAGCTGATTGTCTCCCTGTGTTCCTTATCCTGTTGAATGACTTATTCCAACCTCTCCTCCCCACACCCCCACTTACACTCCAACCACATTAGACTCATGAGATGAGCAGCAGATTCTCAGATGTGTGCTGAATTTTCCTATCTCGCTGGCGTCAATGTTACCTCCACCCGGAATCCTTTTCATCCGATGTCTATCCTTAATCGCCTACTCATCTGTCTTCCTCTTTCTACTAAGTGGCACCACTGTCCATCCCGTTGCCCAAGCCCCAAATCTGGGAGTCATCCTGGCCTCGTAGCATTTTCTAGCCGATACCTAGCAGTGTTTGTAAGGGCATTGACCAGACTTGTCTTGTTAGCTGCTGCATCCCCAGTGCCTGGAACAGTGCCAGGTCAGAATAGGTACTTAATAACCACTGGTTGAATAAATGTCTAAAACGCTTTTCCAAATTTTCTAGTTTGAGTAAATTCTTTTGTCCTTTGTACCTTATCATAGCTTGGATTCTAAGCAAACTGACTCTGAGGAAGAGACTTGCATGTAGGAAAGATGGCGGGGAGTGGTCTTGGGTACAGCACCAGTGAGGAAGCTGGAGAAGCAGGAATGGGTGGAGGGAGAAATTGGACCACGGTGGAGTTACAAGAGAGACCTTGGCTAATCTTCAGAGGTGGGAGGCTCCCGTAACGCCATTATCAGCCCGTCATTGCACGAGGCTGCCCCTGGGGAGGAGGCCTTAGGGTGAGCAACCCACATTCCCTCAGCTGAGGGCAGCGCCTGCAGAAGAATCCAGCTGTGAGCTGACGACAACCGACACTTGTGGCAGCTGGGGAATGAAGTCATACTGGGAAGATCTGGGCAGCCCACAGGGTGTCTGCTACATGCCTCATGCGTAGCAGTTAGCAGAATCTGCTGTAGCTCACTTATTTGTGTACGTCCAGCTCTCCCTCTCCATTTATCAGCCTCTGGAGGGAAGGAACCAAGATTTTCCCATTTTTTTGTGTCCCCCATAATGTGCAATACATAGCGTGTGTTTGGTAAATGCTATTTGAATTTAATTTAGCAGCAAAAAATTTGTAGCTAAGAATTTCCTTTATGTTTGTGAAATTCCTAATGAAGACTCCACAAAAGAGTTAATGGAAATGCTTTTGGGGTTGGAGAGGGGAGGCCATAGCCAGGTTCCCAGAAATATAGGTACAGAAAGTAAGTAAATCCTCTACTTAATAAGCTGCAAAGAACCTTAGCTCTTGGGTGCCATTCTTTATTTGAAAAGCAGAGCACAAAGTGAGTACTAGGCATCATGGATCTGGACCCTGGCTCATAATACTCCCATGTGGGAGTGTTTTACAAGGAAGAAATTTGTTTGGAAATTCAGTGTATTTAGCTGCATTCCTTTCAGACGCAATATCTGAATACATAGGCTGGAGGAGGGAACCAGGAGGAAGAAGAAGAATTGAGAAAAATAATGGGTTTCAAGCTAGAATTCAACCCTCTTTAGTAAAAAATTTGATGTGCCTTTCTAATGAATGAATAGTTGAACAGAATGAGATAAGGGGTGCCAAACAGAAGGCTCTTGACAAGGATTATCAACTTAGGGTTGAATCATTTCAAATCTATCCTGGTGCCAGACTCCCCACCCACCTGGAATGGCTTATGTCTCTCTCACTCCTTGTTTCTTAGACTCCCAGCTGCTGGGGTTTTACCAGGCCTATCCCAGCTGGATGAGACAGTGAGAGGTGCCAGGGCAGTGGCAGAAAGGGTCCCATTGATTTAGGAATTGGAGGAGCAGCTGGAATGGAGAGAGGAAATAATCTGCTTGGGCTGTGATGAGATGCTGTGAACGTACCCCTTTAGATTCCAGGATTCAGTGCAAAAGTCAGAAACCAGAATGGATCACGACACCTTTGAAGTTTTATTAATGTCATGATACTTTCTACACATGACAATAAGACTATGCTGTCCTCAGCAAATTCAAAGGAGTTATGTGTATTTGAAGTGTTTCATTAGTGACTGACCAATTCAGCCATCCTTCCCATCATCTTAATAGCCTGCCTTCAACGTCAAGTGGAAGGGAGATGCCCTACTCATCAAAGGAGGTAGGGAGACAGCCTGGAAGTGAGCGCTGGGGCACCCAGATCCCAAGTCTGGGTCTGTGACTAACGCTGCATTCCAAGACGGGAAGGGGTAGGTGTGGGATGGGGGATGGGGGAAAGAAGCCATGGGTGCTGCTGGAGTTCAGTGCAGAGAAATCTACCCTGCTCAGTGTCACAGGAGGGAAGGCTTTTTCAGGATCGGTTCAGGACCTGGGGGAGATGGAGGGAACCCAGAGCTGTAGACGGAGGAAGGCGTAGGTGGGTGGGGTGGACCAGGGTTGGAGAGTGAGACAATGACAGACCACTCGGGGGAGCACAGAGGCAGGTGGAAAATCTGGAAGCTAAACTTCATATGGAATTCTGTTAACAGTTGATGATTTTACATGGGTGGCATCCGTCTTACTATTTGCTTAGATTTCCATGAACTCCTCGAGAGCAGAGACCAAGCTTGGTTTATCTTTGTATTATCCCTGCCTGATTGAGTGCAGCCACAGAATATGTGAGCAAAAGGCAAGTCCGTTGTTGCATGGATTATTATTATGGCTATTGCATGAATAAATTATTTTTGTATTCGTGGCCTTGGAGAAGAGAGGTTTTTGTTTGTTTGTTTGTTTGTTTGCGGTATGCGGGCCTCTCACTGCTGTGGCCTCTCCTGTTGCGGAGCACAGGCTCCAGACGCGCAGGCTCAGCGGCCATGGCTCACGGGCCCAGCCGCTCCGCAGCATGAGGGATCTTCCCGGACCGGGGCACGAACCCGTGTCCCCTGCATCAGCAGGCGGACTCTGAACCACTGTGCCACCAGGGAAGCCCGAGAAGAGAGGTTTTAATAAGATTGCTTCCTTATCCGTGGGGAGGACGAGCCCCCAGAGACTTCCCATCTAGGCAAGAGAACTGATACACAGTCTTGGAGTGGGGATTTTGGAGCTCAGTGGAGGTCAACTTTTTTTCTTTTTTCAATACTTTATTTATTTATTTATTTTACATCTTTATTGGAGTATAATTGCTTTACAATGGTGTGTTGGTTTCTGCTTTATAACAAAGTGAATCAGTTATACATATACATATGTTCCCATATCTCTTCCCTCTTGCGTCTCCCTCCCTCCCACCCTCCCTATCCCACACCTCTAGGTGGTCACAAAGCACCGAGCTGATCTCCCTGTGCTATGCGGCTGCTTCCCACTAGCTATCTACCTTACGTTTGGTAGTGTATATATGTCCATGCCACTCTCTCACTTCATCCCAGCTTACCCTTCCCCCTCCCCGTGTCCTCAAGTCCATTCTCTAGTAGGTCTGTGTCTTTATTCCTGTCTTACCCCTAGGTTCTTCATGGCATTTTTTTCCCCTTAAATTCCATATATATGTGTTAGCATACAGTATTTGTCTTTCTCTTTCTGCCTTACTTCACTCTGTATGACAGACTCTAGGTCCCTCCACCTCATCACAAATAGCTCAATTTCATTTTTTTTTATGGCTGAGTAGTATTCCACTGTATATATGTGCCACATCTTCTTTATCCATTCATCCGATGATGGACACTTAGGTTGCTTCCATGTCCTGGCTATTGTAAATAGAGCTGCAACGAACATTTTGGTATATGACTCTTTTTGAATTATGGTTTTCTGGTGGGAATGTGAATTGGTACAGCCACTATGGAGAACAGTATGGAGGTTCCTTAAAAAACTACAAATAGAACTACCATATGACCCAGCAACCCCACTACTGGGCATATACCCTGAGGTTAACTTTTGAACAATGCTGTACTTCAGAAATCAATACTGAGCAGGAGGGAGAAAAGGGCAGGAGAGATTTGGACAAGCCGAGTGAAGCCGGTGTTTGCCTGAAACCTGTGTGAGCAAATAGAAGTCCTTATTCCTTTTTTCTGCTGTATTGTTCTCCATCACAGCTACAGCCACTTGACATTCTATGTATTTTAATTATTTATGCGGTTTTTGTCTGTCACCCTCCATTAAAATATAGGTTCCGAGAGGGCAGAGATTTTGTTTTATTCACTGCTATCTCTCTAACACCTAGAATAGAACCTGGCACATAGCATGTATTTAGTAAATATTTGTTGCCTCTTTCTGGTTGGTGTAAGTTAATCACACAGCTTTTATGAATTTCATTACACGGTCATATCATCATTTATTTAACTGACTTCCTTTTGATGGACAGCATCTACTGGTTCCAATGTTTTGTTATTAAAAATAGTGCTGCAAAATCTAGGCTGTGAAAAACTCTCCAGACAAATGACCTGGTTTCTTCAGCAAAGAAATTGCAAGGAAAATGAGGCAGAAATGGATGGTGTCAGGGAGAAGGCCTCCAGATGAAAAGAAACTTGAGAGCTATATCAGCAAAATAGCAACATGTGACCCTTCATTGGATCCTGATTCAAATAAACAAACCCTTAAAAATATTTTTTTGACATTTATGATACAATTGGCAATCTGAACACTGGACGTTTAGAGGTATTAGGAAAGTATTGTTAATTTTGTGGGATGTGATAATGGTGCTGTGGCTAAGTTAAAAGAATAAAGTCCTCACCTTTTGAGATACTCAGTGGAATACTTGCAGATGAAATGATTTGAGGTCTGAGGTATGCTTGCAGATAATGCAGGGATGGGGGCGGTAAGAACGCTATAGATGAAACAAGACCGGCCATGTGCTGATAATTGTTGAAGCTGGAAGGTAGGTTTATGGGGGTTTATTGTACTGTTTTATCTACATTAGTATACGTTTGATATTTCTCTACTAAGAAATTAAAAAAACAAACAAACAGTGCTGTATAATCCAGTATGTGGGGTGAGATGAAGTGGGTGGGGTTTTAGATGAAATAAAATTGCCCACAAGTTGGATAAGTGTCAAAACCGGGTGTCGGGTACATGGAGGTTTCTTAGACCATTCTCTCCCCTTCAGTACATGCTTGACATTCTCTATAGCGGAAAGTTAATTGCGCTGCAGTGAGCACCTTGTCACAAGCCCCTGCTTAGGTCTTCCCTGGCCTCGGTGTCCTTAATTCTTGGTGTGGCTGCGTCCAAGGCTGCTACGAGTGGTGTCTGACCAAACCTTGTGTCTGCCTTGATGCACTAAAATCGTTTAAACAACATGTTTACTGAGTTACTGTTTACATATCATACACAAAACTCACCTGTGTAATTAAATGATTTTTAATAACTGGACAGAGCTGTGCCTCCATCACCATAATCTAGTTTTAGAAATTTCCATCACCCAGT
Organism: Tursiops truncatus; assembly: GCF_011762595.2. Lineage (NCBI taxonomy): Eukaryota > Metazoa > Chordata > Mammalia > Artiodactyla > Delphinidae > Tursiops > Tursiops truncatus. The sequence continues at coordinate 20,785,126 of NC_047048.1, forward strand.
AAGACCCCTTGAACCCACTTATACTTAATCTCCTTTCCTACCCCCGGCCCCAGGCAACAACTACTCTACTTTCTGTCTCTAAAGATTTGTCTTTTCTGGACATTTACCACAGACATTTAGAGTCCTTGCCTGGAATTTTTTTTTTTTTTTTTTTTTTTTTTTGGTACGCGGGCCTCTCACTGCTGCGGCCTCTCCCGTTGCGGAGCACAGGCTCCGGATGCGCAGGCCCAACGGCCACGGCTCACAGGCCCAGCCGCTCCGCGGCATGTGGGATCCTCCCGGATCGGGGCACGAGCCCATGTCCCCTGCCTCGGCAGGCGGACTCTCAACCACTTTGCCACCAGGGAAGCCCCTGGAATTTTTGACATTCTCTTTCCTACTCTTTTGTTTCTTACTCAAGGATGCTCCTGTTCTGTTATCAGTGAACCATTTTTTTTGAGACATATCTTCTCACTTCTGTTCAGAAATTTAAATGATTCAATTCTCTACCTTTTGGGAAATACTGTGTCATAGTGATGGTCTGTGACCCCTACTTTACATGGAAATTAATGGTATGCTAACAAGGCAGTGATGATCAAGGCTCAGAGAACTTCCTGCAGATTAATGAGCAGCTTAGAGAGTAGACAGACAAATCCAAATCTAGAGGTCACCAACCTCAATGAGTAGATTTCTCAATAAATGTCCCTAGGACCGTGATGGTTGATAAAGTCCTAGAGCCCTCTGGTATTTCTTGCAGTCCCAGGGCTCAATTTTGCCTTACTTCCTTGATCTCTGATCCCAGACCCTATGGGACATCATATATTGCCAAGGTTTAGTCACTTATTTTGTCGTGGGCCACAGCCTCCCTGTTCACTAGAAAGTATTTACTGAGGGGCTCTTACATTTTGTGAGCTAGACTTCTCCCGGGATCCAAATTATTGATGTAGGACCTGAATACCTAGTGATTGAATAGTCTGTATCCATCGTATACTTCATCTGTAAATCCAGAGCCATAGGGGCCATTCATTCACTCGATAAATACATGTGAATAAGTACCTACTATATATCCAACTCCTGGGGGTACAAAGATAAAGAAAAAACTAGCTCTTGTCTGTAGGAAGTTCACAGTCTAGTGATGGAGATAGACACAGAGAAATAATGGCAAAAACTGAAATATTTGCAAGGTACAGTGTTAGTATAGAGAGATTCAGGAAGTATTTCACAGAACTTGCGTTTGATTTGGGTCTTGAGGGATGAGTAGGAGTTTGCATATGACAAAAGAGGAGCAAGGACATTTTAAGAGAACAAATATAAAGCATGAGGTATAAAATGAGATTTGAGAGCCTAGTTATTTCCTACCTTTTATTTTCCTTTGAGTACGAATTTTCTCCTTTCAAAAATTTAAGATGAAATGCTTTTTAAAAACGTTTTAGATATTAGGATGATTTTAAAGCTATAAATATACCTTTGTATGCTACATTGGATACATCCATACTTTTTGATATAAAGTACTTTTAATTCTTCCCAGATCAATACCCTTTGGGTAGAAATCTAGTTATAAGATAAAGTTCCAAATTGTCAGCAAGGCATAGTGCAGTCGTGGCAACCTGACCACTACTTATTTCTTCAATTTTACATCCTATTCTTCTCCCCCAATACTTATGCAGTGGCAATATTCATAGTTCTTGAACAAACCATGTTGTTTCTCCCCATCACGAACTTGTACATACTATTATTTTTGCCTGGACTAGAAAAACCTCAGGCATGCCTCCAAGGACATTTGCTATTGACATCACAGTCTCACTGTAAGTCTGCTAAGTCCAGTTAGCAGCAAAACATACACAGATACCCTAAAATGTTAACTTGGTAGCAGTCATTTAATACAGATCGTCCCTGACTTACAATGTTTCAACTTACGTTTTTTTTGACTTTACAATAGTGTGAAAGTGATATGCATTCACTAGAAGCCATACTTTGAATTTTTATCTTTTCCCAAGCTAGTGATGTGTGGTATGATACTTTCTTGTGATGCTGGGCAGTAACAGCAAGCCACAGCTTCCAGGCAGCCACATGACCCATGAGGGTAAATAACCAGTACATTTACAACTATCCTGTATCCAGACACCTATTTTTCAGTATAGCATTCAATAAATTACATGAGATATTCAACACTTTATTATAAAATAGGTTTTGTGTTAGAGGATTTTTGCCCAACTGCAGGCTAGTGTAAGTGTTCTGAGCACGTTTAAGGTAGGCTAGGCTAAGTTGTGATGTTTGGTAGGTTAGGTGTATTAAATGCATTTTTGACTTATGATACTTTGAACTTATGATGGGTTTATTGGCCATAACCTCATTGTAAGTCAAGGAAGATCTGTATTGACCAAATAAATTGGAGGAATGTTTGCCAAAGACAATAATTTTTAGTTTTACAAGACTGATATTTTTATGATTGCAGTTAAGTACTAGAGTTACTTGTCTCATGAGGTCCATGGTAATAAATCTTAGTTCAGGATAATAAAGCCTTGTCCTCAGCACATGAACATATACTTCTCTTCCTATTTCCTATGGGAGAATGGCATGGACTCAATTCATATAGAAGCAATATGTCTGGTTACCAAGGTCTAAATTAGAGGACTTGGCTATAAATGGAAACTTGTTTCTTAAAAATGGAGATTTGATCTGCTCCCCAACTAGTCTTATTTTCTCTGGTTCTTGTAGTGAAATAAAGATACAGACATTTTAGATGACTTAATGCCTAAAGATTTATCTCAAGTTCCCAGATCTTGGAAAATCCTTGGCACAGAATCAAAGACCAATGAGAAAAATTAAAAGCTTCCAACAACCTTACTTTTTTTTTGGCAGATGTCTTCATAAGGCAAAGGAAACTTTGTGGTTAATATAAAATCTATGACTTAAATATGTTTGCTACTTATATGAGGCATCAGGCTGATTTATTCAGAATTGTGGTCAGTTGAGGAGAAAGCTGGCATATGGATTTGAAGGATTATCTGGAAAATTAACAGCTCTGTATCTTTAATGGAGGATAAAGTTGCAGGTTGAGTTCATCCAGAAGGAGCAACAGGGGAACTGTGGAGCATCCATCAGAAAAATGTTTCAGAGCAGGAGCTTCTGCATACTTTAGCGTCTTCAAAAGGAACACCTGGCCATCCTTACTTGAGAACACCATTGAGATACCTTACTGTTATGATTCTGGCCAAATTTATGTAGGACCATCAAATCCATGGATATAATTCTATACACATTTCTTTATATATTTTAGACCTATCCTCTGGGATCAACTGTCTTTCTTCCTAAAATACTGTCCTTTATTAATTCCTTAGTGAAGACATTATTTTATTTTGTCTTAAATGGCATTATTTAGTTCTTGTTAGAGACTGATAGTTTAGCTAGGTATACAATTCTAAATTGACAGGATTTTTTCTTTCAGCACATTGATATTTCATTCTATTGTCTACAGGTTTCCATTGCTGCTATTGAGACATCTTCTGCTACTCAAATTTTGATTTCTTTTTCTTTTATTTCTGGCTGTTTTTAAGATATTTCTTCTTGGTGGTGGGGTGTGTGGAGAAGGAGTTTGAATATTCTTTAGTTTCACTGTGATGTGCACAGGTGTGGATTTTTTAAAAGTTGAATTTGTATGCTTTCTGAGCCTGAGGATTAATGTCTTTAATTTTGGAAAATTCTCAGTCATTATTTCTTCAAAGATCACTTTTCTTCATTCCTTCTATCCCCTTCTTTTGTCCCCTCTTTGGAGGGGAAGTCTTAGGATTCCTTCTCGTGTGCCTTCTCTAATCTCACAAAGTCAGACCAGATGCCGAGAGCCTCCCATTTATCTCCCCAGGGCAGTGCTTTGAAGTATTTATGGTTTGTGCCTTGAATCCTGAAGAATGGAGCCCACTGCTGATATTCTGTGCCATCTGTAGGGGTTTGTCTACACCCTCTGTGGGAGCACATGCACACCATTTGCAGAGGCTCACATGCACTGTCTTGGGGGTATGTGTGGAGTGCTGGGGGCTGCACTGGCCAGCTGGGGATGCTACAGGTGAGAAGTTCCATAGGACTCATGGGCAGGCCTCTTGGTGGAGTCCAAGAGCCAGTTAGTAGGACCTATGGCTGGTTTTTGAGACCCATGGGGTGGTTGCTATGAGCCCCTGTGGGTTTTCCCTGATTCTAGCTCCCCCAGGACTATTCAGCTGTGCCAATCCCCTCAGTGACCTGGGTGGGGCAAGAAAGAAGTGGGTTTCTTGGGCAACATCTCTCCAGTCTGGGGAAGCCAGGTACTCACTCTGCTCTCATTTGACCCTATGGGAGAAATTGCAGGCAAGGGTCTCTCTTGGCAGTGAGCCGTGCCGCCTTGTGAGGAAGCGGTGACACAGGTAAAGTGAAACTGTTTTTCTCACCCTCTACAATGTGTTTGTCCTTGGATTCTGAATGGGGTGCTGGAAGCTTTCCACTGGACTCCTGGGTTCTCACAGAGGTATTCCCGTCCATGGATGGTTGTCAAATTGGTGTTTCTGTCAGGGTAAGGACTGTAATCTTCTATCCCACCATCTTGCTTACATCACCTTGCAGCTCTCTATTCCTTTCCTTGGAGCTATGATGGGATATACGTTCTAGAATCACTCTTAATTTTATAACTCTTAACCACTCATAACTCTGTATCTCTTTATCTCTCTATGCAATATTCTGGGTAGTTTTTTTTCACGTCTGTTTTCTAGGTCATTATTTTTTCTTTATCTGTTTCTAATCTGCTGATTATCTGTTCATTGAATTTTTCATTTACATTATTATTATTTTTTGACCTTGAAAAATGATATTTGCTTATTTTTCCCTCTTGCCTCTGCTCTTTTGGGATAGTATTTTCTTTCTTTCTCCTTTAAAAATACCTATTTTAATACTCTGAACCTGACAATCCTATTTTATGAAGTTCTTGGGGGTTTAATTCAGCTGTTTGTTATTTCTGCTTATTTTCTTTTTTTTTTTCCTTTTATTTATTTTGGCTGTGTTGGGTCTTCATTGCTGCACATGGGCTTTTCTCTAGTTGTGGCAAGTAGGGGCTACTCTTTGTTGCAGTGCGCAGGCTTCTCATTGTGGTGGCTTCTCTTGTTACGGAGCGCGGGCTCTAGGGCATGTGGGCTTCAGTAGTTGTGACTTGGGGGCTCTAGAGCACAGACTCAGTAGTTGTGGCACACAGGCTTAGTTGCTCCGCAGCATGTGGGATCTTCCCCAACCAGGGATCGAACCCATGTCCCCTGCATTGACAGGGGGATTCTTAACCACTGCACCACCAGGGAAGTCCCTCTGCTTATTTTCATTCATGGTGGCTTACTTGTCCGTGTGTGTTTTAGTTTTGGTTAGCGAGCTAACATTTAGTGAGACGTTTTCTGTGCGTTCCTGCAAGGCTAGGATTGAAGGTGGGTACCTCTAGAGAGAATTCTTCTGGGTACTCTGAAATGCTACCAACCTGGAATCACTCTACTAATTTTTCACCTTGAGGTTTTCCAAACCATGTAGGGAGTGCAATTTAAACCCCAAATGCACATGAGAATAATTCTGTGGTTATGAATTCTCAGGGAAATGTTTTTTCCCTTTCTGATCCCAGATCAAGTCCAACAGGTTTCCTTACTCTAACCTCTTTATCAGTGGGTGAATTATTTTCACCAAGGGCAGAGACCTTTGAGGGTCCTGGCCTTATTTTTCCACCATGGGTAGGTCTAGGACTTTGGTCTTTTGTCCCCTTGTAACAGTTAAAATCTATAAAACTGTAAAAACCTCTTGGTCACTGAGGTTGGCAGATATTCTCAAGCCCTTAGCAGTCTCAGTGTCAATTTGTCACTCGGGTTTTCAGCCCTCACTTCATATCTTGGCATCTGGGATTTCTGCTCTTTGAATCCTAGCTCATTCACTAACTGAATCCTAGTCTATTCACTAACTGAAAAGATTTTTACATGTTTTGTGTCAGTGATTTTTTCAGGATGTCAGTCTATTAGATTACTGGAAATGCAAATCCTATGTTGTTTTATTTCATTTTTCCCTTAACAATATAAAATGAACATATTTGGTATCAATAAATATTCATTTAAAGCATAATTTTTATGAATGAAAGAATTTACCTATTTGCATATTTCTTTGTACATTTCCATAAGAGGTCTTTATTTCATTAAAAATACTTTTTACACAAATTTAAACATATGGGTTGATTTCTCTATTTTGAAAGTTAGTTTTTTTTTTTTGTAGGGCAAATAGACAATTACATTCTTATTTTTGCTGCATCTTAATGATAACTTAAGATAGTCCCTTGAACTTTTGTCCCAGATGTGGGATTTTTGTTTCTTACTTGTGCAGACATTTTTTCCTCTCTTTGGCTAGCTGTCTCAGACATCATTATCATTGTACATGCTTGCCAGTGCTATTTATAAAGGCAAAAAAATCCAGAATGGGGTGTGTGTGTGTGTGTGTGTGTGTGTGTGTGAGAGAGAGAGAGAGAGAGAGAGTCACAGAGAGGGATATATAGAGAGAAAGATACAGGGAGAGAAGGACAAAGAGTGAGACATATATACACAGAGACAGAGAGAGACAGAGAGACAAGACACTCACAGACGTATGTACTTACCTGCTATGCAGATGTCTTTATGAGAAAATGGGAAAATATATAGTCATTGGACTGCAGTTTTCTCCGTAGCGAGCTCGCAAAACACCACAGTACCTTAACCAGGCTGCAGCTCTGATTGTTTTTGCATTTCTTGGGGCTGTCATGGGCTATCTACTGATTTCAGGGTTGCTAATGACCGTGTGGAACAGAAGAAGCTTTTGTGGCCAGACTGAGTCCAGGCTGGGAATCACATGACTAACTATTCTTGAGACATCGTTTGCTGAGATCATCAAAGTGGGTTTTATTTTTGATAAACTTTCTGTCTCCAGTCTTTCTGTGGCTACAGGTGAGGCACAGTTGGGAGAGCAGTCTGGACAGAGCTGGGGGCCCCTGAGAGCCTGAATATTTAACAAGAGATTTCTTCCTGGGGTAGTGAGTGGGTCCTTGGATAAGTATTTGGACACAATACCCATATGAGGTACAATCTTCCCTCAATGTCACCCAGACAATGGTCCCTTCAGGACTATCCCCTTGGGAATATGTACTATATGGGGCAGGCATGGGCTCTAGAGTCTTCTTTGTGCAGGGTTATGTAAAAAGTGCTTATGAAAAGGACCACACACCAAGCCCTAAGTCAGCAGATGTTTCAGACACTGAAAATTCCCTTCAGTGTCCAAAGCCCAGTTTTTAGAATGTGTCTCAGCTCAGTTGGGATAAATACAGAGTCTCTAGTTCTGGCTTCCCCCAGGCATCTGATGAGGCTCCTTGGGGCTTCCGCTGTGTCCGTAACTATTTTTTTTTGCTTGGGGGCATCTCTGGAATATCCTTCCCTGAGTGGTCAGATCCATGAATTATTCTAAAATTGATCAATCAGAACTCTGGTGTTTGAGCAAGGGGAAGTTGGGGAAATGGAACTTTCCATCCTTGTCATTCATCCATCCACCTGTCCATCCATCCATCCATCTATCCATCCATCCATTCGAGTGCGCACACAGTGTCAGGCACTATGCTGGATGCTGGGACACAGACTGAAGAAGACAGGCTTGGTTCCTGACAACAGAGTGCTCATACTCTATCAGGTGGGATAGATAGAACATGAGAGATTATGGAATCAGTTGCACCTGTGGCAGGTGCTACACATGGAGTGCATTGAGTCCTTTGTAAGACTAGTCGCCAAACAGAGTTGTTTTCGTATTCCCACCGCTTCTCTTCTCCACTGCAACCCCCAGTCCAAGCCACAATCATCGCCTACTTCTAAATGGATGTCTTTCTTCTGCACTTGCCCACCTCAGTCCATTCTCCGCAAGGCAGCCAAAGTGACCCTGGGAAGCATAATTTAGATCTTGTCACTCTTCTGCTTGAAACTCCCCAATGGCTCCCAAGACCCTCTCCTTCTGGCCCACCCAGTACCTCTTCGACCTCATCCCCAGCTGTTCTCCCCTCACTCACCCACCCAGCCCCACTGGCTTCATTGTAGCTCCTAGGACACCTACAGTCCCACTTCCGGGCTCTGTACTTGCCCTTTCCTCCACCTGGAATGTTCCTCTTCCAGATATTCACATGGTTCAGTCCCTCCCCACCTTTGAGTCTTCATCCGAATGTCACCTTCTCATCTCCCAATTTATTTTTTCCTTAGCACTTAACACTAACACATTGTGTTTTACTTATTTATCTTATTTTTTGTCCATCTCTCTGCTTCAGAATTCAGGTCCAGGAGAGCATGCATGTGTTTTGTTCTTAGTTGTATCTCCAGCACCTAGAACAGTGCCTGGCACATAGTAAGTGCTCATTAAAAGAAAAAAGAAAGAATGAATCTTCAGTCTCCATCTCCTTGGGTGAGTTTCCCTCATCAGGCCATAGTCTCTTCTATCTGTCATACTAGGGAAACTGAGAAAAAGAGAAAGTGTGGAGAGAAGTCCCATTCACCTGGCATGGCCTTCCCCTGCCCACTACTGGGATAGTGGAAAGCATAAGACATCCTTAAACTCAATTAATCCTAGCAGCTCTCTTTCTCCTTGAGGGAGGAGTATCTTGCTGTTGCTCCTGGGTCCTGCTTGGGGAGGAGTAAGAAGCTAGGTGAGGACAGTGGCAGAGAAAAGGAACCTCAATGTACATTTTTAGAGGCCAATACAGGGCACTTTTGCAGACCAATTAGAGGCCCCATTTGGTAGTGGTGAGTAGATGATGCCACCTTGCTGTGCTTTGGGTTTCTTCTGGGCAGGGCGGGGTCAGTTTCCAGGTCCCTCATGGAAGGGAAGGGGCCCCTCTAGCTGGCAACATCTCCAAGCAGAGAAGAGCGGCTCTTATCCACAGCTGGGGGAAGTCCAGCTGACTTGAGCCATGATGATGGCACGGAGCCAACTTAAGGTCCAAACATGCACAGCGTCCAACAGCTAAATAGTTGAGAGCAGGACACATTAACCAAGCTAGTGCTCAAGCAGTCAGTTGAATAACCAGAAACCAAACCAGGGGCCCAGCAGTTCAGTCCAGAGTCCAGCTAGCTAACATCAAGAGGAAACTCCCCAAACAAGCTGAAAAGCCAGGGTTGTCATGAGGAGTGGATTGCAATGGCAGAGAATGGCCCAGGAATGGACCTAGGGACAATACCTAAGATCACTGGGTGGCTGGCCAACTCTTTCTGAATTCAGTTTCCGCTGTCCAGTCAGACCTCTCTATCCACCCATGGGGGCCATATTTTGGCCATTCCTTCCTCTTTTGTCCTGTAGAGCTTGCATTTGCTGTCTTAAACCGCCAGGTGGTGACCATGCTTCGAAAAGTCAAAACCTGAGGTTATCATTGGCAGCTGGGCGATGTGACAGGTAAGCACATGACATGCGTCATCTCATTTAAACTTCAGCTCTGAGGAGTAAGTGCTATTATTATCTCTATTTTACAGATGAAAAACGCTGCAGCTTAGCAAGTTTTCAGAGCTTTGTCTAAGGGGTCTCTATTAACCCATTGCTTTCTGAGTAAGCTTGGGATTGGCAGAAACTGAACAATAACTATCTTGAACAGTGACGGTGCTCTCAGATGAAGGCATACATTGGAAAAAGCCATTAATAGTATTTAGTGCTCACTGTGGAGCCCTTCTCAGGTGCCAGAATAATGTTTTACAAACCCGATTTAATTGAATCCTCAAATAATCCTATGGATCAGACTCTGTTGTTACTCTCACTGCGTAGATGTGTGCTGAGGCTCAGAGAGGTTCAGTAAATTGCTCTGTAGCTGTGTCTGAGTAGGTGACAGCCCCAAGGCCAAGAGCAGAGATTGCTTATACTTCAAGTTTTGAGTGGGAACTGGGGGGCGGGGTCTAGGTCCCTGTTCTCTGGTGGGGAAGTCGGGTCTCAGGAAGGCAGAATCCCCAACCTCCTACAAGCAGGACACAGAAATCTTACCTCAAATTCCACCACCGGCCATGACTCAGGGATGTGACCCACTGTGGGGTGGGGCTTGGTTTTCTCATCTGCAAAAGAAGGGCTTGGACTCTCTCTATATAAATGTTCCAAACTCAAATGCTTTGCAGTGCCAGGCAGGTGACAAAAACGAATGACCTGAGTCAGGCAAGGGACTGTGGGAAACTGATGGACACATGCCCCATTAAAGGGGCTGTTAAAGCCACTTGTTGCCACACGGGAATGTGAGTTGATTGTTGCAAGATCCCCTGATTTTCCAGCAGAATCTAGAAAGCTAGATTTTTATGTACAATCTCCTTTTAGAAATGTTGGCAATGAATTCAAAACTTAAAAAAAAAACTGTGCCGATTAAAACACACACACACTGAGACACACACGCGCACACACTGAACTGGATTTGGCCGACAGCCCCTTGTTCACTGTGCTTGAAGATGCCTCCAGTTCCTCCAGTTCTGAGATCCTCTTGTTCTTTGAGTTTTAAGATCTACGGTGCTGGACAAGTAGAACTGAGGAAGAAGAAAAAGTAAGAGAATCGTATGGGAGGTTTCCATGGGGCTCCTCCCTCTCTCCACGGGTCTCCTAGTCCAGCAGTTCTATTTTGGTCAGTTTCTGGATCATCTGGGAGCTTGGAGATTCTTACCAAGCTGGGGCTGTCCTAAGCCTGGGTCAAGCCTGGACCTCTGCGCACCTGGGGGGCCCTCCAGGTGATTCTGACACACACAAGACTGGGAATGTTGCCCTGGATCGGTGGTTCTTAGCACTCACTGCATGTGAGAATCACCTGGGGACCTTTTAGACCAAGCCCTGCCCAGGGTCAATTAAATCAGATGCTCTGAGTAGGGAGGCTTTGGTCTTTCAAACAGCCCCTAAAGGATTCTAATAGGCACCCAGGGCTGGGACCCACTGACCTGGATCTATGCTCCTGGTCAATGCTTTTCACACCTTAATGTGCTGGAGGGTCACCTCCGAGATCTTGTTAAAATGCAGTTTCTGAATCAGGTCTGGGGCGGGAACTGAGATTCTGCATTTTAAATAAACTCCCAGATGCTGCTGCTGCTGTGGCTCTGGGGGACCACTCTTTGAGTGGCAAGGGTCTGGGATGGTGTTTTCCAAACTACCCCAACGGTAATCATCACTTGTTCCTATTAAATATATACATTCTATGGAAATAAATGAAGACCACACAAATGAGAACAGGCAAAGGCTACTTATTTAGAGCTTGCTCTAGCAAAGAAGTCAGCCACCACCATGTGAGTTTTGGCAGAGACTCAAAGGCGGGTAGAGGAGAGGGAAAGCTTTATAGTGGAAAAAAGGGAAGGCATCAGGTGTGCCTTGATTGGAGGCTATTGGCTTGGGGAAGCTGGAGGCAGGGCTTACTAGAGCAGGGCATCCTGTGATTGGCTAGGGGAGTATATTTGGCTTTCTCTGGTTGGTCATTTTGGGCCAATGGTTACAGGGGTTATTTAGTTTCCTGGGAGGGATGGTGCAGATAATGGGTAGGAGTTCCATTTTTATATATAGTCTGGCTGTTGTCCATTTGTATATTCAGTCTCTGAATTCCTGGCTCTTCCCTGGACTACCTGATTCAGAAGGACTGGGTTGGGGCCCAGGAGTCTCCAGGTGATTCTTATCAGGAAATGGGGGGAATGAAAACCATGTAAATTAGAATCACCTGGGGACACAAGTTGACAGTAGCTACCCAAACCCTACCTCACAGAATCTCTGGGCTTGTGGTAAGGAAATTCATATCTTATCTATTCTTGAGTAACAAGCATCTCAAAACTTAGTGACTTTGGGCTTCCCTGGTGGTGCAGTGGTTGAGAGTCCGCCTGCCGATGCAGGGGACGCGGGTTTGTGCCCCGGTCTGGGAAGATCCCACGTGCCACGGAGCAGCTGGGCCGGTGAGCCATGGCCGCTGAGCCTGCGCGTCCGGAGCCTCGGCTCCGCAATGGGAGAGGCCACAACGGTGAGAGGCCCGCGTACCGCAAAAAAAACCCCCAAAAAACTTAGTGACTTAAAACAATAATGATTCATTATTTCTCATGTTCTGTGGATTGACTGGGACCTCCCCAATTCAAAGACCCTGGAGCCCAAGGACAACTGTGCGAAATCCCCCAGTTCTAACATGTGTCCTTTAGGAAGGAAAGTTTGTAAGCACTAGGGAGTCATCAATGAATTAGGTTGAAGTAATCCCTAAACTGTATTTTGGCAAGTTTCAAATATCAAAATGTAGTGATTCCAACGGGCTCCAAGAGGGAGTTTCTTTTTTTACTATGATGTAGTTGACTACAGGTGTTTAATTTGCTGCACAAAGCCTGCTCTGGTGGGAGTGGTGTAAATGTTTGGAGTTTTTGAATGACAGAGGTGGTAAGAAGGTACATTTCAAATAAGTAGTGATAGTAATAGCTAATGTTTATTTACTATGTGCCACACACTGTTCTAAACACTTTACATATTTAATCCTCTTTTGATATTCATGACAACCTTATGAGTTAGGCCCTATTTGGCAAATAAGAAAACTGAGGAAAGAGTAATTAATTTGCCTGAAGTCACACAGTTAGTAGGGGGAGGAGCCAGGATTTGAACCCAGGCAGTCTGACTGTATGCACTCAAATACACTGTATATGTCGTATACACTCAAATAAGAGGAATTAGTGCCTTCTGAAACTCCAGGTGTAACCTCTCTCATCACATATTTTGTGGATTATAGGAAAGAGGCTGCTATCCTATAAGCAGACCGGCCTGGCTGGATTAGATAAGCAGTCATTGTCAGGCCAGAAAGGACTGGTTAGGGGTCACAGTCTCCCAAAAGAAATTAGCTCCTGTCGCTGTCCAATCATCAGCCAGAAAGAGGTTGACCCCCTAATTCTCTTTCCCTTGCCCAGTGCCCTGTAATTGTCCGAACACACGTAGGGCCAGCTCGACAACCTGGAGCTGGTAAAAATAAAACTACGGTGAAAACAGCCACATCAGTTGCTATGCCAACCTGTGCTGTACCCAAGGCTATTTTCCAGGGGATGTTGAGGTAGAAAAGGTTCTGGAGGCTAAGATGTGGGGTGGGGAGCGTTCAGATCTCCCTTGATGCATTTTGAGCCAAGTCTGCCTGAAATATCCCTCAGAGGCTTGCACTGCCTTTAGGATAAAGTCTCCTGCTTAACGCGGCTGGCACCCCTCCCCCGCCCTCTGGCTTCCTCTCTCTCCATTGCCTCATCACGTTTCCTACTCCCAGGGCACTGAACAGATCTTGTTCTCCATTTCCTTGCTCTCCACCACCTCCAAGCCTTTCTACAGATTGATTTCAGCTAGGACTCCGTTCCCTCCCTCTCTCCTCCCGCTTGAATCATCCTCCAGCTGCACTTTGTGTCACTGTGAGAACCTGCGAATATCAAGAACTGTGATGAGTCTGAGCTTTGCCTTCCTTGCAAGCTAACTTGTGAGCTTGGCCGTGGTTTCATGGCTGCCGGCGGGAGACATGAGACATCTGGGTCAGAGAGAGAGGACAGTTGATTACTCACAGCAATAGCAAAGTCCAGAGTATCATCATTTTGCTTGGTTTTCTGAGCCCCAGTTCCCACAGGGTGATGGGAAGAGGGCCAAGTGCCACCTGTGCACCCAGTGGGCTGCATTATAGGAGAGGAACCTGGAGCTTAGGGAGCCTGAATCTTTTATACTGGGCAGTGTGCAAGTCTACCCAATGCTCCAGAGGGAGCTATTATCTCTATCTTCCAAGGCTGTTTGCTATCAAAATATCTTTGAAAAGCAAGCCTCGGACAAAGGTGGTCAGGACCTCTGCTTTCAAGATGTACAGAAACACATGAGATCTATGGAGAACTGTCTCCCAGTCACTCTGGTTTCCATATCATTTCCCCTGGTCCTCCCAGTTAGTTTCCTCTCCACTGGCCTTCTATTGAAGGGGGCCTTCCTTTATTCCCCCCTCTTTTGGCCTATACCACATTCCTTTGTGGTAACTTCTCATAGAAATGGGCTTTTGTCTTTTAGAGCACTTGTCTCAGTCTGCAATTATATGCTCATTACTGAAATGATTTGGTTAACGCCTATTTCCCATTATGCTAAATGCTTCAATGAGGGCCAGACCTGCCTACTTTCACAACTGTATCCGTGTTGTCCAACATGATGCTTAGCACACAGTGGGAAGTGAATAAATGTTTATTGAATGAATGGAAATAAAATTGAATTGAATTGAAATAAATTGAATTGAAATAAAATAAAATCATGGAGGCCCAGAGAGATGAGGTGATCTGCCCAAGGTCCCACAGCTCGTTTCAGACAACAGGACTCAAACTTCCTGCTCACAACCCATTTCCTTTTTCTTCCAGGGACGTTTAATCAGATTCTGTTTCCACACAGTGGTGGGCTGCTGACTGGGTTGGGAGGAAGGAGGAATGACGCGGGCATGCGTGAAGAGTATCTGGTCGCTTTTGGCTGTAAGATTTCTCCTGGCTCTTCTTGCTCTGGGCTCCGTTGAGAGCTGGAGTTGGGTTAGGACTGTTAGAAGCCTAAGAGGTAGTATAGTTGAGTGTTTCAGAGCTAAGACTATTGTGGAGATTGTAAAAACAGCCCCTAATTATTCCCCTCCCGTGTCCATGACCTTAGGTAGTCCCCTCCCACACTGACTCTGGGCTGGCCTTGTAACTTGCTCTGGCCAATGGGACATTGGCAAACATGATACAAGCAGAAGCTCAAAAAGCACTTGCTCATTGGGATCTTCCCCCTCTCGTCCATCTTGGGATCCCTGTGACCACCAGGGTAGCCTGCTGCATGATGAGAAATGCACAGCCAAGTCATCCCCATCATCCCAGCTGACTTGGATCCAACCACCAGACTTATGGGTGAGACTGTCCTAGACCAGCTGACCCACAAGTCTGGGTCGACTTGTGGACCTGGTTGAGCTGGCCCAAACAGAACAGCCTGCCAAGTGACATAACCATGAGAAATAATGTGTGTGCTGTTTAAAGCCATTCTGTTTGGGGATGGTTTGTTATGCAGCAAAAACTAACTGATACAACTATGGTGTACATTTGTTTAGGTTGAAATCCCAGCCTCACCATTTAATTGTTTAACCTGAGAAAGATTCCTTAATCTCCCTGTGCCTGAATTTCTTCACCTGTAAAACGAGGATAAAAATAGATCATGTAGGGCTTCCCTGGTGGCGCAGTGGTTGAGAGTCTGCCTGCCGATGCAGGGGACAGGGGTTCGTGCCCCGGTCTGGGAAAATCACACATGCCGTGGAGTGGCTGGGCCCGTGAGCCATGGCCTCTGAGCCTGCACGTCTGGAGCCTGTGCTCCGCAATGGGAGAGGCCACAACAGTGAGAGGCTTGCGTACTGCAAAAAAAAAAAAAAAAAAAAAAGATCATGTAACTTAAAATGTTAAAGTATTTTTTTTAATTGGGGTATAGTTGTTTTACAATGTTATGTTAGTTTCTACTGTACAGCAAAGTGGAGTTTCCTCTGCTACACAGCAGGTTCTCATTAGTTATCTATTTTATACATATTAGTGTATATATGTTAATCCCAATCTCCCAATTCATCCCACCCCCCCCCTTTTCCCCCCTTGGTGTCCATACGTTTGTTCTCTACATCTGTGTCTCTATTTCTGCCTTGCAAACCAGTTCATCTGTACCATTTTCTAGATTCCACAAATATGTGTTAATATACGATATATGTTTTTCTCTTTCTGACCTACTTCACTCTGTATGACAGTCTTTAGATCCATCCACGTCTCTACAAGTGACCCAATTTCATTTCTTTTTATGACTCAGTAATATTCCATTGTGTATATGTACCACATCATCTCTATCCATTTGTCTGTCATTGGACATTGAGGTTGCTTCCATGACCTGGCTATTGTAAGTAGTGCTGCAATGAACACTGGGGTGCATGTGTCTTTTTGAATTATGGTTTTCTCTGGGTATATACTCAGTAGTGGGATTACTGGGTCATATGGTAGTTCTATTTTTAGTTTTTTAAGGAACCTCTATACTGTTCTCCATAGTGGCTGTATCAACTTACATTCCCACCAACAGTGCAAGAGCGTTCCCTTTTCTCCACACCCTCTCCAGCATTTATTGTTAAAAAGTATTAAATGAATTAATATTAAAAAAATTTTTTAGAATGGGGCCTGGTACACAGTGAGCGCTACACACAAGAGTAGCTATTTTATAATTATTAGATTATGGTTTCCACCACTCATCCCATATGTAATTAAAACAAAAACTTAAAAAAAATGAATACATATAAGGATGTCTACCAAGTTTGTTTCAGAACTATTGAACGCTAATTGGCATCAGCATTCCCCACCCCCTCATTGGGTGTGTACCCCCTGAGCTTTTGCCCTAAGTGTATTCTAGTTTGGGGAAACCCCAGCTGAGAACCCCTGGGTGGAAGGATTCTCCCTTGTCTCCAGGCAGACATTAAGAAAGCTGGGGCAGGTTTCCTGCCTGTAGCAGCCACTGTATTTCAGCAGCCTTCATCTGTATTCAAGCCAGGGAGTGACAGCACAGAAATTCAAATGCACATTTGAGACCCCATGAAGCCTGTTCTCCAAACCATGATCTGTAGGCAGGGCAGAGTCCTTCCCGCTGACCCGGGCCTCTGTCCTCCCTCCTTGGGGGCTGTGCTCATTAGAGGGAGAGCTCAGCTAATAGGGGTGCTCATCACCCTGGCCAGGACCCCGCACATGCTCTGCATGCATAGCCTCACAGGGCCCAAAGGGTTACAGAGACCAAGGCCTTTGCCCGTTTCCCCAGCTGCAGAAAATGATGCAGGTCCGTTTCTTTAACGAATTTCCACTGAACAGTATTAATAGAAAGAGTATTAAAGAAAGAGATCTCCTGACCCTTGTATTTTGTGATATCATGAAATCATCCCATGGCAGGGGGTGGTGCTGTGAGCAGTCGTCTCTCCTTGAGCCCTTTGGTTTATATCCAGCCCATTAATACTTACCCAACCCCCAAGGTCCTGAAACGCTTAACAGAACAAAATATTAGAGTATAAGAGAAAAGATGCAGTGCTGAAAGAAGTACTATATACTGTTCCAGCATTTCTCAACCTCTTTTATTTTATGCCGTTTTCCTCCTGGGCACACAGACCAGGACACAGATAAGGGGAAAAGGGAATGGCTCAGAACACAGGCTTTGAGGGCAAACAGATCTGTGTCTCGGTCCCAACTGAGTTATGTACTGGCCGTGTGAGCTTGGGTGTGCCCTTCATCTCGCCACACCTCAGCTTCCCCAGTTGTACAGTGAGGGTGACATTAGTTCCTATTGGATAGAGTTGTTTGAGGATTAGAAGAGATAAGGTAGGTTTCCTTTGACAAACTCCACATGCTTCTCTACCCTTAGATTCTGGAAAATCTACTAGATGCAATCCCCCCCGCCCCCCACCTGATGGAACTATCTCATTCGATACAGGAAGACCCAAGATGCAAGCAGGTTGCACCAGGCATAGTGACAGAGTCGTTCTTGGAGTTCAGGTCCCCCGCTCTCCAAGCCCTTGACTTGTCATTCTGTCTGCCCCTGCTATTAGGAACCTCTGCACATCAACATGGGGCCGGCCTTCCAAGCATTGACTGCCCTGGGCTAGACACCCAGCCTGAGGGGTGGCTCCTTCCTTGCTGTCAGGAATTTGTTCTGAGACATGCACTTTCAGCCAAAGTGATCAAACTGCATTTTGAGCAGTTGTCACGTTGAGTAGGGGTCATGTGAGGGAGGGGCATGTGTCATGAGCAGGGGACAGTTGTGAAGCAAAAGGATTTATAATGTAGAGGAAAGAAAGTATAGATGATGAGGGTGCTGGTGGGAAGCATCAGGGGTTACAGATAGCTTGGGGAAAGGCAGGTATCAGGATGCAGCCGAGTGAGCCTGGTCGAGGGTGGACCTGGTTGGCAGGTGTTTATGGAATGCTGAAGGGGCGAGAAGAAATATTTGGAACTTCCTCAAGTTCTGCTCACCCGCTGCTTCCCAGCCTCACCAAGGCAGACCTGACTATGACTCCTGCTCTTGGATTTCTGGGACACTTGCAACACTTAATGCCCCTCAGGGATTCTACACAAACCTCCTCTCTCTGACTTTTCTGTAGGCTACACATGGCCTCTTTGTGTGGCTTGGGCTTCTCACAGCATGGTGGCTGGGTTCTGAGAAGGGGCATCTCAAGTGTGAGCATTCACAAGATCCAGGCAGAAGCTCAAAGACTTCTTCTGAGCCAGGCTCGGAAGTCCCAGTTCATCATTTTTGCTTCAGTCTATTAGTCAAGCAAGTCACTAAGAGCATTCCAGATTCAAGAGCAAACCCCAACTCTCAATGGGAGCAGTGTCAAGGAATTTGTGCCCATCTTCAATCCATTATATACGCCAATCCAAGCAAGTGTGAAAATGGCTCCCAGAACCCCAGCAGAGACGACAAGGGTGCATGGATCCTGGGTTGGGGTTTTGCAGGATAGGTGGGGCTAAAAGGATGGGGGAAAAGGGGGACATTAAGGTGGGATCCAAAGGCTTCTCATTCCTGTAACCATCATCATCATCATCATTGTCATTGTCATCAGCTTGTTAATAAAGTTAGCTGATACTTACTGAATTCTTCCTATGTACTAAGTGCTGTCCACACAGTCCAATGGGGTAGTGACTATTATTGTCCCCACTTCAAGGAGGAGAAACTGAGCCACAGAGACACTAAGCAACTAAGTCAAGATCATGCAGCCTGTAAACAATAGAGCTGGGCTTGGATAAAAGGAATCCAGTTCTAGAATCCATGCTTTGAGCCACTACCCTACACTACTTAACGTTATTACCCAACTAGCCACTACTGAGCACCTACTGTGTCCCCTGTTTTAAGTTCTTTGTTATCTTACTTAACACCAAATGGAAATGAGGAATGTGGCTGGAACTCTGGGGTTCCCAGAGTGGTTATAAGTCTCACTGATTGCACCCGATTTGGCCTCCCATGCCATTCATTTCCTATTGCCTGTGCCTGGGATTGTCAACAAGGACGGGGTGAGTGACCATGTCACAGTGTGAATACTAAAGACAGACAAGCCAAGTGAGACCCGTCACGCAGGCCACCAAGGTGAGACATAGCTCAGGGGTTCCCAAAGCAGCCATGCGGACTGAGTGCTGGAATGACCCATGGTCTGATGGCTACAGCTCAACTGGATGGAGTGGTGTAGCTGGATCATTGTCGAAGGAATTCGAGTGTAGTGTATTATATGCGTTTGATAAGAAAGGTCATATGTGCTTATACTGGTGGGAAGGGCTTGCCTCTTTTTGACCACCTCATGCTCTGCTTCCATGGTTCATGTGAGTTAAGTCTTGCCCATAAGCACAGATGTCGGTGTGCTCTTAGTTCCCCAAACTGGGGAGATCTGTTGTCAAAGAGACTAGCCTCATCGTCACTCTAGAGTTGAGAATGCCTCTGGACACGTGAGCTGACCTTGACCCCGAGTGCTAATCCCTCAATACATGAACAACCCCTTGCTTAGGTCCTTGTGCCAGGACACAGTGACCCATGAGGGTCTGTGACCCACCAGGCTCCACTTAGAGGTGGTGAGGAATTGATTCCAGAAGCCTCAGAAACTGTCCCCAGGGCAAGCATGGTGGTCTCTTAAATGGAACAATGGCAACAGTTTCACAGTCCACAGAATCTGTTAAAATAGAACCTTGTGGCTCCTTGTGTTAGAGGCAATGGTTGGTTTTACTTTTGTTAAAGGTTCTCCTAGGTACAAGCACTGACATCACAATGAAGCTAAAATACTTGATTCAGTTTGACAATTAAACCAAACATGTTTATACTTGACTTCATTCTTCAACTGATTCCTTGACAGGCTGGAGAGTGAAGCCGGTGGTGGAGAGCAGGCGTTCGTTGTGACATTTGTGTGCATTTCTGTGGTGGTCCTCAGCCGCCTGAATGAATTCTGGGTTAGGGAGGGGGTGGCAGAGGAGCAGGGAATTGAGAGTGTGGGCGGCAAGCAATTAGTTGAAAGGAGGGACTGTGGGGTCTGGGCTGGTTAGGGAAGGATGTAAAGCTAAGAAGAAGCTCACAGGCAAGGTAAAAAAGACAAGACCCTGGAGGTCTCAGTGTTATTGGAGCAGTGGAGAGGGTAAGAGATTACAGCTGGAGAATTTAGCATTTATGACACGGGGCACTTCTAGGAGATGCCGAGAAGTTCCAGGTACCGCTCAAGTTGGTGCGGGGAGACATCAAAGTTGTGGAGCTCAAGAATGGGGGCTTGTTTTTGGATAGGCCGTCTCACGGACACTGAAGTTACCCAAGCTGTCGGGGAGTGTCCAGGATGTCAGGGATGAGACTAGAGGTGGTCCGATGGCATGGCTTCTTTTCTGCTTGGGGCTGGAAGAGTTGGTGGGGAAGAAGCTCAGGATAATGTGGGGATGGGAAAGATCTAAAGGACAGATGATGCAAGCTGTTTGTATTCTGTTTGGTGTCCAAGAATGGTAGGGCTGTCTGGTGGCATGACCTGCCTTCAAACTTCTGGATCAGGCTAATGCTTTTGCAGGAGCCCAAGAGGCTTTGACTGCTTCTGACTTTTGCTCAAGGTCTCCCATAGTTTGTGGGTCTTTTTTTTAAAATAAATTTATTTATTCTATTTATTTATTTTTGGCTTCGTTGGGTCTTCGTTGCTGCGCGTGGGCTTTCTCTAGTTGCGGCAAGCGGGGGCTACTCTCTTTGTTGCGGTGCACAGGCTTCTCACTGCAGTGGCTTCTCTTGTTGTGAAGCATGGGCTCTAGGGGTGCGGGCTTCAGTAATTGTGGCACACGGGCTCAGTAGTTGTGGCTCACGGGCTCTAGAGCGCAGGCTCAGTAGTTGTGGCGCACGGGCTTAGTTGTTCTGTGGCATGTGGGATCTTCCCGGACCAGGGCTCGAACCCATGTCCCCTGCATTGGCAGGAGGATTCTTAACCACTGCACCACCAGGGAAGGCCCCAGTTTGGGGGTCTTGACAAACAATTTGTTCCAGAAGCAACTGAGAGGGAGTAGGGAAGCCACCATGGTGGACCCAGCTGTTACTTGGATGACACATAATCACACACGTTCCCACAGCCTTAGGGGAGAAAAAAGCCTTGCTGCTTCTTTCCCTCTGTGCAATTATTTATCCCTCCTCATGGCTACGCTTTTATGTTTCTATGGAATTTTGGAATGAAGAAAGCCACCGATGGCCTCTGAACCCAGAGGAAGCTCCCTCCCGGAGGTAACTTCCACGGCTACCTTCTCCTTTAATGATCCTCCTTATCTCACTCCTTCTAGGAGCAACAGCTGTGTCCAAAACTGTACTCGTGTAACAGATGCTTCCCAAGGGGTAAGGGTCCTTTTGGACCTTTGACCACCGACCATTTTCCCTTTGTAACCCTTGTGGGAAAATACTTACTTTAGATATTGACTAAGGATTCTCTGTCCTTCCTGGTCCGTGGAGTTAGTGGCTTTTAGTGCTCAGAGGAGGGATGGTACAGCAGAAAAGCTGGTGAGTGTGTGCCATTTGGGGAGAAGGGCTTGGAAATAGCTGAATGACTGACCAGCGTGAGTCTGCCATGGGAATGCACAGGTCTCACTCAGCAGGGACTCTGCGTGGATGATAGACAATGACCAAGGCGGGAGAGGAGAAGCGTGGCTTGGAGGATGCCAGCATGCATGGCGGACAGTGACCAAGGGCCAGATTCACCCTCTGGCACTTGGCCCTTCTGCCCCCAGAATATAGGTGCCCCACCCATCCAGAGAACAAGTGAGGGGGGCTTCTTGAATTGCTGAGATTGTGTTTCCACCACCCAAAAGAAACGGGGCTTGGGATACCAATAAAGATCAGCTCTAGAACCATCCAGAAAGCTCAATTCCTGGCACCCCTATTTCGTGGCCTGAAATTCTTACTTCCGGGGGGCAGTTTGGCAAGAACCGTAATCTGTCATGTTTTAGATTGAATTGCACGTGTACATGCTGTACTGATAGCAAATGTTAGAAATAAAACCACATTACATGTGTCCTGACAAAACTATAATTCAAAAAGATACATGTACCCCTATGTTCATAGCAGCACTATTCACAATAGCCAAGACATGGAAACAACCTTAATGTCCATCAACAGATGAATGGATAAAGAAGATGTGGTACATATATACAATGGAATATTAGCCATAAAAAGAATGAAATAATGCCATTTACAGCAACATGGATGCAACTAGAGATTATCATACTAAGTGAAGTAAGTCAGAAAGCGAAAGACAAATACCATATGATATCACTTATATGTGGAATCTAAAATGTGCACAAATGAACCTATCTATGAAACAGAAACAGAAACAGACTCACGGACATAGAGAACAGACTTTTGGTTGCCAAGTGGGGAGGGGGTTGGGGGAGGGATGGAGTGGGAGGTTGGGGGGTAGCAGATGTAAGCTTATGTACAGGATGGATAAACAACAAGGTCCTGCTGTAGAGCACAGGGAACTATATTCCATATCCTATGATAAACCATAATGGAAAAGAATATAAAAAAAGAGTGTATATATATGTATAACTGAATCACTTTGCTGTACAGCAGAAATCAACACAGCATTGTAAATCAACTATACTTCAATTAAAAAAGTATTAAAAGGGGAAAAAAGAAATAAAACCATGCTACCTCAAGGCAACGCTGCGGCTCTGAAAGAACTGGTGAGCAGAGGTGAGGTGGCTTCTGGAAGTCACTGCAGAGTTTCACAAGGATGCTACCTGCGGTGAGAATGGAGGAGGAGACAGGTAGCAGGAGTTGAAGGAAAGAAGAGCAGAGAGGGAGGCTTACGTGGAGAGATTTCTCTTAAAGGTGGGATTTCTTTCTTTTTTTTGCGGTACGCGGGCCTCTCACTGTTGTGGCCTCTCCCGTCGTGGAGCACAGGCTCCGGACGCGCAGGCTCAGCGGCCATGGCTCACGGGCCCAGCCGCTCCGTGGCATGTGGGATCTTCCCGGACCGGGGCACGAACCCGTGTCCCCTGCATCTGCAGGCGAACTCTCAACCACTGCGCCACCAGGGAAGCCCCAAAGGTGGAATTTCTGAGAGAACCAGCTGTTTTACTGGAGAGAGCAGGGCCAGGCCATCAAGGCAGAGAAGCTTCTGGTATCAAACCAAACCGGCTTGCCTCGTAGTTCTCCTGAAGGTGAGCTGTTGGGTAGATCAGGAGGAACCGTGTTAGGAGCCTCTTAGGCACAGGGCTCTCAAGGCTGGAACTGGTGGTCAGGCCCTCGGCCTTCGGAGCACGGCCCTCATTAGCAGTCTCCGGTGCCCCCAAGCGTGTATTGGAATAGTTTAGACATAAATGCCTCGCTCCTGATTGACTTGTTTCCATTGAGTCCATCCCTAGTAGGGATCTGTTGGTAATTATCCGGCTCCACTTCAGCCCCTCGGGGCCTGTATTCCGCAGCGGTAATGAGTCTGAGCTGCCTCTCTGGCATAATAAACAGCACGGGAACGGGTGCAAGGGCACCGCCTTCCTCTCTCAATAGGGTAACTCGGGCTTCAAGGACAATCAAGAGACTCACGATCACGGGCGAGCTTTAATTGCTTTGGTAAAACTGCAGATGAGTAGCCGGCATTGAGGTCTCCCCCAGTCTCAGCTGGGAAGTGAGATTTTTATTCATTTTGCTGGTTTGCAAAGTAGGGGGCTCGGTCACAACAACAATAGCTATCATTCAGTGAGTATTTATTACGTGCCAGGCCCTGGCACATAATTTAACACAGGGCCCAGGCCCTGTGTTAAATGCTTTCTATGCATTACTTTGTTTAAAACTCACCACTATTTTATGAGTGAGGAACTATGATTGTTCCCATTTTACAAATGCAGAAAGTGAGGCTCCCAAGAAGTGATGTGATTTGCCTGGTTGGTAAAGGATGGGTCTGGTTGTAAATCTGGGGATGCTGGGGAGGAGGCAGGCGTCCTGGACCTGAGGAACGTTTCTTGTGCCCTTTGTCTTTTTTTTTGAATGCAGCAAAACCAGTTCTTTTTTTTTTTTTAACATCTTTATTGGGGTATAATTGCTTTACAAGGGTGTGTTAGTTTCTGCTTTATAACAAAGTGAATCAGCTATATGTATACATATATCCCCATATCTCCTCCCTCTTGCGTCTCCCTCCCACTCTCCCTATCCCACCCCTCTAGGTGGTCACAAAGCACCGAGCTGATCTCCCTGTGCTATGTGGCTGCTTCCCACTAGCTATCTATTTTACATTTGGTAGTGTATATATGTCTATGCCATGCTCTTGCTTCGTCCCAGCTTACCCTTCCCCCTCCCCGTGTCCTCAAGTCCATTCTCTATGTCTGTGTCTTTATTCCTGTCCTGCCCCTAGGTTCTTCAGAACCATTTTTTTTTAAGTTTCCATATATATGTGTTAGCATACGGTATTTGTTTTTCTCTTTGACTTACTTCACTCTGTATGACAGACTCTAGGTCCATCCACCTCACTACAAATAACTCAATTTCGTTTCTTTTTATGGCTGAGTAATATTCCATTGTATGCCGTTTATCTTCCAGCTTGATAAGGGATCATTATTTAAAGGAGATGGAGGCAAAGCAATATTTTTGTTTATGAAATCTTTGTCACAGTTCCTCTTTTGTCTCTCAAAAGGAGGGATCTCCTAAAATCTCCTAAAATCTGCCTGTCAAACAATCTGCATGTTCATATGTTACTGTAGGACCCCAAAGTCCACAACTCCTCAATAGTAGCAAGAGTTCCTAATAACTACACACACAACATCTGGGAAAGAAAGCGGCTTTTAAGACAAAATAGATAATATGATTTTTTAAAAGGAAAGGAGAGAAGCATCCGTAGGCACCAGTGATTGGAGAGATGTATATAACTGTCTGACTGGGTGATTTTCCCCTTATTTTTGTTTTGTATAATCAATTTATTTTTAATTTAAAATAATCTCTGGGAAACAGTTTAAAAAACAACCATAAAAACTCTGTCCTTAAAACTCAGAATATAAACCATTTCAAAGAAAGTGGAAAGGAAATGCAACATCTTTGATTTTAGAGGATAAGCTAAAGCTGAATTCAGGAAAAATAATTGCTTTAAATTCTTTAGTCATTAAACAAGTAAAAAGTGAAAACAAATGAAATAAGCATTGACCTCAAGAATGAGGAAGGTCAACAAGATAAACACAAGGAAAGCAGGAGAGAGGACTTAACAGAAAGAACGATCATGAATTGAACTAGAAATTCTAAGGCCAATAAACATTGATAGCTACATCCAAAATCTGGCTCTTTTGAAAGACCAATGAAACAGACAAGCCTCTGGCAAATCTAAAAATATAAGCAAAATTCAGAGTGGAAAAGGAAACAGAAGTGTGAAATTAGAGGATGTTTTAAAAGAATTATCAAAGGATATATTGTAATACAGTGCAAATGAATTTGAAAATCTGGATGAAATGGAGTCTTTTCAAGGAAAATACAAATGAATAAAATTGACTAAAGAAATTAGTGGAAAATGTAAATAGACTAGTAGCCTTGAAAGAAATAGTAAAAGTTGTAAACAAACAAAACCCCATTCCCCAAAAGATTCCATGTTCAGACAATTTTATGGATGAGTTCTTTTAAACATACAAAGAACAAGTCATTTCCAGACTACTTGGATAGGTAGAGCAAATTAAAAATGTTTCTCAAATTGTTTTATGAAGCTAGCATAACTGATAGCAAAATATGATAAAAACATCACAAAAAAGAATACTACCGAAGTTCCTTAATGCAAAAATCCTAAATAAAATATCATCAAATCAATTCTAATCAAGTTGATTCTAACACTGTACTAAAAGTACATTAAAGCATGATCCAATGAAACTTAGTCTTGTAATGCAAGGATGGTTTAATGTTAGGAAAGTTATTAACACATCTCATTATATCAATAAGTACAAAGAGGGAAACCAAATGATCAACTCTGTAGATTTTGTAAAAAACATTTGATAATCTTTAATATTCACTTTTCTTAACGACGCTAGATAAAATTGGAATGAAGGTGCAGTTCCTTAATAAGATGAACAATTTCTACCTTAAAACAACATTTCGTTAACTTAAAAGCAAAATACTAGAAATAATCCCATATTGTCAAGGGCAAAAAGAGATCCCTGTTATGATTTCCATGTCATCAATATTTAACGCTGCCAGTTTTTCAGCAATGATTTTCAAAAATAATATCCAGTCAGGCATGTTCTGAGACATGTGGCCTCTTCTGGGTATGCTACAATTTGGTGTTTCTTCAAATCTAATTTTAAAAGTTTAACATTTGAATTATGAAGGTTGTATGTGCTTGTTGAAACAACTGATACAATTCAAGCATCTAAAGTAAAATCAATAACTTTTTCTTCCCCTCTACAAACTAATATCCCTAATAGTCACTATTAAAAATTGGGGGGTGAGGGAGGGATGGATTGGGAGTTTGAGATTAGCAGATGCAAACTATTATATATAGAACGGATAAACAACAGGTCCTACTGTATAGCACAGGGAACTATATTCAATATCCTATGATAAACCATAGTGGAAAAGAATATGAAAAAGAATGTATACATATATATGTGTGTGTGTGTGTGTGTGTGTGTGTGTATAACTGAATCACTTTGCTGTACAGCAGAAATTAACATTGTAAATCAACTATATTTCAATAAAATAAAAAATTTAAAATATTGTATATCTCCCATATTTTCCTTTGCTTACATAAACATCTGGAAACATATGAGTACTTACACAGGTTTTCTTTAAAAAGTGGGGAATACAAAATTATTGCTCTTCAGCTTGCTTTTTATTTCAGTTATCTGTTTATCATGTATATTCTTCCAATTAATGCAAAATACATGATTAAAACTAATGTTCAGTTATTATAAAGTGGAGTGGCTGAGTGCTATGTGGAGAAGAGTAGAAAAGGAGGACAATTCACAGTAGCTTTCAGCCTCTCTGTCTATGCCCCAACAACTCAGCTCTGACCCTGAACTTGCATGCCCGTTGAGCAAATAACATCCTTGCAGTTATTTGGAGCCACCTTCCTCAGACAGTAGTTTACTGACGATCCATTTGGTCCTTAAATAAGCCTCTTGAAGGGCTTCACTCATCCTCTACAAATGGCTCATCAGCATATTCCTTCCAGCCACATAGGACCCTCTCCTTGAGAGGACTTTTGGTGAATACAATGTTCAGTAACACTTGAGTCCTCCAGTTATGCTCTGATTGATGCCTCAGCTGAGTGTTTAGGTGTCTTGTCCCACAATCTAGCTCTAAATCTACTGTGGGCCAGGGGGTGGGGAAATGAGCACTCATATATAGTACGTGAAAATTTGACACAATATTTGTAGGAGTAGGAAGGGAAGGAGAGGCTGGGCCAGGAGAGGGGAAGGCCCTGGGATGACTAGAAATCATTTTCAGTCACTAGACACCCCACAGTCCAGATTAGGCCTGTTTGTTTAGCATAGTGGGTTTTAAAAATTGAATTAGTCACCAGCATTTAAAAACTGGGTGATTTTATCTAAAAATACAGATTTCTAACTCCCTTTGAAAAAAGTAATCACAGGATTCTGACACTAGGCCTCATATCCCTATATTACAGCAACTGTCAGGAGCTGCCCTGGTCCTTTAGTTTACCTACAGCTTCCAGGCTCAGATCTTCTACACAGCTGCCAAGTACAGCTGCACAGACTGTGCACTGCACAGTTTCAGAGGGTATCAGTCCCATAGACTGATATGAATGGTACCTGCTAGAATTGTGCAATGTGGTGGCCCTGCCTCTGTTCTTACTCGCATTTTGGTTCTCTGAATTAGAGATTTTTGACATATAATGGGCAATTTGCACAAAAGCTGTATTTAAGAAAGTCAAGGATCACTTGCATCTCCATATATTAGCCATGCTTATTTTTGACCAGTGGCTTATGACTGAGTTCTATTCTCTTTGTGATTTTTCACATTTTCCAATTTTTCTGCAATGAACATTATTCCTTCTTTAATCAGAGAATGGGAGGAAACAACAATAAATGTTACTTTAAGAAAAAAGTAAACAAGGTGCCTTGAGATTCTGGCAGGAAGGAGAGCAGAGACCAGCAGTTACTTGCAAGTGAACGGCTGGAAGCAAGCAATGAGAGAATTTCTAATGAGGCCAGGAGTCCAGGGAATGTACCAGAAGGGGACTGTGATTACCATCTGAATCTAACAGTCTTCTTCAGAAATTACTAAGTGCACAGTGTCCTGGGAACACAGGGAGATGCAGAAACCAGCGCAGGAGCAGGGTACATTGCCTTAGGAATGAGGATTAAGGTTTGCTTTCTTTTTTTTCTTTCTCGATGAAAGGAAGTGAACATAGGCTCCGAGCTTGGGAGAAGCTTGATTAATTGCCAAGTTGTGGCTAGTGAATAAAAGTTCAATTAGAACTGTGCTTGCTAATGAAATCCAAATGCTGGAGCAGCAAACTGGCAGAAGCAGCCCTATTTTATGAAAGCACAAACCAGGAAGCTGGAAAGGATGGTGCTGGGGAGAGCAGACAGGTGCTCCCCTGGGCTGGAAGTACTGTGGGCGAGAGTGGTTTCACTGCAGCTTCGGCAGAAACAAGTTGCGTTCAAGTGCGTAAGATGTAAAAGCTTTGGTACTTCCAAGTCCTCATCTGTCAAACGAGGATAATAATACCTTCCTCATAGAGTTATCGTAAGAATGAAATGGTGTGACTTATATAAAGTTAGTGTGCCTTCCTTTTTCTCAAGCTAATTCAATATGTCGAGCACTTATAGAGAAAGCACCTGCAGAAGGCAGGCCACTGCGTAGGCCCTGTGGGGAGCAGTAGGCAGACAGCACAATATAGTACCATGTTCTTTATGCATATAATCTCTTTTAACATCACCATGATCCCATGAGATGACTATCTTTATAATAACTTAATTTAAAAAAAATTTTTTTTTAAATTTTTAAAATTTATTTTTGGCTGTGTTGGGTCTTCGTTTCTGTGCGAGGGCTTTCTCTAGCCGCGGAGAGCCGGGGCCACTCTTCATCGCGGTGCACGGGCCTCTCACTGTCGCGGCCTCTCTTGTTGCAGAGCACAAGCTCCAGACGCGCAGGCTCGATAGTGTGGCTCACGGGCCTAGTTGCTCCGCGGCATGTGGGACCTTCCCAGACCAGGGCTCGAACCTGTGTCCTCTGCATTGGCAGGCAGATTCTCAACCACTGCGCCACCAGGGAAGCCCTATAATAACTTGATTTTTAACTTTTCACGTGGAAATAACTTTAGATTCACAGAAAAGCTGAGAAAATAGTATAGAAAATTCCTCTGTATCCTTCATCCAGCTTCCCCTAATGTTAACATCTTATATAACCATAGTGCGAGTTTCAAAACCAGAAAATTAACATTAGTACAGTTCCGTTAAGTAAACTACAGCCCTTACTCAGATTTCCCCTAATGTTACTCAGTGTTTCCCCTAGTGTCCTTTTTCTGTTCCAGGATCCCACATTGCATTTAGTTGTTGTGTCTCTTTAATTACTAAGTTACTGACATTTTGAGGGTTTTTGGTTGTATGCATCGTTTTCTTTTTCTTTTTCTTTTTTTTTTTTTTTTGCCGTGCTACAAGACTTGCAGGATCTTAGTTCCCCAACCAGAGATCGAACCTGGGCTCCACCAGTGAAAGCACCGAGTCCTAACCACTGGATTGCCAGGAGCAAGGAGTGAGCATCTTGAGCGAGCAGTGAGGTGAAGGTCATTTGATGTGAGAAGGATCCACATAGCAAGTTTCATCTGAGATTAAATCAGTGTTTCTCAAATGCTCCTTATACCACTAGACATCAAGATTACCTGTAGTGACCATGCAGATCCCAGGGGACCAGTCCAGATCTCCTAAATCAGCCTCTTTGGAGGTGGATCCCAGAAATCTGCACTGTAACTTGTTTCCCAGTGGTTTTATGCACATTAAAATTTGTAACCTAAAGGAGGGAATGTATAGGGAGGGGAGGAAGGAAATAGAGTGTTAGCCATTTACCTAAATCCAATTTGCCTGAAGTGGAGGGTTGCTATGTGCTGTCTTCCCTGTAGGAGAGTTATACATCCCTGTTCCTTGAGCTCAGACCAAGCAGTAAGATTTGCTTTTGTCAGTCAAATGAGAGCAAAAGTGGCATGTGTTCCTCCTCTCAATGCTAGTACATGATTTACCACATCTCAGTAATATACCAAGTAGAAACTGTAGTATTAGCCTGTATCCTGGAATAAAGATAACATGGAGCAGAGCTTCATTCAACCCAGGTTGGAAACGTGCAGTGAGCAAGAAACACCCTTTGCTTTGGTAAGCCACCGAGATCTGAGGGTTGCTACTGCAGCAGAACCTAACCCACTCTGATTTGTAGCAGCTAATTTATCTAACACTAATTCACCTAGCTGCCTGTACACATAAATATCAGGATGTTTTCTTCAATTTGCTTAAGGAAATTTTTGAGTTAATTTTGAATTTCTTTGAAACATTCCCTAAACGTGTACTATTTTATTCTCGTGAATGTCTTCTTTTTTCCTCTGTCTGCTGAATAACCTCTCTTTATGTGTATGTTTCTCCCAATAAATATTTTCAGACCTGCAGCATTTTGTACAGGACCTACCAGATTCATCCCTTTTGATTATTTTTGTCTCATTCTTGATTTTTTTTTCCTGTGCTATGCATGCCTGAGTGTACTTCAGGAGCTAAACCAAATTGATGTGTAGCCAGCATTCACTCCTGTTTAAGAAGGCACTGGCATTTTGACAGCAAGGATGAAGCCACGAGATAGATGGGTTGAAAATTATATTGAATTCCACTCTATTTTTCAAGATACTTAATTCATAAAGGAATTCTGGAATGATGAGACACGTGATACACATAACATTACTACAAATGTATTACTACATTATGAAACTTTGCAGAACACGTCTCTAGAAAAACTGGCAAAAAGTCATCAAAGTGTTTGAACATCTATTCATTTAACAGATACTTATCAAGTGCCTCAAACCTACCAGGGAGGTACAGCAGGGAATGATGAGTGGCTGCCCCCATGGAGGGCTCATTAAGACTAGATGGTTAGAGGTAGGATTTAGGGCCAGTGGTATGACTGAGCAATTCACTTAATCCTGTCTTTCTAGAGCCTCAGTTTCCCCATCTGTACGATGAGGGTGATCATAACTCACATGTTGTATGAGAAATGGCTGAGCTCATGTATACAGAATGACACAGAGCTGGCTGACAGCAAATGCTTAAGAAGAGGTAGCCTTGTTGGCATTAGACAAATTGTCCTAGAGTGAGGTTACAGGGGTCATGAACAGAGGTGACTTTTTGGAAAAAAGTGTAAGCTGGTGGCAGGGTCAAGGGTCATTTGTTTAGCTCGGGATATTTAAGTATGCTTACTGGCAGAGGGAGAGTGAAAAAATATTGATGACCCAAGAGAGATGGGACCATCTGTGCAGCTAAGTCTTGGAAAACCCAGGCTGGTGTGGAATCCAGGTTATAGGCAGACAAGTTAGATTCAACCCAAGCAGCAGAGCTACTTCTTCTGAGGCAGCAATGAAGCTTAGAATGAAATCATGAAGATACCCAAGGATCCTGAGGGCCAGGCAGAAGTTGAGGGCTCTCAGCCGAAGGGCCCCTGGGCCTCTCTGATGGGAGGACACTGATGTGGTAGCTAAAGGCATTTGGGGAAATGTTGGCTAAGTAAGGGCAGATCTCCTCTGGCAGCCCTCCCTAGCTTCCCTCCCCTTTCACTGTCCTTCTATCCTGTATAATTGCCTATTTAAATGTCTGTCACTCCGCTAGACTGTAAGCAACTTGTGTCCCGCGGCCTCCAGCCCAGTTCCCTGCTCCTGGTACAGAGCAGAAATCAATAAATATCTGTGGAAAAACGCGCCGAACGAATGAATAAAGAAATGAGAGAATTCACCGGTGGCCCCAAAGAAACATTGAACAACTCTACCTGCAGGTGGCGCTAGCTGAACAGGCAGAGGAGAGTGGGAAGGGCATTTAGGAGCCAACAGACCTGCGAGAAGTAGCCTGAAATGTAGTGGGGACTGGGTTGGAGTCGGGGGTAGCGTGGTGTTACTGGTTCCCTACGTACGGCCGAAGGTTATTTCATCTTAGCTGCTGATACAACACGTTATCCTTATGCAGCTGGCTTTTGAGGCCGAAGTAATTGCGTCAGAACGTGGGTGCTGCAGCGTCTTTCGATGATTAAATTTAAAGACCATTGGCTTTAGAGTTGGCTCTCCGAGTTTAAATCCAGGCTGTGAAATCCTGAGCAAGTCACTTAACTTCCCCGGGCCTCGGTTTTCCCTCTGAGAAATGGGCATGATGATAATTGTGCCCACGCCCTCGTAGAGCTGCTACAGAGGCGGCAGGGGAAGCGAGGCGCACAGGGCTGCCTGGCACAGAGCAGGAAGCAGGCACCTAGCGGTGATCAGTGTGAGGGTTAGGGTTGGGCTTTGTGATCTGACTTAAAAGGGCTAGTGGGCATCTTGCTCCCGTCCTGCCCACTCGGGCGGCGTGGAGGAGGCTCTCCCGGCCTGGTGCACCTGCTTCGTAGCTCCTGCAGCCTCTCCCCAAGGCAGGGAGCGGGCAGCAGAGGTTCTGGGGCTTTCCAGCCAGACAGGGGGCTCGAAAGGAGGCTCCAGGGCTTGTGGGTCCGTGGCTTCTGCTGCTTCCCTCCTCCTCCGCCTTGTGGCTCACAAAGTGGCCCTTTAAATGGTTTTTATAGAGGCATAAAAGAGCCGCGGGTGGCTGGGCCCCTCCCATGGCCTCCTAGCTGGTGGTAAATTGCCTCTCTTGGCAGAAGCGGCTGCTGGGAGCGCCAGCATCAATAGTAGCTGAGCCCTGGGTCTGGGGAAGCTAGCGCCCGCGCACTGGGCCACGCAGCTCCGGCCTGATTGCTGGCCCTGCGGTGGGTTGGGGATTCTGGGGAGTGGGCCGAGGCCAAGACGTGCTCTGGACTGCTGGACTGGGCAGGCAGGGCTGAAGCCAGGCCACCTCAAGGCCTCCTTGTCCTACAGGAGGCTGGGCCCCCTGTATCCCAGGAATCCTGGGCTTGCTGGGAGTGTGCTGGGGTAGGGTTGGCAGAGATGGAACATGGATCTTGGATCTAAGGGTGGCTGTAGCCAGAACCAGAAGCAGCCCCCATTATCCCCTTTGGCTTGAGGGCCAGGCAGGGGCTAGTGTCGAGTTAGGAGCCTGTCATAATACCCTGGTGGTTGCCAGCATCCACTCTGGACTCAAAAAGCTTAGGTGTGTGCTTCAACCTTTGCCTCTCACTACGACTCTGGGTAAATTACATATTTGGGTCTCAGTTTGCTCATCTGCAAAATGGAATTATTAAAGTAGCTTCCTCCAGTTGATGTGCTCTTACAGGTTTGACATACACTGTTCACTCCCAGTCTGCTCTGGTCTGCATGCTGTGTCCCCTGCACCCCCCATGCCCCCCCCCCCGAATCATATGTTGAAACTTATAATGCCCAAAGTGATGGTATTAGGAGGTACACTTTGGGGAGGTGATTAGGTCATAAGGGTGGAACCCTCATGAATGGGATTAGTGCCTTTATAAAAGAGACCCCAGAGAGCTCTCTCACCCCTTTTGCAGTGTGAGGTCACAGCAAGAAGAGGGTTGTCTATGAAACAGGAAGCTGGGCCCCAGCAGACACCAAACAGGAAGCTGGGCCCCAGCAGACACTGCTGGGTGCCTTGATCTTAAGCTTCCTAGCCTCCAGAACTGTGAGGAATACATTTCTATTGTTTATGGTATTTTTGTTACAGCAGCTAAAGGGACTAAGACAGTCCTACAGCCATGCAGGCATAACCAATCATAGCAGTC
Organism: Tursiops truncatus; assembly: GCF_011762595.2. Lineage (NCBI taxonomy): Eukaryota > Metazoa > Chordata > Mammalia > Artiodactyla > Delphinidae > Tursiops > Tursiops truncatus. Next base: position 20,818,951 of record NC_047048.1, read on the forward strand.
TCCCCTGCTAAGCCTAGATAGCCACAACTGTCGCTCCAAGTTCTGCCTAATCAATTAAGGTTGGTGCTCAGGATGAAACCTACAGACCATCACTGGCCTTGGGCCTTGCCCGACCAAGGACTACAAGCTCCATCACAATTATAGCTCTTTGCTTCACTTAAGAATGAATAACCCTGCAATTATTGAACATAAGCACTTTCCAACTTTCACTGCACTAGAGAAGTTTGCATCAGCCAATAGGTTATAAATAAATGTGCATATCTTCTCAGCCATTATTTAGAGGAAGATAATGTATCTGGAGACATTTCATGTGTAGACTCTAATGAACTAAACATCATCAGATATTTACTTAAAACAAACAGAAACTTTGGCGTTTCATTTGCCTGTTAGGACCTATTATGATGCTGTAATAGCTCATAGGTCTTGAGAATCAGAAGGGATAATGTATGTAAAGTACTTGGCACAGTACCTAGAACAATGGCATTTGTTCCATAAAAGTTAGCACTCGCTAATACTAAGGTATCAGTGACTGCAGCACGTGGGGTATGAATGCGCAATGTTTACCTACGATTAGCTTCTGCTACATGAACAGAAACTGCTCTGCCTGATGCCATGCCCACACTCAGCCCCTTCCCTTCCCTTCCCAGGCCCACCTTCCCACCCCTGCAGGCTTCTCCTGAGAGCACCTCTAATAAATGAGTTTCACGTGAATCCTTGCTCTGAGGCGTGCTTCTGGGACACCCAATCTAGGACAACCACCATGACTGGCTGATATCAGGACCACTCAGCTTCCAAGCCAGTTCACAGCAAGGATGTGAGCAAGAACTCAACAGCACCCTTGTCCCTGCTGGGCACGCTCTCATCAATAGTAGCTAACACTTGTGCCAGACACTACGTCAGCTGCTTGATATATATTAACTCAATACTCACAGTAACTCTGTGAGATAGATACTCCTATTCGCGTTTCCAGATGAAGAAGCAGAGAACCAGAGAGATCAAGGGACTTGCACAAGGTCCCACAGCTAATAAGTAGCAGAGCCTGAATTCAAACCTAGGCAATTTGGCCCTTAGAGTTTGGGTCTTAACAGTATACTCTGTAGCCTGTCACTACAAGGCACCCGGGAGAATTCAGTAACTGAACAGCAGGAGTTATTAATATAAGCAGCAGATCAGCTGGGAAGTGAATTATCCATGGCTTATTAAAAAAATTTGTTTGGAAATCAACCAAAATGTCTATGAGAAGAAATTTTGAATAAGGTCAGGCAAAATACAAAATAAAATTGAGAGTTTTTGAAAAGAATACAATGAGTTTGTGTATAACGTTTTTCTGAGGTCTTGCTGGCCCTTGATTGGGGTCATCTCTGACCTCTGGACATCCTGGCTCTGGGATCCTGTAACCTAAATCAGAAATAGTTCCTGTTAGGGCCTCCTGCCTAAAGGTCTAGGTGACACGTGAGTGGGCAAGGATGTGCACATGTAACACCAACCATACACACACACCCGGAGGTGTCATCTTTTGAAAACTAAAGAGGACTGTGCTGTTTCCATGAGACCCCTGTTGTCTGCATTCCTCCTCACAGAGGCTGGGGTCATCTCATTTAGGTGATGGTCAAGAAGGAGGGTGTTGTGGGGACCACTCGAAGCTTGAGCTAAAGTGAGGGAGACAGGCATAGAATATAAGGCAGGGGACTGGAATGTTCATGATGTTGTCTTCATTCACACTTTGGTGCTGGGATGACTGAAATGCTGGCCAGCACCCCCTTCTCTCTGACTCTCTGTTTCTTTCTTTTCATGTGACCTCTCTTCATGAGAGCTTGGGCTTCCTCATAGCATGGCAATTTCAGGGTAATCTGACTTCTTACATGGTAACAGGCTTCCATCCAAGAGTACAAGCAGAGACTGTGCAGCCTCTTAAAGGCTATGCCTTGAACTGGCACAGCATCACTTCTGCCAAATTCCTTTGTTCAAGCCAGTCATAGGGGCCAGTTCAGATTTAAGGTAGGAGAAGAAGACCCCAGCCTTCAACTGGAGGAGTGGCAAAGAATTTACTCTGCCACAACTATGATGTAAAAAAGACATAAAGTTTTATCGTTAAGCTACTGGACTGTTGGGACTGTTTGTTACAGCAGCTGGCCTATACTGACTAATACACTCTGTCATAAATCAGATGTAGGGGCTCATTCACATCTTCCCTCAAAAAGGAGTCCCTTCTACAAAGACCATCTAGTACATGAAGCAAAACTGAGAGAAAATGGAAGACACTGTACAAGGAATAATCTCTAGTTCTTGTAAAGACCTTTATTTTCTGATTTTCCAATTCTTTTTGCATTAAAGGAAAATATGTTCAAGGGAGAGATATATGGACTCATATTTGGTTTAAAGATAGCTTTTATTAGGGAAAAAAGGCTTGTAGTCAAAATGATCTCTAGCCAAAATGGACTGTCCTGGAAGTAATAAGTTTCCCATCACGTGGAGGCAGTTGAGCAGAGGCTGGTGTCACCGGGATGCTGGATGAGGAATCCAGCTGTCAACACTTCCACTCCCGAGACTAGTTTTACTCAGACCCAGTGAGAACCCAGTTTGGTGGAATCCTTCCCATCCCAAGAGACCACCTGGTTAGAAATCTAAGCTCTAGCTCATCATGAGCAGACAACTAGGGAATGTGAACATTCATCTTTCCAGAAAGTTCAAACGCCAGGTAATAAGAAATCGCTCCTTGGCATTGGATAGGAATAACGCTGGTCTGCAGCATGGTGGCTTTATTCTCTGGAGGCATCTCTGAAACCTGAGAGAGAATGATGTGGGAAACAGGCTACAGGATGGGGTCAACCCATGAGGGGTCCTGCCCAGCTCTATCCTGAGCTTCCAAAGACTCTTCCACCTACCTTCTCCCTGGACCACCTCCCCCCCTCCGGCACCAACAAGCTGATCCAGCAGGGAGCTGGTGGCCGAGTGAACATCTTCAAGGCTTGGTTAAAACAGGCCATCAACACTGGGAGAGTACAGGTGTGCTCCTGAAAGGACAGACTGTCTGGGTGGATAGAACATGTAGTCAGAGTTTCTTAAATGCTAGTGTTTGGATAATATTGTGGATAATTTGCATTTTCTCCCTTTTCCTTCTTCCCCTGAAGGCAGGTGGCAGGCTTGGTGTTTGGTTGCCTCGGGGGAGGAATGTGTCAGAGCTGAAGGTAGAATTATCCCGGAGATTTCTGTCATTGTTCTGAAAACCTAAACATGTTAGGGATGGGTTTGTGGGAGGAGGCGGAGTGGCTTGGGAGGCTCAGGAAAGAGAGAGAGAGGGGCTTCCCTCAGACTAAGAAAAAGAGATATCCCCTGGGCTGCACTATGAGAGAGTGGCCAGTGGATCCCTGGAGCAGTGGGAAGACAGAATGACCCAGGGAGAAATGGGTACGTGGTATGTCAAGGACATAAGACCAAAGGGATTTGGACTCCCAGCCTCACCAGAGACCCCTGTGTCCCACGCCTGGAGAGGAAGCAGCAGAGAGAACTCCGAGCTGAAAGCACCACACAGATGCAGCGATAGAGCTCTCAGGGGTGACTGATGACTGCAGATCCTGTGCCCCCGGCCTTGGCACTACATCCGACCCCAGATCCTTGACAGCACAGCCTGGGTTGAGCTGAAGGAGGGCTGGAGAACAGAGGTGGAGGTCCCTTCTCGCACCATGAGCTCAGAACAGGGAACGAGGCTGGTTACTGAGGATAGAGAGATGTGACCATTCTTATACCCCTGACTTCTTTGTGTGTGTGTGTGTGTGTGTGTGGTACACGGGCCTCTCACTGTTGTGGCCTCTCCCGTTGCAGAGCACAGGCTCCGGACGCGCAGGCTCAGCGGCCATGGCTCACGGGCCCAGCCGCTCCGCGGCATGTGGGATCTTCCCGGACCGAGGCACGAACCCGTGTCCCCTGCATCGGCAGGCGGACTCTCAACCACTGCGCCACCAGGGAAGCCCTACCCCTGACTTTTGATTCACGCTGACTTTTGATTTGTATCCCCTCTATATTTAGTATTGGTGGGTAGAGAACTGAGTAAGTGACGGAGGAAATGATTGAGGAAATGATGCTGGCATTTCCGGTTGACTCGGGGCAGCTGAGTCTGTGCTTGGTTTCCAGGGTGTCCTGGAGGAGTGCTAGAGCGGTTGCCTCCCCTGGGCTTCTGTATTCACAGTTAAGGAAGTAATCCATGTCTAATGATGCCCTAAGCACCATCACACCTTCTTTTGTGTAAATAATGTCTGATAGAATGAGGTGTGAGCCTGCTGTGGCAAAGAACACTTAGCTGTTAAATGCTTTCCTTTCCACTCCATTGACTTTCCCTATTTACAGCTATTCCAGCAGAGCGTCCATGTCATATTAATTTCCTGCCAGCTGCTGTTTCCTCATCTTAGTTCTGAAGGGAAACCCATAGGGACCTCCCCAGGACCACCCACTCTCCACGGCACTGGCCTCTGCTTGGGTCAGGAATCGAGAGAGAAAATGCAGGGTGAGGTCTCTTCTCTCTTCTTCTCTGGACTTGGCCTTGGAGCTTTTTTCCAACTTAGACAGTAACAGTTCCTTGACCTGGGTTTACCTGGGAGGAGAGTATTACAGAACCTGGGGTGGGAGGAAGATTTTTGTCTTGCAGAGAGGACATAGGGTATGGGAGTAACAACTGAGGCAAAGACTCCGGTGACTTCTAAGGAGGATGGTGACAGACTAGTACTGACACTAATATTAACAGTAATAGTAACAGTGGTCATTAATCTTTATTGAGTTGTTTGCTATGTACTGAGCACCATACTGAGAACTTACATGCATTATCCGTTTAACCCCAACGCCACGAGGTAGGTCTTGAGTAGGCAGTATTGATCAGAGGGGAATCTGCTTATAGGAGGAGATAAGATATTGTGACTGGTGAGTAGAATTAAAATGAATTATGTGAGTGCATTTGGGAGAAACCATAGAGGTTAGCCAAGTCCTGTCTGGACAAAGACAAGATAAAGAAACAAGGCATGTGAAACAGTGGGATGTTTTTTGTTCTTTGACCCCAAGAGTGATTTTAACGAAGTAGAATTTAGGTCTCAGTCAAGACTGAATCCACCTAGGCTCCACTTTTGGTTGCCCAGGTAACAGGAGTCACACGTTAGGATAATAGCATTATAATGGGAAAAATGCAAATGAAATAAATAGTAATTAGGGAAGGAGCTGTGTGTGGCCCAGTTAGGACCACCTTGGGGGAAGGTAGACAGTAGTCGAGGGCAGGAGGGAACCATTTGTGTTATGTACGAAAGTTACTTTGAGAGAACTAACACATGGCACGTACCTCTGGTTTCTCCCCCAGGCTTTGGTGAAAATGGACTGGATAGTAAATCATGGACTTGCTTGTCCACATTGACTTTCTTTTCCACCGTTGGCATAGCTGCCTGGAGAAACATTTTCCTGGGAGATGGTGAAAGGCCATCCTCCTGCTGACCCGTGGCTCTGTACTTGGCTTTGGACACTGGGGCCGTGGCTCACCTGGGATCTGAGAAGGACAGCAGAGAGTCAGTCCTTGCCTCTGTAGGGCAGGTAGGCTCAGGGCAGCCACCAGACAGTGATTTTGACAAGCCGCTGCTTAGATTTTTCTTCCTGTTCTTAGTACCAGGGGGCTAATCATGTCCCAAAGAGTCAGGGGAATAGACTAAGGGTCAGCGGTTCTCGCTATTGATGTTGCTGTGTAGATGAGGAAATTGAGGTTCAGAAAGGCTAATACAAGTGGAAGAACCCAAATGTTTCTGACTCTAGTCGAAGCATATCATTCCTTCTAGCCTTTTATCCACCTTCTCAAAAGCAAAGAGACTGAGGAAGGACAAACAAGGTATAGTGGATTCACTACCAAAAATGGTCACAATCCTTCCTTTCTCTGAATCCTTTTCCCTTGCAAGATGACTCTAAAGTTCCTCCTATCAAGAGGCAGAGTTTATGTCCCCACTCTGGAACTGGGCTGGCCTTGTTACTCACTGTAGAAGTGATGGTGTGTCAGGTCTGAGCCCAGGCCTCAGGGGCTCCTGTGGGCTTCCATTCATCTCTTGGAAGCCTCCCATTGCCATGTGAAGTAGCCCAGGCTAGCCTGCTGGAGGATGAGAAGCCCCACGGAGTAGAGGTGAGGACCCCAGCTGACTGCAGACACATCAGATCACACGTGAGATGTTGGCCCAGATCAGCAGAACGGCTCAGCCAACCCAGGGGTTCAGGAGCAACAGTAAATGTTTGTTGTTTGTTACCCAGCCCTGTTGTGGCAATAGATGTCTAATACAGGAAGCCACGGAGACTCCACCCTGGAACTACGCACAATAGAAAGTTGGGCAGCAGGATGGCGAAGCGGATTCGGTGGGTCACAAGGACTCTAGGAATCTGAAACCCTCTGAGGATTCTGCACTCAGTGACGGATAGAAAAAAAAAAGATATTATCTAACACCACCCTCAGAGCCATTGCCCTTGGAGAAAGAAAAAGGAAACCAACATTCCATGCCAGGTGGTTTAGATGCACTGTTCCATTTCCTCCTCACACCATTTCCCAACAGAGGGAGGGGAAGGGACCTGCTTGCGGTCTCACAGCTAAGAAGTGGCAGAGTAGGGATTCTCATCCAGATCTGATGAGCTCAGAGACCACCTTCTTTTCCATTGACTCCGTGTTTTCTATCTAGTCACTGGGTAAGCATTTATTCCGCTGGGCCCTGTGCTAAGCTTGGGATTTCCTAGTCGAATGGGAGACAACCTCTGTCCCCAGAGAATTATGGTGCTTTGGGGGCTATGAGACGAGTCTATTCAGAGGGTAATTCCCTCTCAGTAGAGAATTGCTGGGTCAGAGGGCTCTGAATTCAGGAATGATTCATGGATGATGGTTTCCAATAATGTGATGTCTTTGACTCCCCACCTTATTCCTCATCCTGACATGGACTTGGGATTTGGGCCCTGGTTATGGATTTTAGGCAGGACTGAATTCGGGGCTACTGCTCCACTGGGTTCTGGTTTGGCCGTGCTCTAAAATGGGTTATGGAGAGGGCTCTAGGGTTAGACTTGGGTTAGACTTTGGCTTGTGTCTGAATTGCCCTGGGAATTGTTGGGTCCTCACCTGGCTTTGATTTGGGCTAGGATTGGGACTAAGTTAGTGCCCCATTAGGCTCTGTACTTGGCTTTAGACACGGGGTTCTTGGCTCAGCTGGGATCTGAAATGGATAAGGCAGGTGGACTCAGGGCCACCCCCAGGTAGTGACACCCTGGCCAGCCCCTCTCTGATTGTTCTTTCTTTCCCTTGCTCAGCCATACTTAGAAGAAGGCCATACTTCCTCCTCACCCAGGAGTAGACACATAAAAGCATGCTTTACATGGTTCCTCAATCTATTTGCCACTTCCCCAAACAGCTATACCGCTTCCCTGACACTTGCTATTGGTGAGTCCCGTGTTAATCTGAGTCCTAGAGTCTGTAGCAGGAGAACTCTAAGGACAGATTGTGACTGCAAAGTGCCAAGGCGGTCCGTTCCAAGAGCCTGTGGCCACTGGGTTGAAGGAGCCAGGTACTTCCCATGGTCACCTTCTGGGTGGGCTGGGTCTACCAGGCTGAGTGCTGAGGGGTTCCGTTTGTTCAAAGCAAGATGAGCAAACCCGGGGACTTAGGATATTTTCTTGGATGGGTGGGTTTATTTTGATGGGTTTCCCAATCAGAAAAGTTGGTAGCTGCCCTATTTCTGCAGGATCCAGGCTTCCTACCCCTGCTCAGTAAAAAGTCACAGGTCCAGAAACAGGTTTAACAGAAGGAAGGGTCAAGATTCTGGGCTGGAGAAGACAGCACGGACAAAGATGGGGCCACAGCTGGAAGCCGTATTGAGAGAAGATAGAAGAGCAAGGAGATGGGAAATTTTAATAATCCCATTAAAAAATTAAACACCAGGCCCCAGCGGTTGTCGCTTTCCATCCGCTGAGATTCACAACACTTGACATCCAATTATAATTGTGGGTTCCTCTAAAACAGCCCGTTAACTGCAACTATAAATTATTATTGCTTATGTGGAGTAGGCTGCTGGCTTAGTAGCTGATACTGAGGACTCTGGAAATTATTAACAATGTCCCTTGGAGTTCTCTTGCTCTGGGGAAGATGGATGGACCCTGGAGGCATGAAGACAGCTGCCGATTGGAACGACATGTTCTGGCACAAAGTACAGCTGCCTTTGTCTTTGATGGAGGGAGGGCTTTTCTCTCTACTGCTCCTCAAATTGCCATCTGGTCACCTTCCGTAGAAAGGAGCCTATGTGGCTGCGCCTGCGGACCTGGGATGTACAGGCCTGTACACACCCACCCCCCCATCCCCACAGTGCCCCCCCCATACACAGATACACACATTGTGTAACTCCTGCCAACAGCACCTTCCTCTGACGGAAATACCAACATACACCACGGATCCAAGGAAATACTGAAAAATTCTGAAAGAGCTTATTCCATTCTCTATCAGCCCCTGACTGGGCATCTTCGCCCCTCTGCCTCCCTCGCTCTCAGGCGCACTGCTTCCTGTGAAGGGCAGGCCAGCCACGGAGCCCTGGGGGAGCAGCCTGGCCTTGCCCACAGGGCAGAAGAGGCGTGCTCAGCCCTGATGGAGTTTTCTGTCAGTCTGTCTGCATCCATTTCCTATCTTCAGGGGACTCCCTAGATCTTCTATTCTCTCTTTTCCAGGGTTACTACGATTTTTACTTTTTACCACTTCAGTGGTATTTTGGGAGGGAATAGAGAGATAAACATGTAGGCTAAATTCACCCTCTGGAAACCAGAAGTTGTCCATTGCATTTTAAACATTTGATGTTTTTTTTTTTAAAGCAACAAAAAGAATAAATAATATTAGTGACTGTTTTGCCAGACATTTGACACCTATCATCACATTGATCTTCTCGAGAATTCTATGAGGTGAGGATTACCATTAACAGCCCATTTTACAGATGAAGAAACTAAGGCACAGAGACGTCGAGCTCACGTAGCTAGTAAACGGAAGAGTCAGATCTGAACCTGGGTCATCTGAATCCAAAGCCTGTCCTTTTAACTTATGCCTTCTTTGGGCTAAAAATAGTATTTCTTAATTACTGTCTTTTTTATAAAATGTAATGCCTTTTAAAATCACAAGAAAATATGAAATAAGAATAATTATAAAAAGCTTTCACTTTTCTTGGCTTACATCTAAGCATAATCTTTATTTAAACCCCTGAATCTTCTCTTAGTTTTTTCTTCTGCCCCCTGTAATTTTCTTCTCCTTGCGCATCTTTATAGAGGGAGATCTTCTTGTCCATTCCTGGCTTTAGAAAAAACAGGTTCCGTCAGAGAACCCACGGGTCCTTGTTCCATCTATTTGTCTCAGACCAAGGGGAGATTTGGAAGCTTGTGTTTTTGTAGTTTTCTTTTGCTGGATTGCAGTTTCGGTTGCCTGTGATGAGTAGGAAGTGAATTTCCGGGAGAGTCAGCATTGCAGGAGAGAAATTTCCTGATGGGCAAAGCAGTTTCCTTTCTGAGTTTATTTCCTCAGCAGAAGTTAGCAGGGCACTGCCCTCTCCTCTAAATGCCCTAATGAGGAGCTCACTGCAGAAATGCCTAGAGTGGCTTGGCCTGCTGCCGGGGGACTCACCAGGGCCAACAGCTCCCCAGACCTGTGTCCTGCGCTGTCCCCATTGCTCTGAGCTGGGGTTCTTTGTGGAACTCCCACATTAGGCTTGTTGATTGGCAAGATTCCTGTTTCTCAGGGCTGATCTCCCCCAGCCCACCTGTTTTTACTTATTGTCTGTGATCATTTCAATTGGGATTTCTGAAGGAGAGGCGTTAAAAGCATGTGCTTAACTAATTATAATAAAAATGCAAATTTTAAATTTCCTTTTGCACATGAAAAGGAACTGAAAGGATAAATACCCAAAGGTATATCTGGGCAGTGGAATTTTGGATGATTTTTATTTTTTTCTTTGCGATTTTTCTGATCTCAATTGCGAATCTATTATTTTTACTTGATTTTTAATCTTTTAATTTCAAAATTCCAAGCATATAAAAAATAACAACAGACATTCTTGCACCCACCATAGAAGTTTAACAAATGTTAACATTTGTCCTACTTGTTGTAGATCTTTTTTTTTTTACATCTATTCCTTTTATAATCAAAGGCTTCACTTTAACAATCAGAGAAAGTTAACTCAGGGACTCTCTAAAGTTTTTCTGGAAATAACTTCTTTCTTGACGTTGGAATAGGCAGCCAGCACTGTCAACGGGAAGCCCAGTACCTGGCTGTCCAGGGACCCAAAGAAGATTCTGGGGCACTGCTGCTATTGCCAGAGCCCCCAGGAGGGCAGTTGGGGGTGCAGACACAGCTTTGATGCCTGGAAGCTTTCTCCAAATTCCAGAGTCTAGTGACATCCATCTCTGCCTTACAGAGAGCGTGACCGCTCCAGGTGGGGTCTGCAAGACTAATATCCCTTGGCAGGTGTTTCTGTTTTTTATGTTTTGTTTTGGGGAGGAGAAAAAAATCCTTAGTACTCTCTCTCTCTCTTTCTTAGCAGTTTTATTGAGATATAATTGTATACCAAAAAACCCTGCAGTTGTTTAATTTATACAGTTTGATGAGATTAAACCTATGCATATATACCCGTGATACCATCTCCACAATCAAGGTAATAAACATATCCATCATCACCTTCAAAAGTTTCCTTGTGTCTCTTTGTGATTTATTATTATATTATTGTGGTATAAACACTTACCATGAGATTTACCCTTTTAACAAAATTTGAAGTGCGCAGTACCAGAGTCTTTACTGCATGCACCGTCGTACAGCACATCTCCAGAACTTGTTCATCTTGTGTAACTGAAACTTCATACCTGATGAGCAATAATGCCCTGTTTCTCCCTTCTCCACTGGCAGTTTTCTAGAAATGCGGAAATGCACTGTTCTTCTCACACGTTCAGGTACATAGGAATCACCTGGGGATCATGTTCAGTGTGGATTCTGACCCAGCAGGTCTGGAGTGGGGCCTGAGAGGCTGCATTTCTACGAGCTCACAGGGGATGCTGATGATTCTGGTCTCAGGCTCTGCTACCAAGAGTGGTCTCACTCTTGGTAGCAGAGCCTCCGAGGACTTGGCGTGGTCCCCAGGCTGAAGGAGGCCACCCTGGTTATACATGGCCGGAATCTGTTCTCGTTGGTCACAGCCAATGTTGTATGGGTTTTTAAATCTTTTGAATATCACCCTGTTCCTGAAGAAAACATTTGACCACAAGAATGCCTTAGATTTTGCTCTCAGTTTTCTGTGCCCCAATTATTACGAATGATTATCATTAACTCTTTGAATAGAATCCATCAAGGTAAATGCAAAGTGTAATCTATTCTAGCTAGAAAACAAAGATAAATTTCTGTGTCTCAGATCACTGTCCGTTTTTAGCATATCCCAAAGTGAGATGAATGCCTCATTGTTGGTATGTGAGAGAATTTTACGTATCACATTGATAATTTTTAAAGACTTTAAAAATATTCTTTCCACCTGAATTCTTTTTTTTTTTTTTTTTTAGTTGAAGTATAGTTGGTTTACAATGTTGTGCTAGTCTCAGGTGTACAGCAAAGTGATTCCGTTTTGTGTATATATATTATATATATATATATAAAATATATATACACACACACATATAGGTATATATATATATATACTCTTTTTCAGATTATTTTCCCTTATAGATTATTATAAAGTATTGAGTATATTTCCCTGTGCTATACAGTAGATCCTTGTTGGTTATCTATTTTATATGTAGTAGTGTGTATATTATCCCTCCCCCCCTTTCCCCTTTGGTAAGCATAACTTTGTTTTCTATGTCGGTGGGTCTATTTCTGTTTTGTAAATAAGTTCATTTGTATCATTTTTTTTTTTAGTTTCCACATGTAAGTGATATCATATGATATTTGTCTTTGTCTGGCTTACTTCACTTAGTATAATAATCTCTAGGTCCATCCATTCACTGAATTCTGAACCAACTGAGAAAAAGTATAAAAGCACAAGGCAGATGGGAGATTACCATGACATTCTTATTATGACAAAGGCAAGGCTGAAACCTGGCTTTATTAGCATCAAGGGACCTTACTAATGCCCTCGCCTCCTTACTGGCATCCTGGGAATCCCGCTTCAGGGAAAGTGAGTTGGAGGAACAGACCCACCTACCCAGATCACTACTTGATGCCAATCTGTGGGGAGAGGGCAGAAGAAAGAGACAAAAACTAGGATTTTGATAAATTAGTTATACCCACCCAATCAAGAAATATGGACCAGTGACTATGCCCAACAACCAGGTAAATTCTCACCCCTCTGGGAAGAGGAGAAAAGATAGACGAGAATCTAAGGGTGTTTTGTGAAAATCCCTTCTCTCTGAAACCAGAGAAATGGGGGGAAAACATCCCCTCATAGCAATAGTTGTGCTTTTGTATTTTAATTAATCAGGGTTAGTGGAGCTGATTCTCCATGTGTGATAGAAACAAAAACTTTCCTTTTAAAATAAATTTAAGTGAACAAAAAGGAGATGATTAAAAGAAAAAGGTTAAAGTAATAATAGTACAGGTAATATGTGGATATATGAAAAATTGTAAAGATGATGCTCAAATATCTAATGTTTGGGAAACACTGGTCCAATTAATATTCCCTGAAATCTCAATGCAACAGTTCATATTCACAAACTGCAGATCAGGGTCAGTCTCTCATCCTAATGTTCTCCTAAGGCAGCTTTACCTCAGTTATTTGACCATTGATCATGGTTTGATTGTTTCATTCAATAGAGAGTGGTTAGAACGAATAAACTAAGACCCTTGATATATTATCAGCTTTGATTTCATATATATGCATCATTTTTGGGTCAAGTCATACGATCTTAATAGTATTGATCCCAGGCTTTTAATTCCCTCTCCCCTCTCCCTCCCTCTCTCTCTCATTTTTTCTAAATTCACTGTGAGAATAGGAGTAGGTAGAATAGCAAATTCTTTTTCTTTAATGGCATAAAATAAGACTGTATCCTTCAATAATTTGATGCAGCTTCTAGGTGAACTAGAAGCATGTCCTACTGCCACAGGAAACAAGGAGACCAGTATACTTTCATGCCCTGGATGTCAAGGTTACATTCACTGGTTCCAGGAGACAATAGAAAACAGCCAAACCTGTTGGCTAAATGGTGCCAGGTAGAACGAGCTAAATGTGAATTATGCCAAAAAGAAAACCTGCATTTGGCAAAAAAAATCTTGACATCCAAATGGGAAACATTAAATTATCCTATCCTATCCTATCCTTGACATGCAAATGGGAAACATTAAATTATCCTTCACTTGGTTACCTGGGCACCATTTTGCTGCCAAATTTTCCCAAAAGGTTAATTGCTGTACACGTGTACACTCAAAATTGAAAGCAGTTTCCAAATATGTTTATATGAGGGGTGACAGCTCTCCCCACTAAAAAAGTCCCTTAGAGAAAATGGAGTCTTATATCTGAGTCCTTAAGAGGTATCTAATTTAAAGGGCATTCTCTAAATAACTTTATTTTGAACCATGAGGACACCTGAAGTGAGCTGATTCACTTATCCTAAATGCTAACTTAGGATATTCATATAGATCACTGGATGGACTTGGTAACAGAAAAGGCAAAAAAATTAACACTAATTCAGTCGTTATTCCTTGAGATGTGAACTCACAGTGCAAGTCTGGACATAAACAAGCCATTGGAAGGTCATCTTAAATGAGATGTTCAGTGATTATGTTGATGGGATCATGACTTCATGTCTCCTGGGAATGGATACATGGAACTGGAAGACTGCCATGGTAGAGAACTGGTAGATTAACTCAGACAAGGTCCTGATGCCAAAGATTAATGAGAAGAATTTAAATAATATCATTTCATGAAGATGCAAGAAGGGGAACAAAGCAGTATTTTAAATCCTTATAATTGTCCAGATAATGTGATTTTAAATTCATCTGAGAATCTACAATAAATGAGACACTACAAGTAGATAACTATTCCCTTTAAATTTCTAAAAGTTTATATTAGGTCGGACCATTTGAGATTGCGATTTTTTCAAGTTAAAACAGCTGAATGTTGGCAATTTCATATGGTTCAACTTCATAAACTCAAGTTGGCAATACACACAAAAAGATATTATTGGGAAAATGATGGGTCCCCCTAGCTGTGGGGTCACCTTATATGCAGGTGTGTACACTTCAAGGTGAAAGTGGAACATTGGAATTTTCTAACTGCGGAATCTTCAAAGTTAGGGTCATGATGATATTTAGTAGCTTTATTGAATTTTTAATTAACGGAGGACCATTTGGGGAGACAAACTGTTGGCTTTGTCAGTAGTTACTCCAATAACCCTCCTCTTTTTAGAATAATCAAGATTTTAGTTGTTTTCATTATAAACTATCATTTTTGTTCACTATTTGCCCAATTTCTTTATTAGAAGGTCTACCTTCACATGAAGTCATGGAATACTTATTTCATGTGCTGACTAGTGACATCAGTGGCGAATCTTTTGCCTACAACTAATGCCAAAATCAGGTGGCTGATGCTCTAGGAAGGATAAGATCACAATTATTCCTTCTCAGAATTCTCCAGCCTTTATTTATCCCTCTGTCCATTGGGACCAGCCATCATTTGCAATTCTGCACAATATCACCTTGATCTCCCATAGAATCCCCTTAATAGACTCATCATTCTTACTATTTCGTGTTTATCATCACTTTATGTAAGAAAGACAAATATGTGGATACTCCAGGAGTTCCTGTAAAAGGAATTATCAAGGATACATTATGTTGACCTCCAGCTCTCATGTAAAGATCACCCTCAGGACATTGATTCTTTCTCCTTTGAGCTTACATTAGGTCGTAGGAAGCACATCACCCATCAGTTGTCCTCTTTGCCTTGACTCTTTGGAAGCTCAGAGCCACTCTTGAGTTCATTCAATGTGGAACATTTATCACATATATTTCTTTTTTTTTAAATGAGATAATATGAATATTTATATTGATAAAAGGCATAGTCCACATAAAGTTACAAATATTGTAAATCAAACAACATAGCATTCGAAGTTAAAACTCTTAGATATATAAGAAGATATTATCAAAAATTATTACCACAACGGGGCACATTAATATAGTGCTATGCAAAAATAATAAAGTAATAAAATTCCCGGGGGGAGGGATAAATTAGGAGTTTGGGATTAACATACGCACACTGCTATATATAAAATAGATAACCAGCAAGAATCTACCATATAGCAAAGGGAACTCTACTCAGTATTCTGTAATAACCTATATGGGAAAAGAATCTGAAAAAGAACGAATATATATCACATACATTTCTTGATCTGATTCTATCTTCCTCTTGATAATTTAACTTTTGATCTGGAATTTTATCTTGATCCCTGCAGCAACTCTTCTCTCCAAAGTTAGTTTAATTTCCAAGGGAAGGCTTGGGTCAAATCCCCACCTGTCTCTGCTTGCCTTTGTTGCCACAGACAAAACACCCAGACTTGTGCCCAATTTCTTATTTTCTTCACTTCTCAAATATTATTTTCCTGCACTTAAAGAATGCTAGCTAAAAGACAACACATGTCGTTTCTTCATTCCCAGGTCTAACAACATTTGTTGATGTCAAGTTCTTCCTAAAAGACAATTTAAATTTTTGTGCTGCAGCCCAAGTCTCTTTCTCATAAAGAAGGAATCTGGAGTGAGAAGTTACAGATTTGAGTCCTGGCTGTGTGACCCTAGACAAGTAGCTTAAAAAAAAAATCTTTGGGTCTCAGTTTCTTCCCTCTGCAAAGTGGGAATACAGATCTTAGTTATTATAAAGAGAAAATTATGTAAAGTATATGAAAGGACTTTATGCCCTTAAACAAGTTTACGGTCAAGTTAATATTACTCAGAAGCAGGAGAGATTGAAGTCCCGTATAAACATCTTTGTTTCCCTGGATATTAACAAGTTTACGGTCAAGTTAATATTACTCAAAAGCAGGAGAGATTGAAGTCCCGTATAAACATCTTTGTTTCCCTGGATATTTTGCCTCTGCCATTTTATCTTTGTGTCTCCATATTACCCAGAGTTTCCTGGCTGTACCTCTGCCCAAGGGCTCTGAGTGGCTGCAGCCTCTGGAGAGAGGGTTCAGGACTCTGAAAGTGGCATGAGGTGCCTTGAAGAGCCACTTTGAGGAGCCCAGAACAAACCCCATTAGGACCAGGTTCATCTGGGTAGTGTGAACTGCAGGGCTCATACTGGGCTCTGATAGAGCTAGATGCCCAGCGTGGAAGGACAGCCAGGTCAGGGGCTGAGGAGCTGCGGCAGCCAAGCTACAAATGCATCCCTTGCTCCAGGCTTAGGGGGGCACAGAGCCCCATCCCAGAAGCCTGAGGGCAGGACTGCAGGCAAGATGCCAGCTCTACTGCAGGGCTGAGCATGAGTCAACCTGGTATTCCTCAGACAAGCTCCCGACTGAGGTGTGCTGGGCAGGCTATGCCCACAAAGCATGTGTCAGCCAGCCGTGATCCAATTAGCCATGTGTCATCAATCATGTTCTGGTTAGACGTGGGTCAGCCTGACACGTGTCAGTCACACAGACTCATCTCCAATCCTTCAAGGCACATGGGAGTAAAATAAACGGCAGTCACACACATGGTCACTGGGTGCATGTCTGCCAAACTCTGAGTGAGGAATGGACACCAACCACGTGGTTCCAGCAGGAGAATGTGGATGTAGAAAACTCTCCCATCCTCCCCTGCTTTTCTTTCACCCCCTTTCATTCATGGTCTGGTCCCTTCCCCTGCAGACTGTGTGTGTGTGTGTGTGTGTGTGTGTGTGTGTGCGCGCGCACAGAGGGGGGATGCCAAGGGGTGGGAGGCA
Organism: Tursiops truncatus; assembly: GCF_011762595.2. Taxonomy (NCBI): domain Eukaryota; kingdom Metazoa; phylum Chordata; class Mammalia; order Artiodactyla; family Delphinidae; genus Tursiops; species Tursiops truncatus. Next base: position 20,835,858 of record NC_047048.1, read on the forward strand.
AGCAAAGGGAGTTGCCTCTTACTCAGAGAGTGGGTTCTAAAGCCAACAGGCCACATGACAGAGACACAGAAGCCAAACCGCCTGGAGAAACTCCCCCAATCTGACACTGCCGCTTCCATCTCCCATCACTGCTACGGAGGTGTTTATTTATCCAGTTGGGCATTTGAGAAAGTAACTGGCTTGCATTTAGGGGCTATGGAGGGTGAAGAATAAGTAAAAATCTACATTAACCTCACAATCAGCGAGGCAAAATACTCACATGGTGATGGGCATGCAAGGATGGAGGGGACAGAAGACCCCAGCGTCTTCTCATCGTCACTGTCATGAAGCAAAATGGCAGCTAAAACTGCTCACGCTGCTTGAATCACCTCTCTGACAGAATATAATTGAATTTAGGTGAATTAAATGCTTGTCTGACATGACTCCCTCTCATTATCGGATGAAATGCAATCTGACTCGTTTAGGCTTGGTTAGGAGGAGTGTCTTTCTGACTTTCTTTTTTTCTTTCTTCTAACTGAAACAGAGATGTGGTGGCCAGAGCACCAGCATCCATCTTGGACCATGAGGATGAAAGCCAATGGACTAAGGATGATGTAGCAGAAAGACAGAAGGTGCCTGAGTCCCTGTTAACATAGTGGAGCTGCTGTACCAGCCCTGGACTGTCCAAGTCCAGACTTCTTTCATTTGAGAGAATAAATTCCTAATTTGTTTAAGATACTGTTGTCAATAAAAAGCAGTTAGGAATATAGTTCCTAAAAGGCACAGTCATAGTTCCATTTCATACTAGAAAAATGGAATAAATTTTGTTCTAAGTTGTTTTGGAGGCTGAGGTATATATGTTTCTTTCTTTCTTCCTCCCTCTCTTCCTCCCTCCCCCCCTCCCTCTCTCTCTCTCTCCCTTTCTTTCTTTCTTTCTTTTTCTTCCTTCCTTCCTCCCTCCCTCCCTCCCTCTTTCTTTCTTTCTTTCTTTCTTTCTTTCTTTCTTTCTTTCTTTCTTTCTTTCTTTCCTTCTTTCTTTCTTTCCTTCTTTCTTTCTTTCCTTCTTTCTTTCTTTCTTTCTTTCTTTCTTTCTTTCTTTCTTTCTTTCTTTCTTTCGTTTCTTTCTTTCTTTCTTTTTCTTTCTTTCTTCTTTCTTTCTTCCTTCCTTCTTTTCTTTCTTTCTTTCTCCTTCCTTTCTTCCTTCCTTCCTTCCTTCCTTTCTTTCTTTCTTTCTTTCTTTCTTTCTTTCTTTCTTTCTTTCTTTCTTTTCTTTTCTTTTCTTTCTTTTTCTCCAAAATGATAAAAGCAACATGTTCTCCTTATTTATTTATCAGGAAGCCAATTTTATCAAGAGCCAAGTTCATTGTTGAAGTGCGAGGGGCCCCTTGGGGCATCTGTTTATCCACCTGAATTCGTTCTTCAGCTCTCCAGTGCTGGGCAATGGGAGGTGGGGGAGATGAAGAGATTACGTATGTCTCCCATAGAAGGCATCCAAGCTGACTAGTGGCCCATCTTATCCTGGAAAAAGAGCAGACATCCATTTCTGCCCTTAGTATTGGGTAGGCAGGTGTGGGGTACACCCTGAATTTGTGGAAAGACTGAGAGTAGCCCTGGAACTGGGATGTGGTGTAGATGGGCCCAGGGTCCAATCCAGTGAACAGAATTTAGCCCAGTGCCCTTAATCCTTGTTCCCAGTTGCCCCAACCTAGAAAAACACACTCCTGGGCATTTTGGGCTGGCATGTAACACTCTTCTCCAAAGGATGAATTCCTCCTCATCCTTTAGGACACGGCCCCACTGTCACTTCTGCCAGGAAAGTTCCCGTTCTCTTCCCTGTAGCCCTCATCACCAAGTTTCAGTTTATTACATTATAGAGTAATTGTTTGTTTATGTGACTCTCATTCTCATTAGTCTGAGAGCTCTGTGAGGGGAACAGGAACAAAGGTTCACACAATTGTGTATCCTCCGTGTCCGGCTAGTCAGCCTAAATTGTTCAGGAAATATATGCAGAACGAATGAAATCCCATTGATTCCTATATTTTCTTGTATTTCATCTAGTAGTTTCTTCACCAAATTTGAGGACCAGACCTCCTAACTTCCTTCTCATTCCTGGGAGATGTAATGTCATTGCACCTGCAGTGTCTGATAAACAAGCTGAGCTTTATGCAATAGGTGGTGAGATTTGTTATAAGGGGAAGGAACTCCCCGTCCTTTTTCATGAAGTCCTCACTGACTGTGTTATGTTTCCTCCTTTATATCACACTCCCCCCTGCATTTGCTCCAATTATTGCCCTGGACTTATTTGCTCACATCTCTCTTGTGTGAGTTACTCCAGGGCAGTGTCCATACTGCAGCAATTAAGGGTGTGGCCTTGACACATATATACAATGGAATATTACTCAGACAGAAAAAGAAATAAAATTCAGTTATTTGTAGTGAGGTGGATGGACCTAGAGTCTGTCATGCAGAGTGAAGTAAGTTAGAAAGAGAAAAACAAATACCGTATGCTCACACATATACATAGAGTCTAAAAAAATGGTTCTGATGAACCTAGGGGCAGAGCAGGAATAAAGACGCAGACGTAGACAATGGACTTGAGGACATAGGGAGGGGGAAGGGAAAGCTGGGACTAATTGAGAGAGTGGCATGGACATATATACACTACCAGATGTAAAATAGCTAGCTAGTGGGAAGCAGCTGCATCGCATGGGGAGATCAACTTGGTGTTTTGTGACCACCTAGAGGGGTGGGATAGGGAGGGTGGGAGGGAGGGAGACGCAAGAGGGAGGGGATATGGGGATATATGTATACGTATAGTTGATTCACCTTGTTATACAGCAGAAACTAACACACCATTGTAAAGCAATTATACTCCAATAAAGAGGTTAAAAAAAAGGGGGAGGGGGTGTGACCTTGAGAGGAACGCCTGGTCTGGATCCTGGCTCTGCTACTTGTGTGAACTTGATTTCTCCACTTTTTTCAGCCTCCGTTTCCTCACCTCAAAAATAGGGGTAATATCAGTGACCACTTTTGAATGTGATTCTCAACTCCACACGGATTAACTTGTCTAATCCTCATAAAGCCACTATGATGTTGGCACTGTTACTAGCATCGCTGTTTTACAGATGAGGAAACTGAGGCACAGAGAGCATAAAATAACTGGCCCAAGATCCCAGAGTCAGAACTCAGGCAGCCCATGTTTGTAACCACCACACCCGTCTGCCCTGTGTTCACTGGACTTTGAAATAGGACTTGCTTTGTAGGGTTGATAAGATATGGAAAGCCCAGCAGCCGACACAGAAAAAGCATTCAACACAGGTTGTCTGGTGTGACCTCCATACTCTCCTTTTGCAAACACTCAGTAAATGTTGACTAGTTTTGGGTGTTAATAAGTGTGTATGAGGATATAGAAAAGAGACAGACACACACATATGAGAAGACACAAACCCACACGTAAGCATGCATCCTCAGACACGTGTGCACAGACCAGAGGGACTGAATGTGGAGTGTGGGGAGCCACTACGCATCACGACACCAGTAGGGATGGAGGAGCGCCTCAAAGACAGGGCAGGAAGCTGGGAGAACAGAAAGCATCCTGGATGTCTCAGTGCTACTTTCAGGTGCATTCAGGGCCAGGGAATCTCAGTGAATGCGAGGAAGGGCCGTCAGGACTGCCACGCGTGATGGTGCCGGCTGTGCCCTACACAAAGATGTCAGCTGGGAGTGGCAGGGGGCGTGGAGGCTGATGTCCAACCTGCACTCTGTTTGCTATAGTGTGTCCCCCAAAGGCTGTGTGCATACCAAAGGGGCACCCTTTCTATTTATCCGCCAAGAGGGAGTGCCTTTTCCTAACCCTCACAATGGTGCTGTATAGGCTAATAATGGCAGTAAAGACCCCAAGAGACCTAAGAGATCCCAGGCAGAAGGTAGAGCTATGGACAGCATCCTTTCTTGGGGTTAAGCAGTGGGGTTATGCGTTCAGGGTACAGAGCCCCAGTAGTTCATTCATTTACTCAAATAATAATTAAGTACCTACTGTACCCTGGGCACTGTGCTGAGGAAGATGGACATGGTCTCTTCTTTCCTGGAGCTTCCAGACCCAGGGGGGAGAAAGGTATCAACCAGTAAACTCACATATAATGCCAGATAGCAGTAAGTCCATAACGGAAGGAAAACAGAATCACAAGACTGAGAATGACAGGGGGAAGGGAGGACAACTCTAGGTAGATATTTGAGCTGAGAACTGGACGATGAGAAGGAGCCAGCCATGCTATCTCGAGGATCAGCTCTTTAGGAAGAATAAACTGCTTTTGGAGTTCAGGGTAAGATCAGAGTAGTAGGTATGGCAAACGGTCAGAACCAAAGAAAACCTAGAAGACGACTGGACCCAGGGTCTAGGCCAGCAGGAGCAGAACACTGGGACAATTTTGGCCTGGGGGCAATAAGGACACCAGGGAATTCACCACCCAAACTGGGGCCCTGCTGAGTGTGGAAGGGGCAGTGTCAATAATTTCTCCAGGACATCAGCTATACACTGGATCTGTCCTGGGAAAACCAGGGTGAATGATCACGCTACGCTGGGCGTAATGGGTATTGAGCTTATTGGGCCGAAATCTTTGCAGCTCATCAGTTTAGACTCAGCCACTTGCTCCTGGGTTGTGAGAGTAACTTAATTCCTAGGCACATTGGAAGAGATAGGATGGAGGGAACTGCTACGAGCTTGGTTCTGTTAGAGCTGCGGTGGATCTAAGCTGACAGGAGAGGTAGATTCCACTGCCAGGAACCAAATAAGTGAAAATAAAGGGAATACAAGTGAGCACCTACTGTGTGTCAGGCGTGTACCTTCTCACCTAAGACTCACCCCTTATCGTAGGTACAATTTCTGTCCCAGTTTACTAAGGATAAAACTAGCTCTAAGAAGTTGACAGTCTGACCAAGATCATATAGGTAGGAAAGAGCAGAGGTAGGATTCAAACTCAGACCTACTGGGCTCCCAATGATATATTGTCTTTAGACAGAGGCAGGGAAAGCAAGGCTGACCCAGGTGTAGGCACATTCGGATAGGCTCAGAGAAACACACTTACAGAGCGACACTCAGACGCAAGAGATCCAGACGCAGCTGGAAGCTTTGATGCGTGGATAGGGTTCTGTGCCCCGTACAGCTAGGTGTCCCCCAATATCTGCTCTCCCCTGCTTCTATAGAATACCCCAGTTTTAGCTGAGCCCTGTGCCACCAAAATGACAGATTATATTTCCCTACTCCCCTCGCATCTAAGAGTTCTACCCAAGGTGATGAGAGCGAAAATAGTACCACTATCCTCGCACAAGCTTAGGGGGCACTGTTCACAATACAAGGAATATGTGAGTAAAAAGGATGTTGCAGCCTTGACTGGCAGAGGTTTGTTCTGCCCATTCTCCCTTTTGCTCCCAGGAGACTGAATATTTGAAAGGAAAGCGGCCAGACCGTATATGACAACAGAGCTCTGACCCATACCCCTGGAGCAACTGGCCTGGAATGGTCAGGACCTGCTCGGTGACTGCCAGCTGTCCTACTTTAATGTCCCTGCTTTAACTGAGGACCCACCAGAGAAAGTCAAGTATGCCCATAAGACAATCACATAGGATGCCCGCTTCTAGTTAGCCCACCTCCAGCTTCACGGAGCCAATAGCCACCTTCAGGGCACACCTGAAGGGTCAGGAGGCTCTGCGTGTTCTCTTTGGGGCGATCACTGATTTCTACACTCCCTGCTGGTGAGTGTGGAATGAGCCATCGTGAACTGTGAGCTCCAGGATGGAAGGAACCTGATTCTCCGGTAGTTTGGAATCACCGTGCACCCTGGACTGTGAGTGAGAGAGGAAAACGATTCACACACACACACACACACACACACACTCACTCACTCACACTCACTCAGGCCCGGAGGAGGCTTTTTTGTCTCGGATTGAATAGTCAGACCTTATCTATTTAAACCACACTAATTTGGAACTTGTGCAAGTTTGCCCTTGGGCAGCCTGGGAGAAAGGGTACTTTTGCACTGGATTAAAAATCAGAGGTTGCTGAGCAGACTCACGTATACACCTGATTTCACTCGTTTAGGATTTTTAAGGTACTTTAGCGTCTTTCATTTGCATATGATGATTGATATGCTAATTACAATAGACTCTGACCTATTTATTAATACTTAGAGGCTACTTAGTCTGGGAGGTCTGTGAATACTAATAATGCAAGGGAATAAAGCTGCATTAATTCTAACCGGATTCTCCCTCATCAGGATAAACAACCGAATTTCACTGACTCTTTCTTGGGTTTTTCCTTTGTGTCCCAATGTAATTCCATCACCCTCTGGATACAGCCTCGGCCACCGTGTGGCCCAGGATCACAGGACACCAAATACTTCTGGATGGGGAATTTATAAGGGCAATTCATTAATGTCCACATACAACTCATCCTTCTTCTGATCACCAGAGATTCAGGGCTCAGCTTCTGGGTGGTAGCAGCTCCCATTGGCCTCTGTGTCCCTTCTCCATGCCCATGGGGGATGCCCAGAGGGGGCAGGCTCCCAGAACTGGATTCTTGGTACCATGTTCTCAGTCATTGGATCTCCTAAGATGCTTGGGGTGGAAAGATGGGCTAAGACCCAGAGCTAATATCTTATGTTTATAAGTCTTGTAATTCAGACTCTTATTTTCAGGAAGCTTCCATGATGCCTGACAAAGGCAAAGTGGCCCCTGGAGGTTCAGCAATCTTTCCCAGGTGCCTGTGTGTCCTATGGAGCTACGTGGGAAGTGTCCCAGAAGTGCAGTTCCATGGGGCATTCCTGTCCGTGCCACCAGACCTCCAACATCCATCCACACACTCATTCATCCATCAAACACTTGCTGTGTGCCTACGACATGCCAGCAAGATACAACCTTGACTCTTAGGGAGTTCACGGTCTATGGTCAAGACAGGCATTTACACAAATGATACTCTAGTGAGATAAAAGCTGGAACTGAGATGCATACAAACTACCAAGTGCAGAAGAGTGAGCGGATAACTCAGCTTCGTTGGGGAAGGTTTCACAAATATCAAGGCAGCGACAGCTGAGTGAAGTCTTACAGGAGCAGGGGTTTCCATTAGCTGGAGACACACGGGGGAAAGCATTCCAAGCAAGGCATGGAGACAGAAAAGGATCAAGAAAAGACACGTAGTTCTGTAAGGCTGGGTGAGGGAGGAGAAGTGGCTAATCCCCAAACCGACATTGGGGTTGTTTTGGGCACCACGCTGGAGGATTCGGACTTCATTCTGAGGCCACGGTACACACTCAAAGCAGGGCTGTGAACGCAAATGCCTACAGGGTCAGGCAGATGATGAGGGGGGCCAGGTGGGAACTGAAAAACCGAGGAGTGCAGGTCCCATCCAAAGGTGACAGCCATTGTCGCCATGCTGGAGCACAGGCTCAGTGTGGCCAAGTCTCTATGTCATACTGACTGAAGTAAGTCAGACAGAGAAAGACAGATATCATATGATATCGCTTATATGTGGAATCTAAAAAACTAGCACAAATGAACGTTTTTACAAAACAGGAATAGAGTCACAGATGTAGAAAACAAACTTATGGTGAGCAGTGGGGAGGGGAGGAGGGATAAATTGGGAGATCGGGATTGACATATACACACTACTATGTATAAAATAAATTAACTAATAAGGACCTACTGTATAGCCCAGGGAACTCTACTCAATACTCTGTAATGACCTATACGGGAAAAGAACGTAAACAGAGTGGCTATATGGATACGTATAACTGATTCACTTTACCGTACAGCAGAAACTCACACAACAATGTAAATCAACTATACTCTAATAAAAATTTTAAAAATAGAAGCTGGAAATCCATATTTTTATATGAACACTCCCAAGTTTTAAATGTTGGAAATTATTTCAAAACATCATGCTGGCCAAGCAGAAACATGTCCGATGTCCTATCAGCCTCTGGTTTGGCTTCACTTCAGATTTAAATCTTCAACAGAGAGCTGACACCGTCAGACTATGTTTCAGAAAGAGGATGTCCCCACTGACCTCCCCAGGCTTTGCCAGCAAGAACCTCTTCTTCTCCCTCCTCCACCCCCTTGCTTCTTCCCTCGCTGCCCTCCCAGACCATCCCCAGCGCGGCCCCATCTTGCTTGGAGGAGCTGGGTGAATGCGCCGTGCTCCAGGCCTGACAGAGAAAGCCCAGCCACGAGGACACGAGAGAGCCGTATTTATTTCACATGGACAAGCGTGATTCTGTCGCATGCTGAACATGAAAGCTCGCGTGAGGAAAGTACCCGTAACAGCAGAATTATGTGCCTTTGCCCACAGGGAGCAGGGAGAGTCACAGAGCGGTTTTCAAAGACAGTTCAAGCAGTTGAGACCACAGGCTTTGAACTCACTGGTTTATTTCATCAGCAAAGGGTCTGTCTCCTAGGAGTGGCCAGGGGGACACTTCCAGCTCTGTAATCTCGCCACGAGCTGCTAAGGTCAGGAGGACGAGGCTGGTCCCCCATCCATCACCCAGGGTGGCTCGGAGACTTAAGCTGAGAGGGGAGGTACATGCCGCTCGAAATTAACAAACCCACTCCGGGGTGGATGGTGACAGGGACAGACTGCTGTGTTCATAGCAACAGACCATCATCCCTTATAATATGTATCATAATTGGAAGACGCACTCCCACTCTTCCTAAAGCAATTTCCCAAGGCCTCTTAAGGGCTGAAGGAAAACCATTCAGAATTGACCGGACACGTCAGAAGCAGATCAGCTTTGCATGGACAGACTGGGAGGGCTAGTGTCAGGGACCCCCCTGGTCTCTTGGCCTTAGCTGGGCTCCTGGGTTCCAGGATGATGAAATCCGAGATGGGAACAGGGGTTGGAGCCTGGGTTCCCTGGGGGAAGAGGGTCAAGGGCTCTCAGGGCAAACCTCGCGGAAGAGACAAGTGGAAGAGCCCTGGCATCTCGATGGCTCACTCCCACCTGAAGTCCTGCCCAACAGTTTCATAAAATTTAATATTATAAGGTCTATAAAATTCCCGGAGCTGGTCTATCACTTCCGGATCGATCTGTACATGAGTTCTGCCTTTCGATTTGCCCAGGCATCGAGGCAGGAGGCTCGATTCTGTTTTTTTCAAGCAAGGGAATCCTTTGGTCTTGTTGAAGTAGAAGTGCTTGTCCGTGATGAGCCTCTTAATGCCCAGGAAGTCCTGGACCCGCCCCATCTCGCCGGCTGGGTCAGTGATGAGCCGCTCGCCGCTGACGAAGTGGATCTGGGCCAGCGGGAAGTAGCGCAGCCAGCTCTCCAGGTGCAGCGCGTACATGCCTATGCGGATGGCGTTCCAGGACACATCCACCAGGCCCAGGGTGCGGTTGCGGAAAGAGAGGCCCTCGAAGGTGGGGATGTCCGGCTTCTTGGAGAGCGTCTGCGTGTAATCGGAGATGGCGCGGGTCACGGGGTTCCGCACGACCACTATCAGCTTGGTGTCTCGGGACATGTTGAATATCCGGCGAGGGGCCTCTTGAGTGACGAAATAGCTGGGGGTCTTCTCCAGCGTGATCTGGCTCTCGAGGGTCCGGGGCATCAGGCTCCTGCGGGGCAGAAACGCACATGATCAGCCGGGGCTCTGTTGGGGGCCTGGAGATCACTTCCTTCCGCCCAGCTCCCTAGTGAAGCACCCGCCCCCTCACCAACGGGACCTTTGAGGCTCACCTGCTCTCATCTGATGAAGACCCCACTTTAACTCTTGTTGACTTTGTTTTTTAGGTCTTTAACAGTTTGCTTTAAGACAAGAACCAACCTAAATGTCCATCAGTGTGAAATAAATAAATTGATGGAATAGCCGATTAATAGAGTTAGGTAGATCTGCGTGTACTCTTATGGAATGATTTCCAAGATTTAGTGCTTAAATGAAAAAAAGCAAGATACAACTTGTTTATCTCAGGAAAGATACCAAGAAACCAATCAAAGTAATTGCTTCTGGGGAGGGGACTTGAACGGGAGCAGAGCCAGGAGGTCAGGGATAAATGAGAATTAGTTTTTATTGTGTAATCTTTTACGCTGCTTGAAATTTTTATTGTGTTTATTACATATTAAAAAAATACAAAGGAAGCCACCGAATATTGTTCTGGCAAAAGATACTTCTCTAAATATATTAAGAAAATCTTTTGGGGGGAGGAAAGGCATGCTTTGTAGGGATAACATGTGTTTTAGAAATGAGTTCTGATGTCTTTCCCTCCTTGGTATAAGACTGAAGAAGCACAGAACTGCAGGCTGGTTGGGACCTCAGTCGGAAGCCCTAATGCAACCTCTTGCTCCCTTACTTTTTAATTTCCTGGTTTGCTTAAGGTTTAAGGGAGGATGGTGGGACACGCTGATGTCTCCTTCTCAGGTGTGTCTCTTTCAGGCCCTTGTGAAGGAGAACACCTCTGGCTCCCAGTCGCTACAGTTTTCTTAAATAAAATAAAAATTTTGTTTTTATTTTTGGCTGCGTTGGGTGTTCGTTGCTGGGCGCAGGCTTTGTCTAGTTGCAGTGCGCGGGCTTCTGATTGCGGTGGCTTCTCTTGTTGCAGAGCACGGGCTCTAGGTGCACGGATTTCAGTAGTTGTGGCTCGCAGGCTCTAGAGCACAGGCTTAGAGCACAGGCTCAGTAGTTGTGGTGCGCGGGCTTAGTTGCTCTGCGACATGTGGGATCTTCCCGAACCAGGGATCAAACCCGCGTCCTCTGCATTGGCAGGTGGATTCTTAACCACTGCGCCACCAGGGAAGTCTGCTACTTCTTTCTGAAGGTTGTGTTTTACCCTTAACCAGTTTTTCTTAATCCTGGCTGTTCATTAGATCATCCAAGAAAGTTAAAAAAAAAAAACCCACAAATGTCGAGCCGCATCCTAGACCAACTGATTAAAAATATTTGGGGGTGGGTTCCTTTCTGAAGCTCCTCAGATGATTCTAATGTGAAGGTACGGGTGAGAACCACCAACACAGCATCCTTCCCCCACTCTTAACACTACAGCTTCCCAACACCCACAGAATGCATCTTCACAGTCCTCTGGAATAGAGGCGCCTGGTACCTGGTCTTCATCCCAGCCCCTATCGTCATCTCTCTTCAGTAATCTGGTCTTACAGTTCTTTGACCAAATATCTCCTTTTTGTCTTCCTTTTAGCACTCTTTCTCATGGCCATACCATAGGTCTTGTCCTCGGAATTGCCCTAATTCTGAAAAGATTCACACTGAAATTCCACTCTAGGACGATGTTGTGGGTTGAATGGTGATCCTCCAGAAGATACCTCCACCCAGAACCTATGAATGTGACCTTATTTGGAAAAAGAGTCTTTGCAGATGGAAGTAAGTTAAGGATCTCAAGATGAGGTCATCCTGGATTAGGGTTCCTTGTAAGGAATATCCGTAGAAAAGAAGAGAAGGAGAGAAGAGATACACAGAGAAGGAGGCAATGTGGCGATGAAGACAGAGCATGTAGTGATATGTCTACAAGCCAAGAAAGGACAGGCACAGTTGGCAGCCACCAGAAGCCAGGAGAGGAGCATGGAGCAGATTCTTCCTCAGAGCCTCCAGGAGGAACCAACCCTGCTGACAGTTTGGTTTCAGAATTCTGGCCTCTAAAACTGTGAAAGAATAAATCTCCGTTGTTTTAAGACATCCATTTTGTGGTCATTTGTTATGGCGGCCACAGGATACACACACAGACTACAACCTTCTTTCTTTCTACCTTTACCACGGTTTCGGATTCATTGTATTGATACCCGATCTTCAGATTCATCTGTGATATTCTTGATTTCACTTTCTTCTAAACCTTCTCTGGACCCAGTGAACAATCATTTCAATAGCATCATCTTCACATCTAACCCTAACCCTAACCCTAACCACCATCGCCATCATCATCAACATTAATTTCTTTGTAATACTTGCTCTTCCAAGCTCTAATAATGCGTCTTGCCAGTTTTCATCCTTTCTAATTCCGTCTTTGTGTCGTCAAACAGCAGTAGAGAAAATTGCTGATCCTGACAGAGGATTGCTTCTCCTTTATATATTTATTAATTCTAGCTTAAATTGAGCCCTCAACACTGCTCAATAATCTTTTATGTTTGTCTTTACAGTGCCCCCATCATTCCTCATAGTAAGTGTTCCAAATTCTCACCATAAACTCTCAGCCATACTCAACCACCCTAACACACAACTAGTCTCCCACTACTCTAGAAAAGGATAAGCTGCCACCCCTCCACTCCTTCAGTCTTCCTCTCCTTCACCTTGAAAGTGACTATTATCCATCCTGAACCCCTCCCACTAATCTCAGAAGACAAGGTAGGCAAGGGCTCACCTGCCCACCTGTGCTGTCAGATCCCTTCCCCTACTGCCTTCCCTGCAAATCTACCCATTATCCCCTTGAATATTCAAATTCTCTTTGCAGCTGATAAGCTGATACGACTGATAATTTGCTTCTAGGCCCAGAGTCTATAACGCACCCTCATGGCTTGAAACTTTGAAAGTATTTATTAATACTGAGAAGGCCATTTTCTAAGTTGGATATCATTCTTGGCAAATAATCACAGGTGTACTTGAATAGAATTCTTTGGCTGGATTTTCTTAGACATCTGCCTGTAATATTTTACGACCTTGGCATACATTGTAATGAGGTTTTGGCCTTTATGACAAGAGTAGATGAAATTACATATATGTGACAGTGCATTTAAACTTAAGGACTTTCCAAACTTCATGGGGGTTATTGATATCAGCACACAAAAAGTTGACCTGATAAGCCATGAAACAGATTTCTTCACAATATCCTTTTTTAAAAAAGATTTATTTATTATTTAATTATTTATTTTATTTATTTTTGGCCACGTCAGGTCTTAGTTGCAGCACGCGGGATCTTCACTGAGGCATGCGGGATCTTTTGTTGCGGTGCGCAGGCTTCTCTCTAGTTGTGGCACGCGAGCTTCTCTCTAGTTGTGGTGCACAGGGCGCATGGGCTCTGTAGTTGTGGCACACAGGCTTAGTTGCCCCATGGCATGTGGGATCTTAGTTCCCTGACCAGGGGTCGAACCCAAGTGCCCTGAATTGTAAGGCAGATTCTTTACCACTGGACCATTAAGGAAGTCCCTCTTTGCAACATCCTTTAATACGCTAAAGAATATCCAAGAGAGGAGTTGAAGGTGCAGCATTTCCAAAGCTTATGTGACCAAGGAGCTGTGAACTTTTGCCAGGAGCACCAATTGACACACCTTTTTGTTACCAGTTTGGGAAATTCTGACCAATTCCAGTGATCTTCATTCCCCCAGCTGTGCACTGAAGTGACGTTCCACCCTTCTAATTCCTAATTGGCATATCAGCTACAAAACCAAATTACAGATACTAAGGAAGATACAAACACCAGACTGTAAATAACATGACACCGAGGTCATCACATCGTGAGTCAAACGTGTACTCCAATCTATCCCACCAAAGGACACCCCTATATATTTATTTCTCATTCGGTCACTGGAATAGAGCACAGGAGGCCTGTGGGATGATAATGTACAAGGAGACCATATGGACACACACCTCCCTGCTCTGTGGTGGGAAGGGGCCATTAGGCTTTTCCTTAGGCTCATTTTTCCTCCTCATGTCATTGTTCAAATTTTGCTGATTTGTTTCCAGCTGCTAACAAACAGCTGAACTTTTCTCTCACCCTGTAACCCTTTTAAGCTTCAGCGTCCTTTTCTGTGTAGCTCTGCAAAAATTACTGAAAGAATGGTCTAACACTCGTCATTTGGACTTACCTCCCATCTGTTATTTTAACCTGCTAAGCAACAATTTCCACCACATCTGGTAGCAGCTCCCAGATTTTTTTAAGGAACCACCACTCCCGCTTTAGATAAAATCTTAGCAGGCCAAGGGGAGGGTGCAGGACTGAAGTTAGGCTAATTAGTGCTAATTGTGTCATAAAGACAAAAATGTATCATAGAGACCGAAAGTGGACTGAATCTTCCAACCAGACACAGGAGCAGGGAAGAGCCTCCCTATCGGTTTCTTTTACCAAATCCCTTCAGCTCTCTGGGTTCTTGCCCTTCCTGAGACCTGCTTTTCCCACTCTCCTCTGTATTCTGTGAGTTACTGCACATCCTTCTAATTTGTTTGTTTCTGGACTACTTTAAGTTAGAGTCCGTTTCTGTAGTTTGCAACCCAAGAACTCCAACGTGTCATACACAACTTGGCTTCCTCTCTGTGGAAGCTACGCTCACTCCTACTTGATTATAAACTCCATGAGGGAGGGCAGGTGCACCTTATTTGCATCTACATCTGCAAAGTCTTCCACAGCCACGGCACAAGTAAAGTTTCCATCAATATGTCTGAGGTTACACGAAGCCAAGAACCTAATCCAGTTATGCAACGAAGCCCTCATCCTTTTTCACATTCTCAACTCTCTCCAAACCACCGGGAACCTTCCCAGGAGTCTATCTCCCACTTCTCTTACTCTACGTCATCTTCCTGGATGACCTCATGCCTTCCCCAGCCATTAGCACTGCCCAGGAGCTGTCGACTCCTCACAAGCCTGTAACTGCAGCTCCAACTTTCCCACACTATGGACTGGAACGTCCAACTGTCTGTGGAGTGGACACCTCATCTCAACAACTGAACTCCCCATTTTCCTTCCAAGCTTACTTCTCTCTTTTGCCTGTTTGTGTAGGTGATATCACTGTGAATCCACTCACAAGGCAGAAAAATGTCAGAGTCATTTTTGACCCCTTCTCACATCTAATGTCTGTCGTTCTTGTAAGTTCTCAAGTTTCCCCCTCCCCCTCCCCCAGCACTCACACACCACAGATTTTTCTCTGACCTCCATGCTTCTACTCTCGTCTCCCTTTCAATTTATTCTGCAGTCTGTGTCCACCAGGGAACTCCTTCTCAAGCAAATCCAATCTTGTCAACCATCAGTTATTCTTTTGAAGAAAGCCCACATTCCTTGACCTGGTACTCAAGGCTGCTGCCTACCTTTCCAGAATTTATCTCCTGCCACCTCCTGGCAATCTGATGCTCATACTATGCTGGACACAAAATCCACTCCCCAAACACATCCTGCTCTTTCATATGTTTTGCACTTGCTGAGTTTTTTTTTTTTTTTTTTTTTTAAGACTCTTGATCATCTCTCTTGTCTCTTTCACCCTGGTAAATGTCTACTCATCTTTCCAAGTCCAAAGGAAAGTCATATCCTCTGTGAACCCTTTCTTGTAATTTCTTGGCACTTCCTGCATCCAACTACTAAGACCTCACCCCATTGTGTAGAATTTACTGGGTATCCATCCATTTATTTCCACAGGTCATCAGCATCTTGGGTGTGTTTCTCGTTCGTTTTTGCCTTCCTAGCACAATACCTGGCATGGCATAGGTGCTCAATAAATTGATCAAAGATCCAGTATCAAAGGTAGGTGCCTATTCAGAGGTTACCTCGAGTCCTCAGAAGTTACCGGTGTTTACCTTATGAAGCTTGGCCTTTTCTTGGCATTCTGTCCTTGGGCAGAGGAAGGTTCCAGCAGATAGTCCTGGGGCGAGGGGATCGCTGTGCCATTTTAAAAACTTCATCATGGCCACGTGTGCTCAGGCTCACAGGCTGAGGGGAATCCAAGCTCTGCTTCAATCAAAACCTCCCAATAGGGCTTCCCTGGCGGCGCAGCGGTTGAGAGTCCGCCTGCCGATGCAGGGGACGCGGGTTCATGCCCTGGTCCGGGAAGATCCCACATGCTGCGGAGCGGCTGGGCCCGTGAGCCATGACCGCTGAGCCTGCGCGTCCGGAGCCTGTGCTCCGCAACGGGAGAGGCCACAACAGTGAGAGGCCCGCGTACCGCCAAAAAAAAAACACCTCCCGATATATGAAGGTAAAATGAGATTGAAAGGAACACATCTTGTGCCATTTCTGTTTTGCCATCTGCACTCTGTCCTTTGCCCAAGGCCCCCTCTAATGTTGAAAGAGGACAGGGCTGTGGTCATCTGTAGTGTGGCTGGGAGAGGAGGAGTCGGGGAAGTCAAGCTGGACTCTGGGACCACCTGGAGGGCTTTGGAAATATGTAAATAACCCCACACCAGACTAATTAAATAAGAATCTCTGGGTGGGCACGGAGGCCTCGGTACCTGCAACTTTAAAGCTCCTCAGATGATCCCAGTGGGCCCCCCCAGGGCTAAGAACCATGGCTGGGGGCTGCGTGTTCCTTTAGCCGCATAGCCTTCAATATGGTAGCCCAGGAGTATCCCCTGGGGGTGCGCCTTAAAGAGTCCCAGGACATTCAGCTTCAGTGGGTTTGGGGTACAGCCCAGGAGTCTACATTTTTAACAAGCCCCCTGCCCCAGAACTCACGATCAGAGAAGCTTGGGAAGCACAGCCTTAATAAAAGGCACCCTCATAAGTAACACGATGGCGCTCATTACTACCTGAGATGTTATATATTTATCTGACGGATGTCTCTGCCCACCCCTGCCCCGAGCCATGCACTGGAAGTTCCAGAAGGAGAGTGTTGGTGTGTGTCTTGTTCATGGCTGTGCTCTCAGCACCTAGGAGATGGCTGGCACTTAGTAGGGGCGCAGTCAATATTTGCTGAAGAGAAAACATAGAAAGGCAAGGTTTTGGTTCCCAAGTCTGGGAACAACGAGGAAGAAGCATATTTGTGTATGCCGGTGGAGATGTGTGCACGAAAGTCCGTATTTTATCTTCTCCCTAATCACAGACTTCTGCGGCCCTTACCGAAAAAGACACACACACACAAAATCCAAACACTCACTTGTCAGCTTGAGGCTCTCTGGAAATGGCATTTTCTGACCCACCCAGTGGGACAGAGACAGCTTCTGTGTCTCCACTGTCCACAGAGGGACGTGCTGTGCGGGGCCTCTGAGCAGGGCCGGTACACCCCTGATTATCACTGATAGGGTTCTCTGGAAGATTTCATTTCCTGCTCAATCTGTACACTCTGTGTATGTGTTCTGAAAGGCCTGGCTGCCTGGGGGACTTCAGTGATGTATTAGCTCCTAGCTGGGCAAGCAGGCTCCTTGAAAAAAAATAATTGCAGTCTCCAGAGGGATAATTAGGAGGGAAAGAGGAGGGGAAAGGCTCTCTTGCAAGAAACTCGTTCTTAACACTAAACCTAGAGGGGTGGGATAGGGAGGGTGGGAGGGAGACGCAAGAGGTAGGAGATATGGGGATATATGTATACTTATAGCTGATTCACTTTGTTATACAGCAGAAACTAACACACCATTGTAAAGCAATTACACTCCAATAAAGATGTTAAAACAAAACAAAACTAAACTAAACTAAACCTGCTAAACCTGCTCACCCGCTACGTGCTGGCTGAGCCCAGGCACAGCCTGTGTAGCGTAGCTCACAGTCACTGTGAGCGTAGAAATGAGGCCCCTCTAGCATCGCGGCAACTCCTCCTTCCAAGTCCACAGCCCCACATCCTTACGTTGATGTGACACAGGAGGAAACTGCTGAGTCCCAGCCTGAAACCCATCAATAATTCTTCACTGCTCACAGGATAAAGGCTTAAACAGGATTCATGTGGCTCATCTTGATCCGGCCCACAGCCACCCTGGGCTCTGGCCAGACTGGACTATTCAGGGTTCTCCCCCGAAACTGCATTTTTCATGCTAAGGGACCTCTGACATGTTTTGCCCTCTGGGGGAAGGCTCTGTAGCCTATCAGGCAGAATTTCTTCATCTCTCAGCTCTTAGCTCATCATCACCTCCACCAGGGAGCCTTCCCTGATTGTGCCCTTATTATTTCCCCCTTCCCAGGAGTTAGGCAATTTGTTACCCTTGTGATTCCACGGTAGTCACTACAGACACATCCCGTTTTTTACACATTATCTGCATCTGTCATCACCCTAGAGTGTTAGGTCACGGAAGGCAGGGACCACCACTGTCACATCTCTATCAACAGGGCCTGTCCTGTGCTTGGTATGCATTCATGTATTCATTGGACAAGGATTTATTGAGCACCTGCTGTATGCCAGGATACAAAGACAGGCATGGTGTAGTCTCTGTCCTCAAGGAGTTAACAGTCTTGTAAACCCCAGGGGTAAGGGGGTTCCCTTTTCTCAGTGTAAGGGGCTGCACTGAACTTGGCTTCCCACTAGGGCTGGTGGCTTCCTCCTCTGCCAGGAGGGGCCATGCCTGAACCCAGTCTCTGACAGTCATCAAGGCCCCCAGGGGCAGGAGAGCTGGCTTTCCCAGATAACTTCTGTACACAGCTGGCCCCTCAGCCCAGCCTACCTGGTGTCCTAGTAGTTTGATTGTCCCCCCAGCTGACAAGGCTGTTCTCACCCCTGCCCTATAAGAAGGGAAGTTCATGTAGGTGTCGGGGCAGAGTCCCTTCTCTGGAGCATAAACCCACAGCTGGTCCAGGCTCTGGTATGTCCCTCAGGGTGATGGTGAGAAGACAGAGTAACCCCTTGCCTGCCTCTTCTAGTGCAAGTTTCCCCAGTGACGCTTATTCATTTTCTTTTTTTGAGATTTATTATTTATTTATTTATTTTATTGTTGGCTGTGTCGGGTCTTAGTTGCGGCATGCAGGATCTTTTGTTGTGGCACGCGGGCTCTTCGTTGCACGGCTCGAGTTTCTCTCTAGTTGTGGCATGCAGGCTCTGTAGTTTGTGGCACGCAGGCTCTGTAGTTGAAGGGCGCGAGTTCAGTAGTTGTGGTGCGTGGGCTTAGTTGCCCTACAGCATATGGCATCGTAGTTCCCTGACCAGGGGTCGAACCCGTGTCCCCTGTATTGTAAGGCGGATTCTTTATCACTGGACCACCAGTGACACCTATTCTTTCACCCATACTTTGTGCATTATGGAATTTGTCTTGAGTCCTGCCATGTGACCGATGGAGACAAGAAAGGGATCCTCCTGGGCTTCCCTGGTGGTGCAGTGGTTGAGAGTCCACCTGCCGATGCAGGGGACACGGGTTCGTGCCCCGGTCCGGGAGGATCCCACATGCCGCGGAGCGGTTGGGCCCGTGAGCCATGGCCACTGAGCCTGCGCGTCCAGAGCCTGTGCTCCGCAACGGGAGAGGCCACAACAGTGAGTGGCCCGCGTACCGCCAAAAAAAAAAAAAAAAAAAAGAAAGAAATGGATCCTCCTTGCCTGATATATCCTAGAGATGTTCGGAGGGCAGTGGGCTACTTAGCAGCTGGTTGTGAGTATAGGATTTGGAATCAAAGAGCTCTGAGTTAAGAGTTCTGCCACTTGCTAATCAGAAGAAATGGGCACATGGCCTATTTCACTTCGCATAATGTCCTGTGGGTTCATCCACGTTGTCACAAATGGCAGGCGTTCCTTCCTTTTTTATGTCTGAGTAAAATAAGCCAAGCACAGAAAGACAGATACCAATACTACATGATTTCACTTAGAGGTGGGATCTGTATGTCGAACTCATAGAACCAGAGAGTAGAATGGTGGTTGCCAGGGGCTGGGGTGTGGGGTGGGGAAATGGGGAGACGTTGGAAAAAGGGTACAGACTTTCAGTTATAAGATGAATAAGTTCTGGGGATCTAATGCATAGCCTGGTGACTACAGGTAACAATACTGTGTTGTCTACTTGAAATCTGTTACAAGGGTGGGTCTAAAGTGTTCTCACCACACACATACAAAAATGGTAACTATGTGAGGTGATAGATACGTTAATTAACCTGACTGTGAACATCATTTCACAATGTAAACGTATATTGAATCATTATGGTGCATACACACAGCATACATCAGCCATCACACAGTCTGCTACAGACTGAAGGTTTGTGTTCCCCCCATCCCCAGCCCAAATTCATACGCTGATGCCCTAACTCCCAGTGTGATGGTATGTGGAGGTGGGGCCTGTGGGAGTAATTAGGACCTGAGCGTGGAGGCCTTAGTGCCCTTATAAGAAGAGACATGGGAGAGATGATCGCTCCCTCTCTGCCACGTGAGGACACAGTAAGAAGGCATCCGTCCATACACCAGGAAGTGAGTCCTCACTGGGAACCAAATCGTCTGGCACCTTGATCTTGGACTTCCAACCCCCAGGCTGTGAGAAATAGCTTTCTGTCATTTAAGCTCCGTGGTCTATGGCATTTTTGTTATAGCAGCCGGAGCTGATCGAGCCGGGGTCATTGATGCCTTCGATGTGACCGAGGGCCAGATGCGGTTCTCAGCTCTGTGTATGAACCACCGCCCTCAGCCTTCACATTAACTTCCGGCACTCTCACTATTCCTGTTTATGGGCTGAGGAATCTGGGACACAGGGAACTAAAGTCAGTCACCAAAGCGATGCAGCAAGTTGCAAAATCTGGATTCAAGCAAGTGTGACTCTAACACTAGAAGAAAACATGAGAATATAAAATTAATCTTGGCACAAGGACAGCCTTTCTAAGCATGAGACAAAACTCATGGAGGAAAAGACTGAAAAGTTAGATACATAAAAAATGGAAGTCTTTGGGATGGAAAAATACCATAAATAAAATAAAGGGAAAATGACTCACTGGAAAAACATTTGCAGATATAAGATAGGGAAACAAAGGATGATTTCATATATTTTTAATATCTATATACGTGTTTATATGTTTTATATATTTTTTCAAAGTTCTTGCAAATTAATAAGAAAAAGAGCCAGCTGGTAGAATAAAGGAACACAGGCTGTGAAAAGTTAATAGCAAAAGAGCTACCTATGGGAAATAAGTACATGAAGAGACAGTCCATCTCTCTTAAAATTAAAGAAATGCAAATTAAAACTAAGATGAGATCATATTGTTCACCTATAAGCCTGGAAAATATACTTTAAAAAATGATAACCGTTATTGCTGGCAAGAGCGTGTAGCACTAAGTACTTGCCAGTATTGGAGGGAGTGTAAATCAATGCATCTCTAGGAGGACAATTAGATATTATCTACCCAAATGCAAAATACACATAACCTTTAACCCAGCAATTCCACTTCTGGAAATTTAGTTGTGCAAGTGTGTAAAGACCTGTGTGCAAGAATGTTTGTTGCAGTATTTGTGGCAGAGATGGGGAGGTATCCACCAAAGATCCCTGCCCCTCACTCCATAGTGTAGCTCTGTCTCTAGAGGGCGGTGGCCCAGCCAGGGACTACATTTCCCAGCACCCCCTGCATCCAGGTGGGGCCCTGTGACTGGTTCTGTGTGTTACCTCCAGACCCAGGTGCTTACAAAGTAGGTGTGTCCTTTTCATTTTCTTTTCCATCTACTAGCTAAATGCAGAGAACTCTGAGGCCCTAGAAGGTCCAAAAGGTAGAAGGGGCATGAAGACCCCTTATAACTGGGAAAACAACCCCCTCGGACTACCATGAGCAAGACATGCACTTTTCTCTTGGCGTTTGTTACAGCAGCTGGCATTGACCTAATGACTGAAACACTGTTTGTAGCGGAAAGAGACCAGAACAACCTACATGTCTATTGGTAAGAAGCTGGTTAAATAAAGACAGACAATAGCTTATTTTGTGGCTGTTAAAAAAATAAGCTGGTTCTATAGGTATTGACACAAAAAGGAGTCCAAGATGTATTCTTAAGTGAAAAAAAAAGCAAGATGCAGAACAGCGAGTTCAATATGCACCTATTTACATACAAAATATACACACAGATGCCAGTGTGGATATGCATATACCATCTCTAGAAAGATACACAGTAAATTGTTAGCAGTGATCACCTTGGGGGACCTGGATGGCCCGTGGTATAGGATGGGCTTTTTTTCCACCTTTATCTTTCTGCACTCATTGGATTTCTTTTCCTTTGCCATGAGCATGCATTGTTTGTAGTTAAAAAAAAAACTAGCTAATAAAAAGCTATGTTAAAAAATCTCCATTGATATTGTTTAGGGAGAAGATAGCCTGCATGGAAACAGTTTTGAGGAGTGAGGGGGAGGAAATGTGTCTGGAGGAGCTGGGGTGTGGGTGAGAAGCAAAGATATGGAAGGCCGGGAATTCACAGCTCTGCTCTCCAGAATCTTGGCTCGGAAAGGAGGAAGGGTGACCGTGGGCGTTGAATGAATGGATTTTGCTGCTGCACGTAGAGTTCTGATAAGTTTCCGGGCAACTGGACCTCAGTTTCTCAGGTGCCATCAGGCTAGTCTGGTCTGACCATGGTCACACTAGCAGGGCACCTTGTGTGGGTAACTGTGGGTCTCTCACCTTCTCTCACTGTCTGGGCTTAGCTCCTTCCCCACACCAAGCCTACCCTCCCTTTTCCCCGGGAGTGGGTCCCTTAAGTCAGCCCTTCTCACACTTGGAGGTACATTTGTATCACCTGGGGGACTTGTGGAAAGGCAGATTCTGAATCTATACGTCTAGGGAGGGGGCCGAGATTCTGCATTTCTAACAGGCTCTGCAGTGAGGCTGGTCCATGGCCCACAGGTTGAGTAGCCAGGTCCTGGCCAGCCTGGCATGAATTGCATAGTCAGTGAATGTTTATGCACTAAATGGAATTGGCTAATGGATATTGGATGAGGAACTGCAGATGATGTGAATTCAGAAAACCCAGATTGGAGGCCCAGCTTTTCCATTTCCTGGCCTTGTGACTTTCACAGTAGTTTCCTCAGCGCAACAGGTGGATGATGAGAAGGTGGGCTTCCCCTGGCTGCTGTGAGGTCTAAGCTGTATGAACACATGAGGGGCCTATGTAAGCCATAAAGCACTGTACCCAGCCATGAATGGATTCCTCTTTCTCTACTTAATTTTCCCGCGCTCGTTTAAGTCTTTTCTTTTTTTTTTGTTCTTTCATTTATTCAGTTATTTTTAAAAATTGAGATCTAAAAGACATATAACATTATATTAGTTTCAGGTGTACAATGTAATGATTCAACATACATATATATTGTGAAATCATCACCATTATAAGTCTACTGGACATCATCACCACACAGACTTACACACAGAGTCACCTTTTTTCCTCGCGATGAGAACTTGTTAGAGCTACTCTCTTAGCAGCTTCCGCATATGCTATAGAGTATTATTAACTATAGTTACTGTGCCATAGTGCTTGTCTTTCTCATTTTCAAAAAGCCAATCATCTGTCCCTTCATGCTCTCCTGCTACAGCCCTATCTAAGCTCCATTTCTTCCCAAAGTTCATGAAATAAAGCTCAATGGTTCTGGGCTTCCCTGGTGGCGCAGTGGTTGAGAGTCCGCCTGCCGATGCAGGGGACACGGGTTCGTGCACCGGTCCGGGAAGATCCCACATGCCGCGGAGCGGCTGGGCCCGTGAGCCATGGCCGCTGAGCCTGCGCGTCCAGAGCCTGTGCTCCGCAATGGGAGAGGTCACAGCAGTGAGAGGCCCGCGTACCGCAAAAAAAAAAAAAAAAAAAAAAGCTCAATGGTTCTACTTTCTCACCTCACATTCATCCTCAGCTTGTCACATCTGCCTCCTTCCTCCTCACCCCCTTAAAGCAGCTCTCTCTGAGCACATCCATAAATGCCGGTGCCATTCTGTCCTGGCCTTGTTTTAACTTTCTGTGGCATCTGAGGCATTAGCCCACTCTCTGCTTCTTGAGGAATATGTTCTTTCTTGGCTTTAAGAACACAAGGTCTTGGTTTCCTTTTTGCCCCTCTTACCAGTCCTCCTCCATACGTATTTCAGTTATTTTTCCCGCACTTACCACTTATCTCTTTATGTCTCACTTAATGGCCCCACCATCCACCAGTTGCCCCAGCAACACTCACATCTAATCTATAACCAAATCCAACTGGTAACCTCTCACCCAGTCTCTTCTGACATTGGTCCCTGCCAGCTTAGGACCCATCACAGCATCCTCGTTCATGGTCGGAGCTCAAGGAGCAGCTCAGCATCTTTCCCTAGGTAGACTCTGCTTGCCAGCATCCATTCGGAGCCAGCTTGCTCCACCAAGTGGCCCCAAGGCTACCAGGGGTGGTACCAAGGGGTGGCTTAGGGGACCTTCATCCTCCTTGCAGTCTCCTGAAATCAATCTAAGTGAAAACAGATGGAGGGGAAGAAGCGAAAGTGCTGCTGGAGAACGTCTGAAACTGGCAGGATGGGTGCATTACAAATACCTTATTCTTGACACAAAGGGGGCCTCAGCACAGCCAGCAAATTCCACCACGTTCCTCTGGCCAACTCACTCTCCCATTCTGCGCAATGACTATCTCAGACCTTTTCCATTCTCTGCAAATGATCAAAGCCAGCCCTTTTCTGTCCCTCTCAGCAGATGAGCTCGCACCGTGGAGAATAAACTGTTAGCGTGAAACATCTTCATGATCCTGCTGCCAAACACATAAATTTTTCCACACTGACCAGCCGAGGACGGAGATGGTCAACCCGGTGGCCTTCGGATGCTAGTCCCCCAGGCCTGTGCGTCTCCACCTCCCTTCACCTGCCAGTGTTCCCTGCCTGCAGTGTCCACGGAGGCCCACCTCCCACCTGTGCCTGGATCCATGCTAAGGACCTGTCAGTCCCCACCAAATCTGAATGCATCCCAGGTATCTGCAAGTACCCCAGCCAAAGACTGGATGAATCAGTACGTTCATCTTATTTTTTAATACCAAGCTTTACAATGTCACACTCCAGAGTCCCTATGGCTACTAAATTTTGCAGGGTTGAGCTCCACAAGCCTGCCCCCACTTCCTGCAGCATAACAGTGCCCCCTAGTGGGAGGTTATCTAACTGCAGCTGGTGGCGGCAACACCTCCTGCCTGGTCCTCCACAATTCCGTCGCTTCCCTGGGAGACGTTAGCCACCATCAGGAGTTCTTTCCATTTTGTCTCCCGAAGAGGCAGGTGTATCAGAATACACGAAGCCCAGTGGTTGCAAAGGTGAGCAGGGCTTGGCTTTCTGATCATGCAGGGAGTAAGGAGAGCAGTGCTGTTGAGCAAAACACTGGGGAGTCAGCTGCTCAGATATCATCCAGGCCAAAGCTGCATGTATGGTTACTGAGTCAACAGCACTTCTACAGGGTCCAAGTCTCACCCAAACTGTGCAAATCTGGATCCTTGTCCAGGCTGTGGTGTGGAATGGTCCAGCTCTGCATTTCAGTTCTGGAAGGCATTCAGGACACCTTGCAAGATGAGATAGCAGACACTCTCAGACCCTCAGTCCTACCCTTTCCTGCCTCCAGGGCTTTTCTGCTCTTTCTGCCTAGAACACTCTCCCCTGACTCTTCCATGGCTCAGTCCTTCTCATCCTCAGGTCTCTGTTCAAATGTCACCACTCTCAAATGTCACTCTCTAAACCCCATGGTTTATTTCCCTCCTCGCACTGAGCACAACCTGTAAATCTCTTGCATATCTGTTTGTTTATCTATTGCCTTTCCCCCAGTTAGTCTGCAAACCCCATCAGGAAGGGATGCTGTCTTCCTTGCTGAGTGTGGAGTCTCAGTCCTTGTCACTGGGCCACACCACCACAGGCAGTCAAAAAAGCATATGACTCATGCTGGTCAAATGAATAACAGGGGAAGAATCAAAGCCTAAAGGCAAGAAGATCTGGGCACCTTGAGAAAATGCAGCAGCCTGAGCTCTTTAGAAAGGGTTTCCCAAAGTGCAGTCACATATAATCTCTGGTGTGCAAGTGATTCATGGATGAAAGTTACATTTTTTTAAAACAGTTTTGTGTTTATTTTAATGCGTTTTAGAAAATTAGAACTAGAAGATCGTCTATATTTAACAGATTTTACTGCTTAGGATGAGGCTTAAATATGCAGTGAGCATAGAAAATGTGACTTGATCTAAAGACAAATACTAAGTAAATAGTACAAATGGTACGTGAATATGGAGAAAAGGTGATCCTTATAATGACTCAAGCTTGGGAACCTCTGGCTCAAAACAATGTTAGTTTGGCCAAAGGAAATCCAAGCCAGAGTAATGTAGACATAGGCTCATTCAACAGATAATTATTGAGTACCTACTGTTTACCAGCCATTGCTGGTGCCGAGGCCATGGCTCTAAGTAAAACAGATGCAGCACTTGCCCTCATGGAGCTTCTGGTCTGGTGGAGGACGTAATGAACAAAAAATAAGCAAATATATAATTACAATTTGAGGTGGAAGAAAAGAAGAGCAAGTGTAACGAGGGAATTGAGGGGTCGAAGAAACCCCAGAGTGGACATTTGAGCAGAAGTTCAGGAGATGAGTACCAGCTTGGATGAAAAGACCATACGGTGAAATGAGAAAAACAATAGGGTAAGACAAAACAGGTAAGGATGAGGTAAGACGGTACTGTAGAGAATCTAAAAATGCACTAGCAAACTACACTGACAGAAATCGAGAGTGGAACTAGCAACGTAGAAAATAAAAATCAGAGCAAACTTGGGCCTGATCTTGGGCTTCTCAAGTAAAGAGCCACAATATTGAACTGTTGGGAGAAAAGATGACATGGAAGACAGAGTAGTCGTAGGCAACGAATAGTTTGCGATGTTACTGAAGAGGAAACCTGAAACAAATTGGACAGAGCTATTGGCAAAGATTTCATTAAATAGACACTTCCAGAGATAAAAGATGGCAATGTGGGCAGATCAAAAGGCCAGAGTAGTCCAAACAAAATAAAACTTACATCAGTGAACCCATCCATCCATCCATCATCTATCTATACAAACATGCGTCAGGTCAAACATTTAACCTTATACGTAAAATGCAAACATTTTGTAAGTATTATATATACCCAGGATGGATAAAGCAAACAAAACAGTTTTTCTACAAATTCAAGCCAGACAAGGACTTTGTAGCAGCAGTAAATGCTAGAAAACACAAATCATCATTCATAGAGTTTTGCAGAAAAAAGAATTGTTACTTCCAATACTTAGTAGTTAGACAATTTGCCTGTGAAGCCAAAAGAAAAGCACTATAAGATAAGCTTGAAAAGCATTCCACCTCATTCTTCGAAAAGTTTTCTGAAGATAAAAGCAGTGACCTGAGTGATGGTGTGAAGGAACTGGGGAAAGGGAAGTTGAATATAAAAAGATAGTGACTGGGATTGAACTCAGCACAGAGTCTAAAGAATTAATACATTTAGCTCTTAATATCAATAGTTTTCTTTAAAAATTAGATGTAAAAAGTAATAATTTATACCCCAATACAGGTGAAAACATTAATTTCATCAATCAAATTCAAGATCCCAGGGTAAATTAACACAGACTGAGAAATTGGCAATAGAGGACGAGGGGGAGGGAAGGGGCAGAGGGAAAGCACAGGAGATCCTTTACCAGAAGGTCCCTCCTACTCATTTGCTCTATTAGAGAAAAATACAATGAAGAATTAAAAACAGGACATGCATCCTTCAAAACACTGGAAAATAGAAAAGCAAAGTAAATGCAGCTCCTATAACAAAAGAGACAGGAAAGGAAAGCAAGGAAAAAAGAGCCAAAATTGTAGAGCAAGATGACAGAAGTGCAGAAGTAGGATTGACTGTGTTAATATTCAAAATCGCTGGAAATAGGCTAAACCCCATAATTAAAAAAAATGACAACAATAAAAGTTTCTCATTCTCACATAAAACCTAGTCAGTCATATTTGTGTTCATAAGACCACCCAGAACACAGGGGTGGAAACATTTTATATGAAGATGGAGGGGTTCAGATGCAGCAGGAAAATGCCAGTCTAAAGAAAGCTAGAGTCACATTCTTAACACCAGAAAAAGTAGAATCCAACGCAAAAGACATTAAATGAGACAAAGGGCATCATTTAATATTGATAAAGGGCCCAATTCATGGTAGTGCGTTCATATAACGTGGGGGAATCACGGTGTTCATCTCTCTTCCTTCTCTGGTCACCACTAAGTTGATAATGAATGGATAAAAGGTATAAAGTCAAAATATCAAGAGAATGGGTGAAGAGTTGGTGGCAGACAAGGAAGAGAGACTTACTTTTGGAAGAAGGGAGGCTGACTTATGAGGGGTATTGGTCTTGGAAAAGAAAGCTGAAACTTAAGTGGCTGCAGAGAGGAGGGGGTGTCACTATTGAGAAGAAAGTGGAATCTTCCAATAGCTCTGGAATCGGAGGCACCAGGGACCCTGATGGGGTGAGAGGACAGAAGCACAGTCAGTGTTACAGGTCTCTAGCATGAGCAGCTGGACCTACAGAGCTTCCCCCAGCCCTACAGCCGGGCTGGAGCCACTTTTCCTAGTAGGGGAGTGATGGGGAGATTATCTTGTGGCGCTATTAAAACAGGCAGCCCCCAGACACTGGCCAAGGTGAAGAGGGGGGCGAGACACCTGCCAGAATGCTGGCAGGCAGCTTATCTACCTCAAGCTGACAAGTGAAAGATCCCTCTTGAGAGAAACTGACCAGTCAAGATTTCAAGTAATATCTACCAAAGCACAATTTATTAAGAGAAAAGCTGCCACATCCCATTGAGATCCATATCATTACATGTAATACAGAATCATAACTCAGTGCAGAAATAGGTCAAAAGGAAAAATGATCCTCTCAACTGATTCTGAAAAGGCACTTAGTAAATTCAACATCCATCACTAATAAAGAAAAAAATTACCTTAAGAAACCAGGAAGGCTGCATCTTTAACATGAAAAAGAATATCCATCTCAAACCCACAGGGACTTGTATATTGAAGGATGAAATAGTGCCAGTAGCTAACTTAAAAAAAAAGTTCTTATTGAAGTATAGTTGATTTACAATGTTGTGTTAATTTCTGCAAAGTGACTCAGTTATACACACATACATATATGTATTCTTTTTCATATTCTTTTCCATTATGGCTTATCACAGGATACTGAATATAGCTCCCTGTGCTATACAATAGGACCTTGCTGCTTATCCATCCTATATATAATAGTTTGCACCTGCTAATCCCAAACTCCCAATCCTTCCCTCCCCCATCCTCTTCCCCCTTGGCAACCACAAGTCTGTTCTCTTCAATAGCTTACTTTTATTGAGAGCCGCGTGGCAGACATGGTTCTAAGTATTTTCACATCTATTATCTCATTTAAATCTCACCACAATATCACTAGGTAGGTATTTGTATTCACATAAGGAAATTTGGTGCAGAGGAATAATCTGCCAAAGACCCAATGTACTAATTGGTGAAGCCAGGATGTAAACCCAAGGGTTTTGATTCTAGTTGTATGTGCTGTAACCTCCAGGCTATGAGTCTCGTTAAAGTCAGGCAAGACAAAGATGCCTGCTAACACAATTGATATTTAAGATTGTTCCATATTGTATAGACAGTTCAATTAAAACTTTAATAAATGGAGAGATGGGAAATCATAATATTAGAAAGACATCCATACTTCTCAAATTAATCTATAAATCAAATGTAATACCAATCCAAATCCCAAGAGGATTTTAAAAATTGAATTTGACATTACAATTATAAAGTTTCTTTTGGATGAATAAATTAAAAATAAGAGCCAATGCATTGTGTTAGAAGGAAGAATCATGGGAAGGAAACTACAGTGTCACACAATATATATTATAAAGCTGTAGTAATTAAAACAGTGTGGTTCTGGCTCAGAAACAGGCAAATGGATTTATAGAACAGAATACAAAATCAGAAATAAGCACAGCTACATAAAAAACACATGATAAAGGTAGTATTTCAAGTCAGTTGGGAAATTACACATTATTGGGACTTTGTTGGGACAATTAGGTGATTAAGCTGGGAAAAATGTAGTCAGATTTCCTCATTTACATCTATACCAATATTAATTCAAATTGAATGAAACATTTCAATGTTAAAAAGAAAACAATGGGGTAAGAGATTAAAATATCAGTAAATATGTATATATTCTTGAGAATTGGGAAGGCTTTATAACCATGATATCAAAGAAGAAAGAAAGAAAGAAGTTAAAAGCTAAAGTTTTGGGGAATTCCCTGGTGGTCCAGTGGTTAGGACTCAGGGATCTCACTGCTGGGACCCCGGGTTCGATCCCTGGTTGGGGAATTAATATCCCACAAGCCGCGAGGTGAGGCCAAAAAAAAAAGTTAAAGTTTTGGAAGACAAAAAAAGTAACCATAAGGGAAAATAAAATGCAAAAAAGTAAATGGTGTTCCAGATATGATAGACAAATATTTAGTATCTTTACTAGAGTTTTTATAAATCAATAAGAAAGACACCCCAACAGAAAACTGAGGAAAAGACATAAACGATTCCTGAAAGAAGATATAAAACTGGCAAAATATTAAAATTCATTAGATATCAAAGAAATACAAATTCAATCCAAATAAGATAGCATTTTGACCTATCACAAAGTTATTATTTAGTGTTATCCATGGTGCATAGAAATATGCACTCTCATACAATGCTAGGTTTGCAAATAAGTTGAAAGTAGTAGATGCAAACTATTACATATAGAATGGATAACCAACAAGGTCCTACTGTATAGCACAGGGAGCTGTATTCAATATCCTGGGATAAACCATAATGGAAAAGAATATAAAAAAGAATGTATATATTTGTATAACTGAGTCACTTTGCTGTACAGCAGAAATTAACACAACATTGTAAATAAACTACACTTCAAAAAATAATTTAAAGGAAGGTTCTTGTTAGAATTTAGCCTGTTGAAATGTTAAGATATTTGTATAAAGATGTGTTATAAGGGTGCTCAACACAGTATTCTTTATTTAAAGTGGTGAACTAACAGAAACAACCTAAATACACACAATACTATAATGATTAAATGATGGTATGTATATGCATTTTGAGAAATGCTAAGCTGTGATTATAAATAACTTTTCAGAAAATGTTTAAGATACGGGAAAATGCTGGTATTAAACTGGTAGTTTGAAAAAAAGAAGTTAGAAAATACCATATTACGCATGATAACTGGTCTTGTGTGTGTGTGTGTGTGTGTGTGTGTGTGTGTGTGTGTGTTTGGATATCAAAAGCAAGGACACAGTTACCCCTGGATATTCTGGTCTCCTCTACTTCTCCCAACTATGTATAAAAATATACGACCTGCTGTTCTTGATGACTTTTCCTGAAAGATGTGTAGATAGAACAGACTGTTCTTCATTTGATATTTATACAAAATCCTTCCCAGTTTTGCTCCCAAAGCATTTATAAATTCTAAATAGGAAACTTCAGTACAGAGATATGGTCCATTTCAGCCAAACAACTTATAACCACAACTTCAAAGAAAAGAATGAGGTGTACATGCATAGTTATATTGGATGCTACGTAAGAGCATGGTAGAGTGGGCCTCTGGGAAGGGAAACCAGGAGACTAATGGCTGGGAGGAAACTCCATTTTCATTACACATTCTTTGTGTATCCTTTGGCTTTTTTTTCAAGTGCATTTTTTCTTCAAATGAAGGATGCAGAAGGGGAAAAAATACAGGCATTGGAGCCAGACATGTCTAAGTTTGAGTCTCTGTTTTGCCACTTATTTGTGTACAGCCTTGGGCAAGTAACTGTCCTCTCTCTGAGCCTCAGTATCCCCAAAAAAGAGTAGAAAATAAACCTTACTCTGCAGGATTGTGGAAAGGATTGGAGGTGATGCATGGAAATTTCCCCATGTGTTGGCTGGTGCATAGTAGGCCCTTGTTAGCTGTGGCTATTATGATTAATCTTGTACCTGCCTGAGACTGTAGGCAGAGCTGAAGCAGAATGTAATTATCCATGTTGGAACAAAGCCAGGATACCTGAACCTTGCAAAACATGCTGTTGAATGTTCAATCAAGATATGTAAGTACACACAGCCACAGAACATACCCAGTGCTTTCCCCCAGGGTTCAAGAAGTAAAATGCATTTCACCATGGTACATCTGCTCGTTTTTTAAAATTCTACAACTAATTAACCAGAATCCTCATCAGCCATCTCCATGTGGATTAACTAAACATGTCAGCAAACCCTGGCCCTTTTCTGTTAAACACAGGCAATTTCTTCTCCCCACCAGTGGTTCCAGCAAGATGCTGACTGCAGGGGGAGTTGAACTGCAAAGTCTAACCTTCATTTAACCCACTGTAAGGCATTTCTCATGCAGTAGGTCAGTTTGATAGCTCCTCAACATTAGGAAGGCACAATATCTTAGTGGTTAAACCTACAGTCCCTGGAGTTGGTCTGACATGGCTTTTCATTCTGCTTGATCACCTCTTAACTGACAAATCATGGGTAAGTTATTTAACCTTTGTAAACCTCAGTTTTTTCCATCTGTTAAATGGGGCCAATTATGGTGCCTACCTCATAGGATTCTTATAATAATTAAGGGTGAAGATGGATGAGCATTAAAGGTATTTTGCACAATGTCTGGTGCTAAGCAAGGCCTCAAAAAATGATAACAAAACAAAGCTATATGTGCTTTTGCATTAGAAGATTCCAGGGAAGGATCATGTCCTCATGCAGGCAATGGGGAAGTCACCTACTGAAGAAAGATGTATGTAGCTGAGCTCTCTTTAAGGAGCCCTGTAATGGCCAGAAAAAGCAGTCACAGAGAACATGCACATTGTCCTCTGTGTTAAGTTTATAAATAATTTACTTATCAAATATCCTAAAAACGAAAATGCGAGGAAAACAGTTTAAAAGTATGATTGCATCATGGTCAAAAACATTTCATTGGTTTTCAAAGAAAAAAAAAAAAAGCAATGCTCCTTTAAGAAGAAAATCCTTTTAGAAAAACCCAAAGTCTGGTTATTACTGTGATTATCTAATTGTATCTCTCATATGTCAACATTTTTCAAGGGTGGGATGTCATGTAAATGTAACTAATTATTATTTAATTCCAACCACTTATGTGAAAAGTACTTTTCTGATTAGCAAGGCGGTCAAAGGAGAGATGTCAGAATTTTTTTTTCTCTTTCTGATTGTACAAGATTGTTGTGGAGGAGACGTGGATTTGTCCTTATTATATCAAGAACCTTGACATAGAAGAAGGTAGTCACCATTTAAATGCTATATCTTGAATCAAACCTAAGAATAGCCATTGTGGCGGTCCCACCCCCTGCTCCCAGAATGGAGCCTGCGTTTCCACAGAGCTGGAACTCCTGGCTCAGGGTCTCTTCCCTCCACTGTCACTGAACTGCCCCGGAGCCCAAGGGGAGGGCGGCCTCACTGAGGCTGCCGGCTCTGGATGGGCCTCAGCAGCTGAAGCTGCAACAGTCCTGGGGACCATGGGACAGCTGTGTGGATGACAGGCTCTTGGTGCTCCAGCTAGGCATCAGGGTTGTGCCTCTGAGGTGGGAGAGCCAAGTTCAGGACACTGGTACACAAGAAATCTCCCCGCTCCATGTAATATCAAATGGCGAAAATCTCCCAGAGATCTCCATCTCAATGCCAAGACCCAGCTCCACTCAACGACCAACAAGCTACAGTGCTGGACACCCTATGCCAAACAACTAGTAAGACAGGAACACAACCCCACCCATTAACAGAGAGGCTGCCTAAAATCATAAACAGGCCACAGACACCCCAAAACACACCACCAGACGTGGACCTGGCCATCAGAAAGACAAGATCCAGCCTCATCCACCAGAACACAGGCACTAGTGCCCTCCACCAGGAAGCCTACACAACCCACTGAACCAACCTTAGCCACTGGGGACAAAAACCAAAAACAATGGGAACTACGAACATGCAGCCTGTGAAAAGGAGACCACAAACACAGAAAGTTAAGCAAAATGAGAAGACAAAGAAACACACAGCAGATGAAGGAGCAAGATAAAAACCCACCAGACCTAACAAATGAAGAGGAAATAGACACTCTACCTGAAAAAGAATTCAGAATAATGATAGTAAAGATGATCCAAAATCTTGGAAACAGAATGGAGAAAGTACAAGAAACGTTTAACAAGGACCGAGAAGAACTACAGGGCAAACAAACAGTGATGAACAACACAATAAATGAAATTAAAAATTCTCTAGAAGGGATCAATAGCAGAATAACTGAGGCAGAAGAACGGATAAGTGACCTGGAAGATAAAATAGTGGAAAAAACTACTGCAGAGCAGAATAAAGAAAAAAGAATGAAAAGAATTGAGGACCATCTCAGAGACCTCGGGGACAACATTAAATACACCAACATTCGAATTATAGGGGTCCCAGAAAAAGAAGAGAAAAAGGAAGGGACTGAGAAAATATTTGAAGAGATTATAGTTGAAAACTTCCCTAATATGGGAAAGGAAATAGTTAATCAAGTCCAGGAAGCACGGAGAGTCCCATACAGGATAAATCCAAGGAGAAACATGCCAAGACACATATTAATCAAACTATCAAAAATTAAATACAAAGAAAAAAAAAACAAAAGCAGCAAGGGAAAAACAACAAATAACACACAAGGGAATCCCCATAAGGTTAACAGCTGATCTTTCAGCAGAAACTCTGCAAGCCAGGAGGGAGTGGCAGGACATATTTAAAGTGATGAAGGAGAAAAACCTACAAGCAAGATTACTCTACCCAGCAAGGATCTCATTCAGATTTGACGGAGAAATTAAAACCTTTACAGACAAGCAAAAGCTAAAAGAATTCAGCACCACCAAACCAGCTTTACAACAAATGCTAAAGGAACTTCTCTAGTCAGGAAACACAAGAGAGGGAAAAGACCTACAATAACGAACCCAAATCAGTTAAGAAAATGGTAATACGAGCATGCATATCAATGACTACCTTAAATGTAAATGGATAAATGCTCCAAACAAAAAATATAGACTGGCTGAATGGATACAAAAACAAGACCCATATGTATGCTGTCTACAAGAGACCCACTTAAGACCTAGAGACACAACAGACTGAAAGTAAGGGGATGGAAAAAGAGATTCCATGCAAATGGAAATCAAAAGAAAGCTGGAGTAGCCAATTCTCATATCAGACAAAATAGACTTTAAAACAAAGACTATTACAAGAGACAAAGAAGGACACTACATAATGATCAAGGGATCAATCCAAGAGGAAGATATAACAATTGTAAATATTTATGCACCCAACATAGGAGCACCTCAATACATAAGGCAAATGCTAAGAGCCATAAATGGGGAAATTGACAGTAACACAATCATAGTAGGGGACTTTAACACCCCACTTTCACCAATGGACAGATCATCCAAAATGATAATATGTAAGGAAACACAAGCTTTAAATGATACATTAAACAAGATGGACTTAATTGATATTTCTAGGATATTCCATCCAAAAACAACACAAAACAGTTTCTTCTCAAGTGCTCATGGAACATTCTCCAGGATAGATCATATCTGGGGTTACAAATCAAGCCTTGGTAAATTTAAGAAAATTGAAATCGTATCAAATATCTTTTCTGACCACAACGCTCTGAGACTAGATATCAATTACAGGGGAAAAAATCTGTAAAAAATAAAAACACATGGAAGCTAAAAAATACACTACTTAATAACCAAGAGATCACTGAAGGAATTAAAGAGGAAATCAAAAAATACCTAGAAACAAATGACAATGAAAACACGATGACCCAAAACCTATGGGATGCAGCAGAAGCAGTTCTAAGAGGGAAGTTTATAGCAATACAATCCTACCTCAAGAAACAAGAAACATCTCAAATAAACAACCTAACCTTACACCTAAAGAAATTAGAGAAAGAAGAACAAAAAAACTCCAAAGTTAGCAGAAGGAAAGAAATCATAAAGATCAGATCAGAAATAAATGGAAAAAAAATGAAGGAAACAATAGCAAAGATTGATAAAACTAAAAGCTTGTCCTTTGAGAAGATAAACAAAATTGATAAGCCATTAGCCAGAGTAATCAAGAAACAAAGAGAGAAAACTCAAATCAATAGAATTAGAAATGAAAAAGGAGAAGTAACAACTGACACTGCAGAAATACAAAGGATCATGGGAGATTACTACAAGCAACTCTATGCCAATAAAATGGACAATTTGGAAGAAATAGACAAATTCTTAGAAAAGCACAACCTTCCAAGACTGAACCAGGAAGAAATAGAAAATATAAACAGACCAATCACAAGCACTGAAATTGAGACTGATTAAAAATCTTATAACAAACAAAAGCCCAGGACCAGATGGCTTCATAGGCAAATTTTATCAAATATTTAGAGAAGAGCTAACACCAATCCTTCTCAAACTCTTCCAAAATATAGCAGAGGGAGGAACACTCCCAAACTCATTCTATGAGGCCACCAACACCCTGATACCAAAACCAGACAAAGATGTCACAAAGAAAGAAAACTACAGGCCAATATCACTGATGAAAATAGATGCAAAAATCCTCAACAAAATACTAGCAAACAGCATCCAACAGCACATTAAAAGGATCATACACCATGATCAAGTGCAGTTTATCCCAGGAATGCAAGAATTCTTCAATATACGCAAATCAATCAATGTGATATACCATATTAACAAATTGAAGGAGAAAAACCATATGATCTTCTCAATAGATGCAGAGAAAGCTTTTGACAAAATTCAACACCCATTTATGATAAAAACCCTCCAGAAAGTAGTAGGCATAGAGGGAAGTTTCATCAACATAATAAAGGCCATATAGGACAAACGCACAGCCAACATCGTTCTCAATGGTGAAAAACTGAAACCATTTCCACTAAGATCAGGAACAAGACAAGGTTGCCCACTCTCACCACTATTATTCAGCACAGTTTTGGAAGTTTTAGCCACAGCCATCAGAAAAGAAAAAGAAATAAATGGAATCCAAATCAGAAAAGAAGTAGTAAAGCTGCCACTGTTTGCAGATGACATGATACTATACATAGAGAATCCTAAAGATGCTACCAGAAAACTAGAGCTAATCAATGAATTTGGTAAAGTATCAGGATACAAAAGTAATGCACAGAAATCTCTTGCATTCCTATACACTAATGATGAAAAATCTGAAAGTGAAATTAAGAAAACACTCCCATTTACCATTGTAACAAAAAGAATAAAATATCTAGGAATAAACCTGCCTAAGGAGACAAAAGACCTGTATGCAGAAAACTATAAGACACTGATGAAAAAAATTAAAGATGATACAAACAGATGGAGAGATATACCATGTTCTTGGATTGGAAGAATCAACATTGTGAAAATGACTCTACTACCCAAAGCAATCTACAGATTCAATGCAATCCCTATCAAACTACCACTGGCATTTTTCACAGAACTAGAACAAAAAATTTCACAGTTTGTATGGAAATGCAAAAGACCCTGAATATCAAAAGCAATCTTGAGAAAGAAAAATGGAGCTGGAGGAATCAGGCTCCCTGACTTCAGACTATACTACAAAGCTACAGTAATAAAACCGTATGGTACTGGCACAAAAACAGAAATATAGATCACTGGAACAGGATAAAAAGCCCAGAGATAAACCCACACACAAATGGTCACCTTATCTTTGATAAAGGAGGCAAGAATATACAGTGGAGAAAAGACAGCCTCTTCAATAAGTGGTGCTGGGAAAACTGGACAGCTACATGTAAAAGAATGAAATTAGAACACTCCCTAACACCATAAACAAAAGTAAACTCAAAATGGATTAAAGACCTAAATGTAAGGCCAGACACCATCAAACTGTTAGAGAAAAACATAGGCAGAACACTCTATGACAGAAATCTCAGCAAGATCCTTTTTAACCCACCTCCTAGAGAAATGGAAAAAAACCCAAAAATAAACAAATGGGACCTAATGAAACTTAAAGGCTTTTGCACACCAAAGGAAACCATAAACAAGGCGAAAAGACAACCCTCAGAATGGGAGAAAATATTTGCAAATGAAGCAACTGACAGAGGATCAATCTCCAAAATTTACAAGCAGCTCATGCAGCTCAATATCAAAAACAAACAACCCAATCGAAAAATGGGCAGAAGACCTAAATAGACATTTCTCCAAAGAAGATACACAGATTGCCAAGAAACACATGAAAGAATGGTTAACAGCATTAATCATTAGAGAAATGCAAATCAAAACTACAATGAGATATCATCTCACACCTGTCAGAATGGCCATCATCAAAAAATCTACAAACAATAAATGCTGGAGAGGGTGTGGAGAAAAGGGAACTCTCTTGCACTGTTGGTGGGAATGTAAATTGATACAGCCATTATGGAGAACAGTGTGGAGGTTCCTTAAAAATCTAAAATTAGAACTACCATATGACCCAGCAATCCCACTACTGGGCATATACCCTGAGAAAACCATAATTCAAAGAGTCATGTACCAAGATGTTCATTGCAGCTCTATGTACAATAGCCAGGACATAGAAGCAACCTAAGTGTCCATCAACAGATGAATGGATACAGAAGATGTGGCACATATATACAATGGAATATTACTCAGCCATAAAAAGAAACGAAATTGAGTTATTTGTAGTGAGGTGGATGGACCTAGAGTCTGTCATACAGAGTGAAGTAAGTCAGAAAGAGAAAAACAAATACCGTATGCTAACACATATATATGGAATCTAAAAAAAAAAAAAGAGGTCATGAAGAACCTAGGGGCAGGACAGGAATAAAGACACAGACCTACTAGAGAATGGACTTGAGGATACAGGGATGGGGAAGGGTAAGCTGGGACAAAGTGAGAGAGTGGCATGGACATACATACACTACCAAATGTAAAATAGATAGCTAGTGGGAAGCAGCCGCATAGCACAGGGAGATCAGCTCGGTGCTTTGTGACCACCTAGAGGGGTTGGATAGGGAGGGTGGGAGGGAGGGAGACTCAAGAGGGAAGAGATATGGGAACATATGTATATGTATAACTGATTCACTTTGTTATAAAGCAGAAACCAAGACACCATTGTAAAGCAATTATACTCCAATAAAGATGTTAAAATAAAAATAATAGCCGTTGCTCCAAAGGCAGCTCTTTAGTCTGTTTTATTTTTATTTTTAAAGAAATATTTTTGTCAAAAGTCCATTATATCCGAGAACAATGTTATAGGTAATACCCCAAATCTCAGGTCTTATCCCACCTCCTAGTTGTCGTGAAAACCTGCTGAATGTGTCAAGCATGACTCCACAAGGAAATGATTTCAGTGCAGTGAAAGCTCTGGCCTGAGTTCTGATCCAGTCTCCACCACTTACACTGAACAAGTCACTTCAACTCTGAGTCTCTTTCTACACATATGAAAGGGAGAAAGTGATACATTTCTACAATGGAGAATTTCAGCTATAACACTAATGGTAAGTGTCAACTTGACTGGGCTAAGAGATGCCCAGAGAGCTCGTAAAACATGATTTCTTGATGTGTCTGGGAGCTTGTTTCTGGAGGAGATTAGCGTTTGAATCAATAGACTCAGCTGAGAGAGTGGCCCTCTCTTTACTCCCAGCATACGAGGGCATCATCCCATCCACCGAGGGCCCGGCTGGAACGAAAAGGCGAGGAAGGGCGAATTCAGTCTCTTCCGGAGCTGGACGCCCATCTTTTCCTGACTTCTGACTTCGGGGCTTCTGGTTCTCAGACCTTCGGTCTCAGGCTGGGATTTACACCATCGGCCCCCCTGGTTCTTAGGCCTTCAGACTCGGACTGAATTCCACCACCTCCTCTGTCCTCCGGCTTGCAGACAGCAGATGGTGGGACTTCTCAGACTCTGTAACCACGTGAGACAATTCCTATAATAAATCTCCTTTTATATATAATCTATATATGTCTTATTGGTTCTGTTTCTCTGGAGAACCCTGGCTGATACAGTCTCTCACAGAGTTCCTGTGAGGGCTAAAGAAAGCGTACATAACGTGGTAACACAGTTCCCCGCACGTGATCAGTGGAAGGATTTGAGGGAGCAAGGTCACCGGCTGCAGGGCTGGGAAGAGCGAGCAGAAGACTGAACACAGAATGAAAGGTCTGAGGTGGCCACGGAAGGATGGAGAGAGGGGGCCTCAAGGCTCACACACAAATCACTCAGAAGTGCTCGGAGCTCTGATGAAGTGTAGGATCCATAATTCAACAGTGGCATCAAGGCCATAGTAACATCTTTCAAATGTGAGGTGTAATCCAGCGAAGGAGAGTGGAGCAAATGTCTCCTTGGCTTCTCGAATTTGTTATTTTGATTTTTTAAAAAAAATCTATGGGGCTTCCCTGGTGGCGCAGTGGTTGAGAGTCCGCCTGCCGATGCAGGGGACACGGGTTCGTGCCCCGGTCCGGGAGGATCCCGCATGCCGCGGAGCAGCTGGACCCGTGAGCCATGGCCGCTGAGCCTGCGTGTCCGGAGCCTGTGCTCCGCAACGGGAGAGGCCACAACAGTGAGAGGCCCGCGTACCGCCAAAAAAAACCCACAAAAAACTATGAAGCATAGGTCACTTTCTGGGCAGCATAAAAGTACCTGCATCAGGCCCACGACCTAAAGTTGTACAAATTGTCTCCTGCCGCAAGGTGTTCCAGCCGAGGGAGAAATGGGGTAGAATCCAGTCGCCCTCAGGTTTACTAAGTTTCTCCCATGCATCTGGTTTACTGGTAGTGATGACTTTGTCTACTTTCCAGGAGGCTGGTGGTGACCCTGGGCTTCATACAAGGAGTCCTCTTTACCAAGGTTTGGGGCCAATGTGGCTGCTCAAAGGCGGGCCATCCAGGCCCCATGTCCAAGGGAGTGATGTGAACCTACCCTTAACTTACAGCTCCCCTTCCCAAGCTGTATTTTCCCGGAAAGGTTTTCCCCATCAGTGTCAGAGAGAGAAGAGCTATATTTCAGTTTGTTTATTGCTCTGAAGCATCTGTTACTTTGGTATGTTTTGCAGGGAAACTTGGCATCTCATATTCATAAACTGGGCTGCTTTGGGTTTAATTGTGTAAATAACTCAAGCTATACACTGGGATCTGTGGTGGTCTGGAAAGATTTTCGACAGAGAAGCAAGTGAACCTCCAGGGTCACTTTCCTGAGCATATAATCATGTGTTAACTGCACCCCTGTAATTGATGCAAATGTAGCTCTCGGTCTTGGGTGTGGGGGAGCCTGGAGCCCCACATGAGAGAACAGCTGATTTCTGATGACCTGACCCTGGGAGAGAGCCAGGCTGGGCCAGAGGTGGTCTATTGAAATCTCTGAGTCCCCTGCTTTTGGCAACCAGACGGTATTGACCCCAAGACTGTGGACCAGACCTTCCACTTGGTGTTGTACCCAAGACCTCATCTCTTCCAGATACACCATGGTTAGGTCAGTGCTGTTCTTCTAGGGAAGGGTCCCCACTGTATCGCCAGTAGAGGAGCATCTCTGGTAAAAATCTAGAACAAAATGGAATCTACAGGGACATACAATGAGGCCACTCTGGTAGGAAGTGACATTTGAGGGCAAGAGCCCCAAGTTCAAATGTTCTGTTCTTTCTGGGGTTTTCTTGGCTTCTCTCAATTGCCTCTTCAGAGACTGTGGACTGGGTTGGGCTCTGAAGGATTCTCCTGTATTTGAGGTTTAGGAAAACAAGGGTGGGAAGGCTTTCTTCCTCCAAGCTACCTCTCACAGACCCTTAAGTTAAAGAGGCAAAAATGGGGGAAGGGGGTTGGTACTGTGGTTGTGTGTTTTCATATAAGAGTGAAGAACACCATGGTCTAGGTCTGAAGATGTATCTGGCAAAAAGGAATAACAATCAACGTAGATGTCTAGATGGAATCAGATCCTGCCTAATTTTTCACAGGGGATAAAGCTGACAGTAGATATTTTTCCCCCCTCCATTTTACAGATGGAAAAACTGAGGTTAGGGAAGTTACCCAAGGTCATCCAGCTAGAAAGTGGTGGAGGTTTGAACTCAGCTCTGTCTGACCCAGCGCCTGCCCTGGAGGGTGAAACTGCAGGACGTGGCATCCAGGGAGGAGATACAAGATATGAAGCCCCTTCTATTACAGAGTCCTGGGCCAATGGGCCAGGGAGACTCCTGCCAACACTTGTATCCTCTCCGAGAAGCATCATGAATGAAGCTTCTTCATTTCCTTCTATCTTGGCAGGAGCTCCAATTTGGAGTCAGATTAACCTGGATTTGAAGCTCAGCTCAACCTTTTCCTAGTATGTTCTCAGGCAAGGAAACCCCTCTGTTCCTCAGGTTTGTTATCTATAAAGTGGAGACAATAATAGTAATACTTCAGAGGATTGTTGTTGCAAGGATTAAATGAGATAATACGAGATAGATCACGTGAAGCCCTTAGAATGGTCCCTGACATGTAATAAGCACTTTGTAAGTGTTAGATGTCAGAATTAATTAATTACATGGTGATATTTGGGCCAAGCAAGGCTCAGCTTCTTTCCTGACCCTGTGTTTCTCCCTCTTCCTCTGTTTCTGTGACTTGCCTAGAAATGGAGCCCTTATCCCACCTGGGGCAGGTCCTACCTGTTCTGGTTTCAGGAAACAGGTCTGGAAACCACCCTCTGGCTTTTCTCAAAAGAGGGTGAGGCAGACCCAGAACCTCTCTGTGGCTGGCTGGTGGGGTGCCCCAACTTTTCCTGCAGGCTGGCCCAAAGTCAGGTTCAGGGGGTGGTGGGAACTTGTGGGATGCCTACTTTTGGTCTTGTGTTCAAGATGCATTCTCCAATCTAGCTTCATTTCCACCTACAACTATTTTTAAAATTTCGTTTAGAATCAGGAAGTGAAGAGGG
This sequence comes from Tursiops truncatus, assembly GCF_011762595.2. NCBI lineage: Eukaryota > Metazoa > Chordata > Mammalia > Artiodactyla > Delphinidae > Tursiops > Tursiops truncatus. Next base: position 20,878,259 of record NC_047048.1, read on the forward strand.
GTGTGATTAATTGCTAACCTCAAACCTCAACAGAAGGGAAGTATACAGTTCAACTACCATCTAATATTTTATCCTTAAGCCAAAAAGAGGAAAAACCCAGTTAAGTGGTTATTCCAGCCATTCTAGTGAGTTCTCAAGATAGCTCACTTCATTTTTTTTTTTGATTGCGCTAATGATGACACCTTGAACTTCCCCTCCATCATCCACAGCACAGGCAGGCCTCCCATCAACGGCTCTTCTGTGGAGCAGTTTGCAAACACTTCTATCTTAGAACTCTCTGGTCCTGGCAAAAGTGCTCCTTTTCCTTCAACTCTTGCCCATCGGACCAGGTTTCTTTGGTTTCCTCTGGCCTCTCCGATGTATCTGGCTCCCTCTTAAAGGGTATGAAAACCCCTCTGCATTGCTGGGCTGAGATCTGGGCAACACTTGCCTGACACAGGGAACCTGGAGAGCATTCCCTGGGCTGCTTCTGTCACTTTCTCTCATCCCGTGACTCTCAGAGAAGGAAGCACAAACGGTCAACATATTTGGAAACTGGCATCTGTTTGCAGTTTATAATGTTCTGCAAGTGCTGTAAAGTGACCTGAATTTGCCCCAAATGGAGCATATGGTTGGCGGGATTGTTGCTACGGTCTGGGAATCTTAACGGAGCTGAGTTCACCTCCCTTACTGATCCCCAAGACTCTTCTTGGAAATCCCACATATGCTATTTTTTAAGTGAAATGAGAAATAAAGATTTTCATATGAAAGTTCTCAATTATAAAATTTTGGCGTGTGTTTTTAAACAACATCAACAGCCACTAAAAACATGATTAGGTCCAAATCAAATACGTTCCGTGACACTACAGCCTACTGGCTGCCAGTTTGCAAGCTCTGTGCCTTAGGCCACTGGCATGTTCTTGCTTTTACCAGATGTTTATTAAGGACCAAGTAAATGCCAAGAACTTGAGATGATGTGGGGAGAAGAGAAGCAAGCAAAGGACCCACAGTTCTTGCTATTGCAGGTCTTGCAAATAAGTAAATTAAGGCAAGAACCTAAGGTGTCACTTTCTGAGATGCTATGACGTGTCTTCTCCAGCTTCCCAAGGTCACTGGAACCTTCCTGTCCTCATTTTGGTGAGCAGTGAGTATTCTGCCATGGAAGTCAGCTGCCCCTATGGTAACCTTTGTTTCTACTCCTGTGGGCTTCCTGCAAGCTCTGCTTTCTTCCAGCTTGGTTTGATTTGATACTTTCCATTCTGACATGGCTGGACATGCATTCTGGTACCCTCTTTAGAACATGGAGGGGGCTGGTAACTGAGGGACACAGAGGAAAGGGGTAGAGATAGTGCAAGAGCCGTGCCTGAGAGCAGCCCTTAGAGCCTGCAGAGTTCATGTGGATCCCGCCGTATATCCCCTCCTGACAGCACTGATGTCTGTACTGCCCACCAAGAGGTAGAGCACCAGGGAAGGAAGGGAACCAGAACTGCACTGAGCACCTGTTGATGTCACGAAATAATCAGGAGCGCTCGCGTTTGCCCCTCCCAACAGCCCTAAGGAAAACTCACGTTGCCCCTCCCAACATGTCCCCCAGGGACATGCTTTATTATTCCTACCTTGCAGATAAGTAAAGTGAATGTAGATGAGGTAAATTCTTTCCCAAGATCACAGAGTTAGTAGATGGCAGAGCTAGGATTTGAACAGAGGTCTATCCCTTGGTTGCAAGTGCCAGAAACTCAGCTCAGACAATAAGAGAATTTATTGCCACACACACTTTGGAACTCCAGTGATTCATCTAGTCTCAGGGGTATCCAGATCTAGGGGCTCAAATGTGTCACTGGGGCTCTCTGTCTCCATCACTTGGCTCTGCTGTCCTTGGTATGCTGGCTTCATGTTGCAGACCGTTCCTTCCATGTGACTGGCAAAGATGTCCATTGGCACAGCCTGAGGTCCCAGAGAAAGAGAGACTTATTTCTACCGGAGTCCATATATCATATCTTAGGGAAGTTCTGACTGGCTCAGTTTGAGTCACATGCCATCCCTGAACAAATCACAATGGCCAAGGGATAGAGTTCCCTGATTGGCCAGCCTAGGTCATGTGCCCACCTCAGTGAGCAGGGTGCAGTCTATATACTCCTCAACCAGGACCACATGGCACAAAGGAGGTTCCCCAAAGTGAAATCAAGGTCTAGTGCCAGCCAAAGAGGGGAATGGACGCTGGGGGAGCAAAACCAATAGATGTTGTCTACACTTTCTGATATCAAAACTTTTCCCACACCTTTATTGGAAAGAAGACAAATAGAGATAGGATAGGAGACAGTAAATTTGAGCCTTTCTGCATTCATTTGATTACTCTTTAATATCTAGGTTGGCAGAATGTCCTTAAATAATTTTGGGCTCTATGCCGTCTGGAGCTTTGTGGGGCTAGGGTGTTCTTTGTTCTCTCTCACCCTGACCCACCCAGTCCGCGGCTGGCAATCAGGGTCTCTCTCCCGGACCAACGGCACCTGAATCCTGCCTGGGAACCTTGGCCGTGGGAGATCCCCAAGCGTTTGTGGCAGAAGAAGAAAGTGGCTGCCTTACCCACTCTGGGAGCCCAGGGAAAGATTTCAGACTCAAACATATTTGCAGAAAGGATTCGGCGGTGGAGTTGCTACCTCCAGATTAATTTACACTCCAGTGGCCCCCAGAGAGGCTGACAGACTGATGGATGGTGATGCCTGCTGGGTGTGCAACCACATTAGTGCTGCCACAAGCTCAGATCATTAGCTCCAAGGTCTTCGCCACACCTTGGACACAGCTAATCTCATGTAAAATGGGGCCAGCTCTAGGGCCATGTGCACTCAATGGCAGATCCCTGGGGTGGATACCCAGCTGGGCTACCAACACTGCAGAGGGTGCTCCAACTGCCCCTGCCCCCCACCTCCATCCATCATCTGCTTTCATCCTTCCAAGGACATGGTGCGGGACGCGTAGGACGCCTGGCAAGAACATCCTCCACGCGAGGAGCTCAATTACCTGCCCGTGGGGAGCTCAGTGACAGTTCCGAGGATAGAACCCTCCAAGTCACAGTCCCACCCTGCAGGGGATTAAGCAGAGGAAGGCTCCTAAGTCTGTGAGACGCTGAACCTCTTGGTGGATTCTGTTGGAATCCAAAGAAATAATCAGTCAAACTGGTTATTTGCTCAGAAAGCAGAATCCGAGTGTGTAGCCAGAGCCCAGGTACCCTGCATAGATGGTCCTGGCACTGGCTGATGAAGGCTGGTGCTCAGCTCGTGAGAACAGAGCACACAATGGCTGACCGAATTTTTCACATATTCTCCCCAAAGACTGTGGCAGGAATATATAGATAGGGCTTTGAGTAAACGCCAGGAGACCTTCTGCAACCTCCCCCTTCCTTCTGTGACTCCATCACCCACCACTTCCCCCCTCCTCACTCCAGTCCAGCTTCACTGGCCATTTTGCAGTTGAACACGCCAGCCACACTCCCACCTCCGGGCCTTTGCACATGCTGTTCTCTGCATGGAAAGCTCTTCCCTCGGAGCTCTACGCCTCCCTCACCTTTTTCAAGTCCGTACTCAATGCGCCTTCTGGAGGAAGACATCCCTGACCACCCTACTTAAAGTTGCAACACCCCTCCCCCAGCACTCCTTGCCCTCATGTCTTGATTTATTTTTCTCTGCCTCACTTACCACTTCCTAATATACTCTATAATCTACTTATTTCTGTTGTTTGGATCATGTTATGCCCCTGCTTAATATCTTTCAGCGGTTCTCCATGTCTTACGGGTCTCCCATAAGGGTGGGTGATTTGGTTGGTCCTGGGGCTCAGCATTTATTAACATTGAATCATAGACCAAAAAGTTTAACCTTTCCACCCTCTCCTGCTTAGTCAAGAACAAAGTCTCAGTCGGTGTTAGCGTGTCTCTAACATGTTATTCTCCGTTTTTAACAAAGAGAGATCAGTTCTCACGCTCTGAGCTTTCAGCAGGCGACAGTGTCTAATCAGAATTGAAGAATATCATTTTGTGTTTGTTGTATTTACTTCTTTGACAAAAGATACCAGGTTTTCATTTACCAGTGGTAAAAAGTTCACTTTCTAAATAATTTAAGTAGAAAGCCCAAGTACCTGATATGAAGAAAATCATGAAGGGGCTACACGAATGACACAAGTTTAAGAAATCGTTATGTATACAACAGACTCAAAATATCCTTCAACGGTGCACTCAGCCTTTCACGACCTGGCACGTGGTGCAGTCTCTTAGATACTCTCCTCATGCACCTCGACTCTGGAAATACAGGAGGATTTACGATTCCCCTGGCATTTTTTGCAGTTTCACACATCTGTGCCCAGAATGGGCATCCCAGCATTACCTTCTGGGTGAAACCCTGCTCATGCATCAGAAGTCAGCATCACCGTCACCACCTCTGAGAAGCCCCTTGCAATCTCTCGATGCAAGACAGAATTCATCCTTTGCTTCTCTCTGCTGCCTGTCTACCGTGTTTATACCTGTATTGTTGCACGAATTACACGGCACTTGTTTAGACAACGGTTCCTTGGGAGCAGAGACTGCCCTATGCCTCTTGTATCTACTGTGTGGAGTGGCTCGCACACATCAGATGCTCAATAACTGTTGAGTGAAACACTGTATCTCATGGACACTGCAGGGCAATCTGATTGCCTGGCACTTTGGGGTCAGGGATGAGTCTAGAATGAAATCCAAACTGAACCTGGCCTGCACCGTCCTCAGGGTAAGTCAGGACCTTGGGGTTCCCTCAGATTCCTCTCCTCTATCCGAAGTGAGACTCTCCCAGCCCAGCACAAAAGGACATGCATCCTCCCCTGAACACCGAGTCACCTGGCCAACTGGGTATGTCAGAAGGACCTCCATTTCCCTGCCCACTTAGAACCATGTGGAAAGTCTTCAGCTAGAATGACACTCCTGGTCTCTCTCGCTACCCTGCAGTCACTCCTCACATTGCCCTGATTAGCTGGTGAGTTTGGAAGAAGTAACAAACCATGCTGTGGTCAGCAATCCTCCCAGAGCCCTGCCAGAAGCAGCTATCCCCCAAAAAGTCAGTGCCCACTCCTCTGGTCCATCGACGCTGAGGGACAGCGCTGGGGGATGCCCAAAGTCCCAGCTCTGCTGTGACCAGGTGTGAGTCTAACTCAGCAGGGCCATTGGCAGGCTCTTTGGACCACATTCTCAGCCACCTTCATCAGTGACAGAGCTGACCTTTTTTTTTGCAGTATGCGGGCCTCTCACTGTTGTGGCCTCTCCTGTTGCGGAGCACAGGCTCCAGATGCGCAGGCTCAGCGGCCATGGCTCACAGGCCCAGTCGCTCCACGGCATGTGGGATCCTTCCGGACCGGGGCACGAACCCATGTCCCCTGCATCGGCACTCCCAACCACTGCACCACCAGGGAAGCCCAGAGCTGACCATTTGATCGCCATTTGTCTGACTCTTGACAACTGGTCCTGAACTTGGGAAGGGAAGAGAGGAATGCAATCTCACGTGTTGCCCTCCTCTCCGCCCCAACTTTCAACAGGGTATAAAGTCTTGGAAGTCTATAGAGGCTAGAAGTCACAGGTTCAGGCAGAGGACCTGGGCTTGAGTTGTCAGGGAATCTATAGTCAAGACCCAACTGGGGGTGCTCTTGGAAGACTGCCCCACAGAGGCTCTATTTTACCCCCAACATACACCTACACTCATGCCAAGGCCCCAGGGTCCAAGTCCCTTCAGAGGGATCTGATTTGTGTGAGAACCCCACCACGGCAAGAGCCCACCCTTCTGGGTTCACTCATCCCCCTTTTCTGCTTTCATCCTCTGAGCCCACAATTCCAACCACTCCTCCCCGTCTTTGGCATCCAGGTGTAGCCAGTTAAGGGCATGGGCCCCAGGGTCAGACAGACAGGCTAGGGCTTGATCATCATCCTTTCCACTTACCACTGGCTGGGCCAGTACAGTGATGGCATCTCCTGGGGTCTCAGTTTGCCCTTATTTAAATAGTGATAACAATAGTAGCACCTGCAGGGTACATGCCCAGTATGGTACCTGGCACACAGCAAATGCTCTGTCAATGTTGGCTGCCGTTATGATGGTCCCACTAGGGCATGTTTCTGCAGCCTTGGCCCCCGACACCCTTTCTTGTTCGTGTCTGGTATTGACCTTCCTACTTTAGCCACAGGTAAGAGTCCTGCCCACTGCATCCATCCAGCCCTGGGCGCCGCACAGGGGGATGTAGCCCATGTTGCCTCCCCACAGGGTACGAGGATCAGGCAGGTCCCAGATTGTCCAGATACAGGCAAAGTTCTGGGGTGTAAACCCTGCTGAGTACCTTCTGAATGCCTGAGGGGCTCAGAACACTAGTCCCCTTTAGTTCTAGTGGCCTAAGGATGTAGGACCCAGGGATCTCAGGAGAACCAGGAGAGCTTTCATTAGTCCAGCTGCTTCAGCTTCCTGGGGCCTGTGGGTACAGCAGGTCTCAGTGCTCTTCCCGACTGTGACAGGTTCCAGCCCCAGCAGCTGCCTCTGCCAGTTCTCAGCAGTGACGTTCACAGTGAATAATGCCTTTTCCCAGACAGCATATGGCTTTGGTAGAGTTTGGTATTCAAAAGGCACAAACTCACGGTCGCATGGGCCCGCTGCCCAAGCTACCCTGGCCAAGTCAGGCCATGCAGGGCAGCAGGGGTTGGGGGACTTGAATGAGTATCACCGTGAACCAGGCTTGAGGGGAGCAGAGTACAGGCCCCGCTGGAAGGCTGGCTGGTGCGTCCGCCAAGGAACAAATTCCCCGCAAGTCCAAGAATGTGGAAACTGGAAGCAAGGGAAGAATACTCCCTTTCTAGATTTTCCACTTGTTAGAAGTCAAGGCAGTAGTTTTCCAAGTAGGCTCACAGTCATGGTTTGCAAAAATGGTAAGAACTCCCCTTCCTGTACGAACCCCCTTCGGTAGAGCCCTCCCACAATGACTTTAAACTTGGCCACGTGACTTCCTTTGGCCAATAGGATAGCAGCAAATGTGAAACATGCAGAAACGTGAAAATCGCTGTTGCATCGAGGCTTGCCCTCCTGCTGCTCCTGGAACCCCGTGGCCACCACTGAGAGCTCCCAGGCTCACCTGCTGGGGGATGGGAGACTGTGTGGAGGTGGGGGTCCCATCATCTCAGGCATCCTGGACCAAGACACTGTCTACCAGGCAGCCCGGCCACTAGCTGGCCACAGATGCACGAGGGAGTCCAGTCAAGTTCAGGTGAGCCTGGCCCAGACCAGAAGAACTGTTCAGGTGAGCTCAGGCCAAATTGCCAAACTGCAGAGTTGTTGAGCTTAATAAATGGCTGTTAAGTCATGATGTTTTGAAGTACTTTGTTACGCAACAAAAGCAAACGGAAACACATGGATTTTGTGTTGTCAGAGATCGCCAGAGTAGACACAGCTTAATCCAGCTAGACTCTGACGTACCTGTTTAGAACATCCCAGGGTGGCAATTTATAGAGATTTAAAGAAAAAGGGAGTGATTATGAATTCAAAGTGACCTGTATCAGAAAGAAAAAGCCATCTCCCAGTGCTTCCTCCCTTCCCAGTCTAGTTTATCTGTCCCCCAAAAGTTTTAGGCGGATGTAAGTTGACATAAGGGAAAATGGTCCAAGAAACTTGCCGTTAAAGTAAGATAAGACTTAATGGACATTTAAATGCCTACCATGTGCCAGGCTTTGAACTTGGTGTTTTAAACATTCTCGGTTTCATTCGCCCCCGCTTAACCTACGAGATAGATTCTGCTTCCGCAGGTTCTGAAGCCCAGGCTCAGAAAAGAGGCGTTGTTTTCCCCGGGAGTGGAGGAGCCAGGGTTTGAAATCTGCTCTGCTAATTCAAACTTCAGGTGTTTTCATGTTACCTCAGGATCCTTATTCCAGCGAACTCCTGTTGACCGCTACTTATGTGCCAGGTCCTTTTCTGAGTGCTTTCCATAAAGAATTTAATCCTCAACTCTAAACCAATGGGGTAGGAACTGTTGTTACCATCACGGAACAGATGAGGAAACTGAGGCATGGACAGCTTAAGAAACGTGTGCATGGTCACACATCTGATGAGTGGTCGATTTGACACCAGGCCTTCTGCCTCACGGGCTTATTTTAGCCAGATTGTTCCATATTCGTGGCTGAAAGCCTGGAAGTCATTATACAACCACCTCCTTCTCATTTTGCTGTTTAGAAACCAATACTAGCGCCCCAGGCAGGGAAGCAGATTGCCTGACAAGCCCATGTTTTGGATTCTCTGGGATGAAGTTTGGGAGAATCTTATATTCTGGGGTCCAGAGCTGCCCCCTTCTCTGTCCTCAACGGAGCAGCCCGCCACCTAGTGGACGGTGCTAGAGTTGCCAGTTTAGGCACTTCCGTGGATCAGGCTGGTAACTGGTGAATGCAACGGGCTGGGTGGGGCTGGTGCGGAATCCTTGGCTACACACTTCATCGAAAGAGGAAATTATTTCTTTCCAGATGATTGTTAGCAGGCAGGAATATGGGTGCACTGTTGCCCAATTTTCCCATTTTTCAAGGCAAGCCAGAAATTTAATTTTTTCATGTGTTTTTATTTTTAAGTTGGCATCCAATAAATTTTTTTTTCTCAAAATACCACGTGAGCCAAACAAAACTTCTTTAAGCCAAATATTGCCCAAGAGCAGCATTTGCTCTATTTGGCAGAGGAGATCAAACTCGGGGTAAATGACAATAAAAATCAGAATGAATTTAAGGGGGAATTTATCTCCTAGAAAATAAGTCTGGAATAATCATCTTTAGGGTCGATAAGAGAAGTGAAGGGTGGATTATTAAATAGTCTTTCACTTGGGTTTACCTCCAGGGCTGCCATTTGACATCCTAATACTCAGCTGACAAATCCCAAGACTGTCCCATTTCTGTGTAGAGAGCGGATTTACAAGCCAAATTCTGAAATCTTCATCTCAGAGAGTCTGCTGTGCTACTGGCTCTTTGGGTATCTACAACAGCATACAGATCTTATTTCCATCAACGATAAACACACAGTCTGGAGAACAATAGGCACCATCTGTAATCGTTCTACTGGCACCCAGCAAAATGTTTATATGCCTGGTCAGTTCCCACAGGCCTATTCCAGGATCGTTTGTACCTCCCAGGTGAGCCTACCCTGGCTCCGAAAATGAATCCTTTTCCCTGCCAGCATCGGAGTCTGAGCCACACAGGTTTCTAGCCC